>NC_042991.1:14354280-14658780 GCF_901001165.1 Salmo trutta
TCTTACTGTAATCAGTGCCTGTAATCTGGTTCAGGTTATGAATCAACATACGAGGGTGTTTACAAACACTACAGGAACAAGATCATCCACATGTATCGATCACATTTCTACTAATACTGTAGAACTTTGCTCTAAAGCTGTATCCATACCCATTGGATGCGGTGATCACAATATAGCGTCAAAATCCAGGAAAGCCAAAGTTCCAACAGCTGGTCCTAAAATAGTGTATAAGAGATCATACAAAATATTTTGCTCTGACTCTTATGTGGATGATGTTAAAAATATTTGTTGGTCTGATGTGATTAATGAGGAGCATCCAGATGTTGCACTTAATGAATTTATGAAATTGCTTCTTCCAAATATTGATAAACATGCACCTGTTAAGAAACTGACTGTGAGAACTGTTAAGGCTCCAGGGATTGATGAGGAATTGAAAAACTGTATGGTTGAAAGAGATGGGGCAAAAGGAGGGTGTAATACGTCTGGCTGCACATCTGACTGGCTTACTTACTGCAAATAGAGAAATTATGTGACTAAACTCAATAACAAAAAAATAAGAAACTGTATTATGAAGCCAAGATCAATGATATAAAGAATGATGGAAAAAACACTTGAGTACTTTAAATGAAATTATGGGCAGAAAAACAAATTCAACTCTTTCATCGGCTTATTTATCACAAAACCATTTTATGTTGGCAATTATTTTTATGATTATTTCATTGGCAAAGTGGGCAAACTTAGGCAAGAAATGCCAACAACGAACAGTGAGCAAATGTATTCATGCATAAAAAAAACAAATAATGAAAGAAAAGCATTGCAAGTTTGAATTTTGAAAGTTAGTGTGGGAGAGGTGGAAAAATTATTGTTATCGATCAATAATGACAAAACTCCTGGAATTGACAACTTAGATGGAAAGCTACTGAGGATGGTAGCTGACTCTATATTCTTCCCTCAGGTCTGGAGGGAAGCCAAAGTAATTACGCTGCCCAAGAGTGGTAAAGCTGCCTTTACTGGTTCTAACAGCAGACCTATAAGCTTGCTGCCAGCTCTTAGCAAACTGTTGGAAAAAATTATGTTTGACCAAATACAATGCTATTTCTCTGTAAACAAATTAACAACATACTTTCAGCATGCTTATAGAGAAGGGCACTCAACATGTACTATACTGACACAAATGACTGATGATTAGTTGAAAGAAATTGATAATAAGAAGATTGTGGGAGCTGTACTGTTAGATTTCAGTGCAGCCTTTGATATTATTGACCGTAACCTGTTGTTGGAAAAACTTATGTGTTATGGCTTTTCAACCTCTTCCATATTGTGGATTCAGAGCTATCTATCTAATAGAACTCAAAGGGTTTTATTTAATGGAAGCCTCACTTATGTCAAACATGTAAAGTGTGGTGTACCGCAGGGCAGCTCTCTACTCTTTTCTATTTTTATCAATGACCTGCCACTGGCATTAAACAAAGCATGTGTGTCCATGTATGCTGATGATTCAACCATATACGCATAAGCAACCACAGCTAATGAAGTCACTGAAACCCTTAAAGTGTTGCAGTCTGTGTTGGAATGGGTGGCAAGTAATAAACTGGTCCTAACCATCTCTAAAACTAAGTGCATTGTATTTGGTACAAATCATTCCTTAAATTCTAGACCTCAGCTGAGTCTGGTAATGAATGGTGAGGCTGTTGAACAAGTTGAGGAGACTAAATAACTTGGCGTTACCTTATATTGTAAACGGTCATGGTCAAAACATATAGATTCAATGGTTGTAAAGATGGGGAGAAGTTTGGTCGTAATAAAGAGATGCTCTGCTTTTTTGACACCACACTCCAAAAAATAAGTTCTACAGGCTCTAGTTTAGTCTTATTTTGATTATTGTCCAGTTGTGTGGTTGAGTGCTGCAAGGAAAGACCTAGTTAAACTGCAGCTGGCCCAGAACAGAGTGGCACGTTTTGCTCTTAATTGTAATCAGAGGGCAGATATAAATACTATGCATGCCAATCTCTCTTGGCTAAGAGTTTAGGAGAGACTAACTGCATCACTTCTTCTTTTCAGAAGAAACATGAATGTGTTGAAAATCCCAAATTGTTTGCATAGTCAACTTACACACAGCTCTGACACACACACTTATCCCACCAGACATGCCACCAGGTGTCTTTTCACAGTCCCCAAATCCAGAACAAATTTAATAAAGCATACAGTATTACAGTATATAGAGCCCTTATTGCATGGAACTTCCTTCCATCTCATATTGCTCAAATAAACCTGGTTTCAAAAAACAGCTAACTTTTTTAGGATAGGGGGCAGTATTCGGAAGTTTGGATGACTGAGGTGCCCAAAGTAAACCGCCTGTTACTCAGGCCCAGAAGCTGGGATATGCATAGATTTGGATAGAAAACACTCTGAAGTTTCCAAAACTGTTACAATAATGTCTGTGAGTATAACAGAACTGATATGGCTGGCAAAAACCTGAGGAAAATCCATCCAGGAAGTGGGATATTTTTGATGTGTGTAGTTTTCAATTGAATGCCTATACAGTATCTGTTGGGTTTGGATCCAGATTGCAGTTCCTATGGCTTCCACTAGATGTCAACAGTTTTTAGACATTGTTTCACGCATTCTGAAAGGTATTCAGGTATTCTGAAAAATGAGGAAGAATGAGACCATTTTGTAAGTGGCATGCAGAATGAACCCGAGCTCCTTTGCGCGCGTGACCGATTACGCGCCCTTTGTTCTTTTTCCTTTCTATTGAAGACGCTATTGTCCGGTTGAAATATTATCGATTATTTAGACAATAGACAACCTGAGGATTAATTGTAAACATTGTTTGACATGCTTCGACGAACGTTACCTGTACTATTAGGATGTATTCTTCTGCCTTTGTGCCAGTGGATTACTGAACAAAACGCGCCAACAGAGTTTTTGAGACATAAAGAGGAACTTTATCGAACAAAACAAACATTTATTGTGTAACAGGGACTCTTGTGAGTGCAACCATATGAAGATCAAAGGTAAGTGATTAATTTTATTGCTATTTCTGTCTTTTGTGACTCCTCTACTTGGCTTGAAAATGTTTGTATGCTTTTGTAAGCGGGGCGCTGTCCTCAGATAATCGCATGTTATGCTTTCGCCGTAAAGCCTTTTTGAAATCTGACACAGCGGCTGGGTTAACAAGAAGTTAAGCTCTATTTTGATGTATAACACTTGTATTTTCATGAATGTTAAATATTTATATTTCTGTAATTTGAATTTCACGCTCTGCAATTTCACCGGATGTTGTCGAGGTGTGCCACTAGCGGGACGCATATCCTAAAAAGGATAAAGTAACACCTCACGGCACAATGCCTCTCCCCTATTTGACCTAGATAGTTGTGTGTATGCATTGATATCTCGGCTACGTGTGCCTTTTTAAAAAATGTATGTAGTTCTGTCCTTGAGCTGTTCTTGTCTATTGATGTTCTGTATTATGTTTCATGTTTTGTGTGGACCCCAGGAAGAGTGACAGAGGATTGTACAATATTTTGCCATGTATCTCAGTCAAGTTGGTTGTTGATCATATTTTGCCAATTTGTCAAGTTGGTTGTTTATCATTGCTAAACAGTCATCCTCAAGTCTTGCCATAGATGTTCAAGACTATTTAAGTCAAAACTGTAACTAGGCCACTAAGGAACATTCAATGTCGCCTTGGTAATAAACTGCAGTGTATATTTGGTCTTGGTTATTGTCCTGCTGACAGGTGAATTTGTCTCCCAGTGTCTGTTGGAAAGCAGACTGAACCAGTTTTTCCTCTAGGATTTTGCCAAGGCTTAGCTCTATTCCGTTTCTTAAAAACTCCAACAGGATGCATGTTTTGGAACATTTTCTTCTGTACAGGTTTCCTTCTTTACTCTCTGTCATTTAGGTAAATATTGTGGGGTATCAATAATGTTGTTGATCCATCCTCAGTTTTCTCCTATCACAGCCATTCAACTCACCATTGGCCTCATTGTGAAATCCTTGAGCAGTTTCCTTCCTCTGGCAACTGATTTAGGAAGGACGCCTGTATCTTTGTAGTGAGTGGGTATATTGATACACCTCTCAAAGTGTAATTAATAACTGTACCATGCTCAAAGTGATATTCAGTGTCTGCTTTTTTTACCCATGTACCAATCCTTTGCAAACCATAGGAAAACCTCCCTGGTCTTTGTGGTTGAATATGTGCTTGAAATGTAATGCTCGACTGAGGGACCTTACAGATAAGTGTACAGTCGTGGCCAAAAGTTTTGAGAATGACACAAATATTAATTTTCGCAAAGTCTGCTGCCTCAGTTTGTATGATGGCAATTTGCATATGTACTCCAGAGTGTTATGAAGAGTGATCAGATGAATTGCAATTAATTGCAAAGTCCCTCTTTGCCATGCAAATGAACTGAATCCCCAAAAAACATTTGCACTGCATTTCAGCCCTGCCACAAAAGGACCAGCTGACATCATGTCAGTGATTCTCTTGTTAACACAGGTGTGAGTGTTGACGAGGACAATGCTGGAGATCACTCTGTCATGCTGATTGAGTTCGAATAACAGACTGGAAGCTTCAAAAGGAGGGTGGTGCTTGGAATCATTGTTCTTCCTCTGTCAATCATGGTTACCTGCAAGGAAACACGTGCCGTCATCATTGCTTTGCGCAAAAAGGGCATCACAGGCAAGGATATTGCTGCCAGTAAGATTGCACCTAAATCAACCATTTATCGGATCATCAAGAACTTCAAGGAGAGTGGTTCAATTGTTGTGAAGAAGGCTTCAGGGCGCCCAAGAAAGTCCTGCAAGCGCCAGGACCATCTCCTAAAGTTGATTCAGCTGCGGGATCGGGGCACCACCAGTACAGAGCTTGCTCAGGAATGGCAGCAGGCAGGTGTGAGTGCATCTGCACGCACAGTGAGGCGAAGACTTTTAGAGGATGGCCTGGTGTCAAGAAGGGCAGCAAAGAAGCCACTTCTGTACAGGAAAAACATCAGAGACAGACTGATATTCTGCAAAAGGTACAGGGATTGGACTGCTGAGGACTGGAGGTAAAGTCATTTTCTCTGCTGAATCCCCTTTCCGATTGTTTGGGGCATCTGAAAAAAAGCTTGTCCGGAGAAGACAAGGTGAGCGCTATCATCAGTCCTGTGTCATGCCAACAGTAAAGCAGCCAAGGAAGTGGGCTCACTCACAATTGTTCCTAAGAACACAGCCATGAATAAAGAATGGTACCAACACATCCTCCGAGAGCAACTTCTCCCAACCATCCAGGAACAGTTTGGTGACGAACAATGCCTCTTCCAGCATGATGGAGCACCTTGCCATAAGGCAAAAGTGATAACTAAGTGGCTCTGGGAACAAAACATCAATATTTTGGGTCCATGGCCAGGAAATGGCCCAGACCAGACCATGGCCCAGACCTTAATCCCATTGAGAACTTGTGGTCAATCCTCAAGAGGCGGGTGGACAAACAAAAACCCACAGATTTAGACAAACTCCAAGCATTGATTATGCAAGAATGGGCTGCCATCAGTCAGGATGTGGCCCAGAAGTTAATTGACAGCGTGCCAGGGCGGATTGCAGAGGTCTTGAAAAAGAATGGTCAACACTGCAAATATTGACTCTTTGCATCAACTTCATGTAATTGTCAATAAAAGCCTTTGACACTTATGAAATGCTTGTAATTATACTTCAGTATTCCATAGTAACATTGGACAAAAATATCTAAAGACACTGAAGCAGCAAACTTTTTGAAAATTAATATTTGTGTCATTCTCAAAACTTTTGGCCACGACTGCATGTGTTGGGTACAGAGATGGGGTAGTCATATAAAGTCATGTTAAACACTATTATTGCACACAAGAGTCCATGCAACTTATAATTGTTAAGTACATTTTTACTGAAGACATTTCAGCTTTTCATTTTTTATTAATTTGTAAACATTTCTAAAAACAATTTCACTTTGACATTATGGGATATTGTGTGTAGGCTACTGACACAAAATCTCAATTTAATACATTTTTAATTCAGGCTGTAACACAACAACATTTGGAAAAAGTCAAGGGGTGTGAATACTTTCTGAAGGCACTGTACGTGTTCGCCACAGCTGTGATGTGTGTGTGTGTGTGTATGTCCCTGTCCATTATCCGAAAACCCTGTCTGTGTGTGCCCACCTGGTCCAGTTGTCCCTTATGTCACGGCTGCGTTGGCTCTCCTGCTCTGCCTTGCTGCGGACAGCCCGCCAGCGCAGCTCCAGGACGCCTCCTGTGCCGCCGACCCCGGTACTGCATCCCCAGGCCTGCAGAGCCTTCCCCTGGTCCAGGACCGAGCCCAGGGCAGGCCTGCACTCCTCCAACAGGGCCAGCACTCGCTAATGGGGGGAGAAAGGGGAAGGAGAGAGAGAGAAGGGGGCAAATAGGGGTGGGATAGGGTGAAAATGTGAAAGAATAAAAAATTGAGAAGGGAATGTGTTTGGAATAAGAGAGAAGAAAGAAGAGGTAGGGCCAGAAGAAAGGGGGACGAAAAGAAATGTAGGGATCAAATAATTATTGTGGGATGTGGGGAGAGGAAAAGGGAATGAGGCGGGGACGGAAAAGGGAGAGGAGGGGACGGAAAAGGGAGAGGAGGGGACGGAAAAGGGAGAGGAGGGGAAGACAGGAACAGAGAATGAAAGTGAGAGGAGACAGAGAGAGGAGGAGGAAGGGGATGTTTGCAAAGGTTACAGAAAGAGAGAAATAATGAGAGGGATAATGGGGAGAGAAATGTGAAAAGGGGATAAGGGAAAGGGAACAAGGCGAAAGGAGCGAAAGAAATGCATAGAGAGAGTGAGAACGGAATCATCACCACCCGAATCCTCACCTGAACCCACGCCCACCCCCACACACCAGTGCCTATGAGTCCCAAATGGCCTCCTATTCCCTACATAGTACACTACTTTTGACTTGAGCCCTATGGGCTTGTTTAAAAGTAGTGCACTATATAGGGAATAGGGGGCCAATTTGATCGTAAACAGCATCTCATTCAGTTATTATGGCCAGATAGGGGAAGGCATAAATCTATTAAGGAGATTTGATGAAAAGAAGCATGTGTACTCTACCCCTCCACACACACGTGCACACACACGTGCACACACACACATTCCACTCAAGTCGGTCCGTCTGAGAGATGAGAAATAGGATTCTGTAATTGTAAAAGGGAGGGGGGAAGCCAGCTAGTTATGGGGAGGGAATCCGAAATGGAACACCATGTTCTACTCTCCGATAATGGCCATCCGTATTCCTCCAAGTAATTTGATTTTGGAATGAAGCGATGCCACAACAAATAACTCTCCTTTTTTCACCCATTACTCTCTGTCTACCTCTCTCTCTCCTTCTGTCTTTCCATCTCTCTTTCTCTCCATCTTTATTGTGCCAGGTGCCCATGAATCCCTCATTCACTGAAGGGCCTGGTTCACATCCAGCTCTCTCTGTATGGCTGTGTCCCGAATGGCCCCCTATTCCCGACATAGTGGACTGCTTTTGACAAGAGTCCTATGAGGGGAATAGGGTGCCATTTGGGAGTCAGCCTGTGGCACGTCCTACATTGCTGTTGGTTACTGGAATTACACAACAGGTGCTTTCGTTACAGTGCACGAAGGATGCATCGCTCATGTGGACATAAGACACCTGTTGCTTATGACTTATGCTCATGATATACAGTATCTTCCAGTGATACAAATTAAGAGTAAGGGATACACTGGTTACGTAGCGCAAACTAATTCTTAGTGGGCAAATGTTGCTCAATTGGGTATGTGAGGAGAAGAAAGGGGGTGGACAGAAGGAGATATGGGACGGTGAACGAGAGAGGGATGAGGAGGTGATAGCGACGGCATGAAAGACTGAGATGGTCAACGCAATGAGAAAAAGAAGAGAGAAAAGAGCATGAAGAGAGTCAGACACAAAGGGAGCAGAGAGACAGACAAAGAGAGCAGAGAGCCAGACACAAAGGGAACAGAGAGACAGACAAAGAGAGCAGAGAGCCAGACACAAAGGGAACAGAGAGACAGACAAAGAGAGCAGAGAGCCAGACACAAAGGGAGCAGAGAGACAGACAAAGAGAGCAGAGAGACAGACACAAAGGGAGCAGAGAGACAGACAAAGAGAGCAGAGAGCCAGACACAAAGGGAGCAGAGAGACAGACAAAGAGAGCAGAGTCAGACACAAAGGGAGCAGAGAGACAGACAAAGAGAGCAGAGTCAGACACAAAGGGAGCAGAGAGACAGACAAAGAGAGCAGAGAGGCAGACACAAAGGGAGCAGAGAGACAGACAAAGAGAGCAGAGTCAGACACAAAGGGAGAAGAGAGACAGACAAAGAGAGCAGAGTCAGACACAAAGGGAGAAGAGAGACAGACAAAGAGAGCAGAGTCAGACACAAAGGGAGCAGAGAGACAGACACAAAGGGAGCAGAGAGACAGACAAAGAGAGCAGAGTCAGACACAAAGGGAGCAGAGAGACAGGCAAAGAGAGCAGAGAGACAGACAAAGGAAGCAGAGAGACAGACACAAAGGGAGCAGAGAGACAGGCAAAGAGAGCAGAGAGACAGACAAAGGGAGCAGAGAGACAGACACAACAGACACAAAGAGAGCAGAGACAGACACAAAGAGAGCAGAGACAGACACAAAGAGAGCAGAGACAGACACAAAGAGAGCAGAGACAGACACAAAGAGAGCAGAGACAGACACAAAGAGAGCAGAGACAGACACAAAGAGAGCAGAGACAGACACAAAGAGAGCAAGATAAGGAAAGAAGGAAGAGTAGTAGAGAGAAGAGAAGGAGAGGGAGGTTTGGATACCTGACAGGTGTCCAGTCTTTCCTGTAGCAGCCCCTCTTCTTCCTCCACGGGACCCTCGCAGGGGATGAGGGCTTCCAGCTCCTCCAGCAGCCGGCCCAGCTGAACACAGCCCTCCTCCCACTGTGTCCAGACCTACACACACACACATGCATACACAGTGTGTATGTGTGTGTCTGTTTAAAAGAGAGTGTATGTGTTTAATTATGTGGGTCTTTCATGTGTGTGCGTGTACCTGCAGCCTTCTGTGCATGGTGGCTCCCTGCTCCAGAGCCTGTTGCTGCAGAGTGGTGACCTGTTGCTCCAGCCGGACCTGTTCATCCTCCTGACCAACCAGCCCCCCCTGTGGCTCACACTGGAACAGCCGCTGCACCAACGCCAGCTGGGACTCCATAACCTGGTACAACTTCTTTTCAGCCATCGCCAAACACAGACACACACAGACAGACACACAAACAGACACAGAATAATTAATTGAAACCCAGTTTCTAAATTGACAAAATTACATGGCAATTGGTCAGAGGTTTACATGGAGATGATCCCAAACGTTCATTTAGACTTGGATTCAACTGCTTTCCGACTGGGAAGATACTGTCCGCTACAGTTGTTCTTGCTTTCCATCAGCTCCCATGCCAAGTCGAATGTGCATAAAATGACTTGACATAACACTCTCTTTTCCTCAGCATATGCTTACCTTGTGCCTGCTGAGCAGAGTCTGCAGCTGGGTTCGGCTGTGCGGTGGGTGGTCCTGACTGTCTGCCAGACGCTCTCTGCCTAGCTCCACCAGACTGGCCAAACCCTGCAGCAGGGCCTGGGACACCCGCTGCAGCTCCACTGCATCCTCGGGACACCGACCAACGACATACTGCAGAGACACACCATCGTTACTGACCTGCAGTAGACATCTAGAGTAAAAGACTGGATTATGTGGGAAGAAAATACTGACAAAGGGGCACACACACACACACACACACACACACACACACACACACACACACACACACACACACACACAAACAAACAAACACACACAAACATTCACTAGCCCCATGATTAACAAACTAAATGTTGTACCTCCAGCATGAGGACATCCTTGATGTGTGTGAATGGATCACTCTGTCCACGTTCAAAATCATCATACACGCACACGTGGCTCTCATGTTGCTCCGTCCCTGCCTGCATGCAGCGCACAGTGTGAAAAGAGACAGACATTGACAAGTCCTGGTTAAGCAGCAAGGCACGAGAGCCCGTTGCATTTCGTAAAGAACACAAGGATATCTGTTCTAGCTAATGGTTGTAAGGTGGTTGTGGGCTGGTTTGTGAGGTGATTATGAAGTGCTGTGCGGCAGGTAAACCAGCGGTTAAGAGCGTTGGGCCAGTAACTGAAAGGTAGCTGGTTTGAATCCCTGAGCCGACTAGCTGAAAAATCTTTCAATGTGCTCTTGAGCAAAGCACTTAATCCTAATTGCTCCTGTAAGTCTGGATAATAATGTTCTTATAGGGCAGCCAGGTCACACCAGTTCCACTGCGGTATTAGACATTTGTCCAGGATGTATGCATGCAATTGTAATACTGTCCACAAGGGGCAACACAAGTGCCTATTACTATCTAGCAGTCTCATGGCTTGCTAGGGTGTTGTGGATGGGGATTGAAGAAGGGCTTAAACCATGAACTACGGCTTGGCGCATCGCAGGTTCAATCCCATTGCTAGGCACTCATTTTTAATTGTTCTGCTTTCACCCAGACCTTAACCCTTACCTTAACCACTCAGAATGAATTCCTACACTTAACTCAAGTTTTTTCTGTTCGAACCGTATCCCAAACCTTAGGTGATTGCAAAGTGGTTGTGGGTTGGTTGTGATGTTATTGTGAAGTTGTTGTGAGGTGGTTTGTGAGGTGGTTTGTGTGGAGCCACTGACCTGACTGTGGCCCAGTTCTGTGTGTAGCCGGCTCAGTGAGGAGGTGAGGGCTGACTGGACTGTTTGAAAACAACCCTGAAGACAGGTCACACACTGGGCTGTGGTCTCTGGTGCTTCAGACAACTGGTCTGGGATGATGCCTGACCTTAAATGGTTCAGCTCCTCACCCAAGGCCGGCAGCTCCACCGAGAGGCACTGTGAGGCACACAGACACACACAGGTACGCACACACACACACACGCACACGCACACGCGCGCACACACACACACACACACGTATGCATGCATACATACACACACACACGCAGACATACACACACACACGCAGACATACACACACACGCAGACATACACACACACACGCACACATACACACATGCACAGTTCATTTGCACAGGTTCAGAGATTTTGTCATCGGAAAATATTATTGTTATTGCAGTTTAGCTAATTTGATAGTGAGTGATTAAAAAACCCCAGGGTGACATTTCCATGGTGCAAAAGAGCACAGATTAAACCTGGCACCATTTTTTTTTTCATCTGGCAAAGTTTACTTGTTCAACAATGTGTGTTATTAGGCGGCAACTATTTATACATCAACGTAATAATATGAATAATCACCTCCTTATTTCTCACATTGTTGAAAAAAAGTTCAATCACAGATCGGTGCTCTTTTGCACAATGAAAATGTCACTGCCAGTGTGCAATATATGCTACCTATTTCCAGAGATCTGTAAATCAGCAGATTGTAGGTACTGTACCTCCATCTGTAGCAGTCTTAGTTGACTGTCCTCCACAGTGGTAATAGAAGGACTGAGCAACAGGCCAGTGAGTGTTTCCAGAGAATGCTCCACTCCACACAGAGCTGTGTAGAGCTCTCTATCCAACATGGGATAGCCACCTTCCTTTGAATTGGCAGAGGAAAGGCCACTTGCTCTGTGTCTGAGTTGTCTAAGGCTTGCAGCACACACCTCTATCTCTCTCAGACCACCAAAGCCACCGCCGGTCCCCTCTGCCCTTGACCCTGTAGCCTTCACAACCACATGGAGAGCACCATCAACACAATATAATGGCTTGAAGACAGCCACCCTTAAAATCCTGTACCTATGCTAAATTTTGACCCAGGTCTGATGAGTAGTTGAATCAGGGAGGTGTGACAGTGTGAACTGACCGCATGTAGATCCTCCTCCTGAATATTCCTCAAGGTGTTGAGTTTCTCAGACAGCCGAGTGTGAAGGAGGTCCCATCTCCCGTCCTATGAAAAATAAACGTAAAATGTGCGTGCAGGTAATTGTGTGTGTATATGTGTGTGTGTGTGTGTGTGTGTGTGTGTGTGTGTGTGTGTGTGTGTGTGTGTGTGTGTGTGTGTGTGTGTGTGTGTGTGTGTGTACATATGTGGTGCACGGGTGTGGTACTCTTACCAGGTGTTCCTGGGGGTCGCTGGGTGTATCTGGCAACTGACCAATGGCAACTGTCCCAATTTCCTTGGTTACTGACCCAGTCATCTTTGTTATAGAAGTAGTCTCAGGTACTGATTGTATCTCTTTGGTTACTGATCCAATCTTCACAGGTACTTCTCCAGTTTCTTTGGTTGCCAAGACACTTTTTACAGATGCTGGTCCAGTCTCCATGGTCACTGAACTAGTTTCAGGCAATGAGACAGTTGCCTTGGTTATTAATTCAGACTTCTCGGTTACTGACAAAGTCTTCTTGTTAATGTCCTTACTGACTGATTCTGTCGCCTTGTTTTCTGATATAGTGGTCTTGGAGATGGGTCTCCACTGAGTCGGTAACGAAAGGGTGTCTGCAGGTGCTTGGTCTGTTTTTTCAGGTGTTGGTTGGATCTTCTCAGATATTAAACCAGAATTAGTGTCTTCTGGGTCGACACAAGACTCTGGAGTGTCCAACTCCTGAACGAAGATGATTGGAATTAATCAAAGCCAACCCCAATAGAATGGTATGGAATCTGACATGCAATTACTTCTTTACTCAATGATCTGGTAACACTTTACATTTATAATCCATTAATAGATCATTATTAAGGCATGTATTAATGATTTGCTGAACACTTGTAAATCATTATTACGACTTCATTTACCACTAGTAATTAAGGTATTTGTAAAAGGTTAACACTGTTTAACAATGCTCATTAATACATCATGGATAATGAATTTGTTAATGATCTGTAAATTATTTCTAAACCATAATTATAAAATGTATAAAAAACAACATTATGTTTATGTCAGTGAGCAATTTACATACTGTGAAGTCATAAACTATCACTTATTACTTCTGCCTTTATTCATGATCGATATGTTAATGTCTTAAGAACCACGTCATGTACAAATTATTAGTAAACTTGTTTGCAGTACCCAATCTAAAGTTGCAGCCATTTATTTTGGCAACGGAGAAATGCTCACTAACAGGGAAGTAAACAGATTTGTCCAGAAATGTGTTTTTGTGCTTATGGAATATTTCTAGGATCTTTTATTTCAGCTCATGGAACATGGGACCAACACTTTACATGTTGCGTTTATATTTTTGTTCAGTATAATTATGATTTACCTTCATGTGCAGTAAATCATTAATACATGCCTTATAAATTATATATTATTGGCTTTCAAATGAAAGTTATTATAAAGTGTTACACTCTGAACTCCACAGAGAGAGAGAGCGAGAGAGAGAGAGCGAGAGAGAGAGAGAGAGAGAGAGAGACAGCGAGAGACAGAGAGAGACAGAGAGAGACAGAGAGAGACAGAGAGAGACAGAGAGAGACAGAGAGAGACAGAGAGACAGAGAGAGAGAGACAGAGAGAGACAGAGAGAGAGAGAGCCACTGTTAAACCTTTAGTGACTGTTAATAAGGAAAAACTACCACGTGTGGAGGACTTACTATAAACGTCTGCTTACCTTAGTGACAGCGGCGGTGTGGGCTTCAGACATAGCGTCACTAACCTGGAGCCATTGGGTGGTTGTAGCCACTGATTCTGCCAGCTCCTGGTGGCTAAGAGTCTCATCTGGGTCCTAACACACACAGTACATGTGTACACACACACACACACACACACACACACACACACACACACACACACACACACACACACACACACGGGTATGGGTGTGTGTCATGGGTGTGTGTGGCAAACAGGGCTCTTGAATGGCAGCTGCCTCTGACAGTGTCCAAGGGATGTCGAGGTAGGACTATAATCAGTAAGGCCCACATTTTTTATATATATTTTTTTTTTATTTCACCTTTATTTAACCAGGTAAGCTAGGTGAAAACAAGTTCTCATTTGCAACTGCCACCTGGCCAAGATAAAGCAAAGCAGTGTGACACAAACAACAACACAGAGTTACACATGGAATAAACAAACCTACAGTCAATAACACAATAGAAAAGTCTATATACAGTGTGTGCAAATGAAGTAAGATTAGGGAGGTAAGGCAATAAATAGGCTGTAGTGGCGAAATAATGACATTTTTGCAAATTAACCCTGGAGTGATAGATGTGCAGAAGATGAATGTGCAAGTAGAGATAATGTGGTGCAAAGGAGCAAAAAAATTAAATAAAACCACAATATGGGGATGAGGTACAGTGAGGGAAAAAAGTATTTGATCCCCTGCTGATTTTGTACGTTTGCCCAATGACAAAGAAATGATCAGTCTATAATTTTAATGGTAGGTTTATTTGAACAGTGAGAGACAGAATAACAACAAAAAAATCCAGAAAAACTCATATCAAAAATTGTAGAAATTGATTTGCATTTTAATGAGGGAAATAAGTATTTGACCCCCTCTCAATCAGAAAGATTTCGGGCTCCCAGGTGTCTTTTATACAGGTAACGAGCTGAGATTAGGAGCACACTCTTAAAGGGAGTGCTCCTAATCTCAGTTTGTTACCTGTATAAAAGACACCTGTCCGCAGAAGCAATCAATCAATCAGATTCCAAACTCTCCACAATGGCCAAGACCAAAGAGCACTCCAAGGATGTCAGGGACAAGATTGTAGACCTACACAAGGCTGGAATGGGCTACAAGACCATCGCCAAGCAGCTTGGTAAGAAGGTGACAACAGTTGGTGTGATTATTCGCAAATGGAAGAAACACAAAAGAACTGTCAATCTCCCTCGGCCTGGAGCTCCGTGCAAGATCTCACCTCGTGGAGTTGCAATGACCATGAGAACGGTGAGGAATCAGCCCAGAACTACACAGGAGGATCTTGTCAATGATCTCAAGGCAGCTGGGACCATAGTCACCAAGAAAACAATTGGTAACACACTACGCCGTGAAGGACTGAAATCCTGCAGCGCCCGCAAGGTCCCCCTGCTCAAGAAAGCACATATACATGCCCGTCTGAAGTTTGCCAATGAACATCTGAATGATTCAGAGGGTGGGTGAAAGTGTTGTGGTCAGATGAGACCAAAATTGAGCTCTTTGGCATCAACTCAACTTGCTGTGTTTGGAGGAGGAGGAATGCTGCCTATGACCCCAAGAACACCATCCCCACCGTCAAACATGGAGGTGGAAACATTATGCTTTGGGGGTGTTTTTCTGCAAAGGGGACAGGACAACTTCACCGCATCAAAGGGATGATGGACGGGGCCATGTACTGTCAAATCCTTCCCTCAGCCAGGGCATTGAAAATGGGTCGTGGATGGGTATTCCAGCATGACAATGACCCAAAACACACGGCCAAGGCAACAAAGGAGTGGCTCAAGAAGAAGCACATTAAGGTCCTGGAGTGGCCTAGCCAGTCTCCAGACCTTAATCCCATAGAAAATCTGTGGCGGGAGCTGAAGGTTCAAGTTGCCAAACGTCAGCCTCGAAACCTTAATGACTTGGAGAAGATCTGCAAAGAGGAGTGGGACAAAATCCCTCCTGAGATGTGTGCAAACCTGGTGGCCAACTACAAGAATCTTCTGACCTTTGTGATTGCCAACAAGGGTTTTGCCACCAAGTACTAAGTCATGTTTTGCAGAGGGGTCAAATACTTATTTCCCTCATTAAAATGCAAATCATTTTATAACATTTTTGACATGCGTTATTCTGTCTCTCACTGTTCAAATAAACCTACCATTAAAATTATAGACTGATCATTTCTTTGTCAGTGGGCAAACGTACAAAATCAGCAGGGGATCAAATACTTTTTTCCCTCACTGTAGTTGGATCGGCTATTTACAGATGGGCTATGTACAGGTGCAATGATCTGTAAGCTGCTCGGATAGCTGATGCTTAAAGTTAGTGAGGGAGATATGTGTCTCCAGCTTCAGTGATTTTTGCAATTCGTTCCAGTCATTGGCAGCAGAGAACTGGAAGGAAAGGCGGCCAAAGTAGGAATTGGCTTTGGGGGTGACCAGTGAGATATACCTGCTGGAGCGCATGTTACGGTTGGGTGCTGCTATGGTGCAAGTGAGCTGAGATAAGGCGGGGCTTTACTTAGCAAGAACTTATGGACGACCTGGTGCCAGTGGGTTTGGCGACGAATATGAAGCGAGGGCCAGCCAACGAGAGCATACAGGTTGCAGTGGTGGGGTAGTATGTGGTGCTTTGGTGACGAAACGGATGGCACTGTGATAGACTGCCTCCAGTTCGCTGAGTAGAGTGTTGGAGGCTATTTTGTAAATGACAACGCCGAAGTCAAGGATCGGCAGGATAGTCAGTTTTACGAGGGTATGTTTGGCAGAATGTGTGAAGAATGCTTTGTTGAGAAATAGGAAGCCGATTCTAGACTTAATTCTGGATTGGAGATGCTTAATATGAGTCTGGAAGGAGAGTTTACAGTCTAACCAGACACCTAGGTGTTTGTAGTTGTCCACATATTCTAAGTCAGAACCGTCCAGAGTAGTGATGCTAGGCTGGCAAGCAGATGCGGGCAGCGATCGTTTGAAGAGCATGCATTTAGTTTTACTTGCATTTAAGAGCAGTTGGAGGCCACGGAAGGAGAGTTGTATGGCATTGAAGCTCGTCTGAAGGTTAGTTAACACAGTGTCCAAAGAAAGGCCAGAAGTATACAGAATGGTGTCGTCTGCGTAGATCAGAGAATCACCAGCATCAAGAGCGACATCATTGATGTATACAGAGAAAAGAGCTGAGAATTGAACCCTGTGGCACCTCCATAGAGACTGCCAGAGGTCCGGACAACAGGCCCTCCGATTTGACACACTGAACTCTATCTGAGAAGTAGTTAGTGAATCATGCGAGGCAGTCATTTGAGAAACCAAGGCTGTTGAGTCTGCCGATAAGAATGCTGTGATTGACAGATTCGAAAGCCTTGGCCAGGTTGATGAATACGGCTGCACAGTACTGTCTTTTGTTGATGGCAATTATGATATTGTTTAGGACCTTGAGCGTGGCTGAGGTGCACCCATGACCAGCTCAGAAACCAGATTGCATAGCGGAGAAGGTACGGTGGGGTTCGAAATGGTCGGTGATCTGTTTGTTAAAACCTGTTGGGGCTAGGGGGCAGTATTTGCACGGCCGGATAAAAAAACGTAACCGATTAAAACTGGTTACTACTCTTGCCCAGAAACGAGAATATGCATATAATTAGTAGACCTGAGAAGATTCCATACAGGAAGTGCCCTGTCTGACAATTTGTTCTCCTTCTGTGGCATCTCTATCAAAAATACAGCATCTCTGCTGTAATGTGACATTTTCTAAGGCTTCCATTGGCTCTCAGAAGGCACCAGAAAGTGGAATGACGTCTCTCCAGTCTCTGGGCGAAAAACAGCAGGAGATTTTGTGAGTGGTCAGGCTGAGAACAGTGACACTGGAGATGCGCATTCATTTGAATTCTCCATGTTTTTCTTTCTCTCTTTGAATGAATACAACGTCGCCCGGTTGGAATATTATCGCTATTTTACGAGAAAAATCGCATAAAAATGGATTTTAAACAGCGTTTGACATGCTTCGAAGTACGGTAATGGAATATTGACATTTTTTGTCACGAAATGCGTTCGCGCGTCACCCTTCGGATACTGACATGAACGCACGAACAAAACGGAGCTATTTGAATATAACTACGGATTATTTGGTACCAAAACAACATTTGTTGTTGAAGTAGAAGTCCTGGGAGTGCATTCTGACGAAGAACAGCAAAGGTAATCCAATTTTTCTTATAGTAAATCTGACTTTGGTGAGAGCCAAACTTGGTGGGTGTCAAATTAGCTAGCCGTGATGGCCGGGCTATCTACTCGGAAAATTGCAAAATGTGCTTTCGCCAAAAAGCTATTTTAAAATCTGATACCGCGATTGCATAAATGAGTTCTGTATCTATAATTCTTAAAATAATTGTTATGTATTTTGTGAACGTTAATCGTGAGTAATTTAGTAAATTCACCGGAAGTTTGCGGTGGGTATGCTAGTTCTGAACATCACATGCTAATGTAAAAAGCTGGTTTTCGATATAAATATGAACTTGATTGATCAAAACATGCATGTATTGTATAACATAATGTCCTAGGAGTGTCATCTGATGAAGATCATCAAAGGTTAGTGCTGCATTTAGCTGTGGTTTTGATTTTTGTGACATATATGCTTGCTTTGAAAATGGCTGTGTGATTATTTTTGGCAGGGTACTCTCCTGACATAATCTAATGTTTTGCTTTCGCTGTAAAGCCATTTTGAAATCAGACAATGTGGTTAGATTAACGAGAGTCTTGTCTTTAAAATGGTGTAAAATAGTCATATGTTTGAGAAATTGAAGTTATAGCATTTATGAGGTATTTGTATTTCGCGCCACGTGATTCCACTGGCTGTTGACTAGAAGGCTATCTTTTTCAAACAGGAATTTGCATCCTGTAGCACAAACTCCAAATGTACTGGGACACTGTGAAGTCCATTGAGAATAAGAGCACCTCCTCCCAGCTGCCCACTGCACTGAGGCTAGGAAACACTGTCACCACCAATAAATCTACAATTATCGAGAATTTCAATAAGCATTTTTCTACGGCTGGCCTTGCTTTCCACCTGGCTACCCCTATCCCGGTCAACAACTCTGCACCCCCCACAGCAACTTGCCCAAGCGTCCCCCATTTCTCCTTCACCCAAATTCAGATAGCTGATGTTCCGAAAGAGCTGCAAAATCTGGATCCCTACAAATCAGCTGGGCTAGACAATCTGGACCCTCTCTTTCTAAAATTATCCGCCGCAATTTTTGCAACCCCTATTACTAGCCTGTTCAACCTCTCTTTTGTATCGTCTGAAATCCCAAAGATTAGAAAGCTGCCGCGGTCATCCCCCTCTTCAAAGGGGGAGACACTCTAGACCCAAACTGTTAAGAACTATATCTATCCTACCGTGCCTTTCTAAGGTCTTTGAAAGCCAAGTTAACCTCCCCGGGTGAGGTGGGACGCTTGCCCAGGGACTTCACAGTGTCCCAGTACATTTTGGAGTTTGTGCTACAGGATGCAAATTTCTGTTTGAAAAGGCTAGCCTTTGCATTCCTAACTGCCTGTGTATATTGGTTCCTAACTTCCCTGAAAAAGCTAGCCTTTGCTTTCCTAACTGCCTGTGTATATTGGTTCCTAACTTCCCTGAAATGTTGCATATCGTGGGAGCTATTCGATGCTAATGCAGTACGCCACAGGATATTTTTGTGCTGGTCAAGGGCAGTCAAGTCTGGGGTGAACCATGGGCTATATCTGTTCTTAGTTCTATATTTTTTGAATGGGGCATGCTTATTTAAGATGGTGAGGAAAGCACTTTTAAAGAATAACCAGGCATTTTCTACTGATGGAATGAGGTCAATATTTTTCCAGGATACCTGGGCCAGGTCGATTAGAAAGGCCTGCTCTCTGAAGTGTTTTAAACTATCATTACAATGACATCAGTGGAAAACATTCAATAACTTCAAAAAACATTCAATACTGCAAAGTAAGACGATCATGAAACGAAACTATGACACAGTTAAAGAGGAAAGGGAAAGGGAAAATGCAGTTGCATGCCCACACGGAATAGCATTCAAAGAAAAGAGGGAAGTGTGGGTGACGACTGTAGGAGACTCTTGACGTAACTTCAAAGGACGTGTGTTACTATGACCCTGTACAATAGTGACATGATGAAATGACTAAGTCAGAAGTTGTATGAAGTAGTGTACTTACTGTTTTCTGGAGGCATAGAACAATCCCACTCTATGTGCAACAACCACATTACAACCACTAACTTTAAATGTAAGCCCTTAGCCCTAACCCCACTCTTTATTGTAATATTTTGATCAAGTCCCAGAATGGAGCTGGCAAATAAATGAGGAGTCAATTCAATTGGAGCAGAGGTGGGATTAAAATAATAATTTGTGGATGTAGCCAACGAACTAGAATGGGTCAAAGATATACCTTGTGTTTTAGGTTTTTGTTTTATTTTATCTTTACCTCAGGAAAACTGCATGTGAGTGTGTCAGAGGATGATGAGTGATGATCTTCGTCCTCGTATTCCTCCTCTTCCTCAGAGAGGCATGCTTCTGAGGCATCCTCCTTCACAACAGGGTTAGGAAAGGGTTAACATTGGCTGTTAGTTACATGTTAGAGAAGTGGTCATCAAGTCGGGTCCTTTGTTCCAGCTCGGCAATGAAACACCACATTCTTCATAGTTAGTTGATTAGCTCATTTAAGTATGTTGAAATGCTGGACTGGATCAAAAGACTGCACACCCTGTAGCTCTCCAAGACCATGAGAACCACTGTGTTAAAACCTCTTACAGCTACTTAAGGATAGGGGGCAGTGTTGAACAATTTCGGAAAAAACATGTGCCCATATTAAACTGCCTCCTACTCAAACTCAGAAGCTAGGATATGCATATTATTAGTAGATTTGGATAGAAAACACTCAAGTTCCTAAAACCGTTTGAATGGTGTCTGTGAGTATAACAGAACTCATATGGCAAGCAAAAACCTGAGAGAAATCCTACCAGGAAGTGGAAATCTGGATGCATGGGCTCTCTTCAAGTCATTTCCTATTGAATACACAGTGACGTAGTAATAATTGTGCACTTCCTACGGCTTCCACTAGATGTCAACAGTCTTTACAAAGTTGTTTGAGTCGTCTACGATGAACAGAGACCGAATGAGAAGGCTGGGAACTTGGTCACCAAGGGAATGACATCACTTCATTGGGGCACGTTCATGAGGGCGGATCCTCCGTTCCAAAACCTTTTTCAAGACACAGGAACCGTCCGCTTGAAATATTACTGAATCTTGACGTTCTAAAGGCCCTAAAGATTGATGTTTTACAACGTTTGACATGTTTGAACGAACGTAAATACAACTTTTTTTTACTTTTCGTGGTGACATCATCTGCACGCTTCCTATAATTTGGAGTAGCTTACTGAACGCGCGAACAACAAGGAGTTATTTGGACATAAATGATGTACTTTATCGAACAAAACAACATTTGTTGTGGACCTGGGATTCCTGGAAGTGCCTTCTGATGAAGATCATCAAAGGTAAGGGAATATTTCTAATGCAATTTATGATTTTAGGTGACTCCAAGATGGCGGCTATCTGTATAGCCTAGTGTATTTTTCTGAGCTCAGTACTCAGATTATTGCAAAGAGTGCTTTCCTCCTGAAGCTTTTTTGAAATCTTTCATAGCGTTTGCATAAAGGAGATGTTCATCTATAATTCTTTGAATGACACTTTAATTTTGTATCAACGTTTATGACAAGTATTTTTGTAAATTGTGGCGCTGATTCACCGGCAGTATTTGAGGGAAAATATTTTCTGAACGTCACGTGCCGATGTAAAATGCTGTTTTTATATATAAATATGAACTTTATCGAAGAAAAAAATGCATGTATTGTGTAACATGATGTCCTAGGAGTGTCATCTGATGAAGATCATCAAAGGTTAGTGCTGCATTTAGCTGTGTTTTGGGTATTTGTGATGCATGTTAGTTGCTTGGAAAATGGCTGTGTGGTTATTTTTGTCGATGTACTCTCCTAACATAATCTAATGTTTTGCTTTCACTATAAAGCCTTTTTGAAATCGGACAACGTGGTTCGATTCAGGAGAAGTGTATCTATAAAATGGTGTAAAATAGTCCTATGTTTGAGAAATAGAAATTATTAGATTTGGTTTTGAATATGGCGCTCTGATTTTTCACTGGCTGTTGATCCCGCTAATGTGATTAGAGCGGTAAGAGGTGTGCCTGCAAATTGCCTGCAAATTGTTATTCAAACTCATGTCACTTCTAATGTCAGGGTGCGTCTGAAATGGCATAGTATTCCCTACGTAGTGCACTAGGGTAACATTGTGTACGTAAAATTAATATTTTGGTTGACCATGCAAGCTTGTACCTGATGTCCGGTGATCCGCGGTGGACCCGTATTCCGTTGATGTGTGCATAAGATAAGGGCACTGGGTTCTGTTGTCACACACACATTGCATGATGGGATGACCCCCTCAGCCTCCCTTACTTCACGCATGTTGCCCTGTGGATACAGAGGAGGAGATTAGAGAGGTTAAAGGTCAAAATCATGCGTTTAATCAAATTAGATGATATCTGGATGAAACCAAATCAAAGTAGGATGACCAAAGTATGAAAAATGACTGTTGCTGGTACATCGATAAAGTTCAATCATAAAATCAAATCAAATGGCATTTGTCACATGCGCTGAATACAACATATGTAGACTTTACTGTGAAATGCTTACTTACAAGCCCTTTTCCAACAATGCCGAGTTCAAAAGTAAGAACATTCGCAAATAAAAATAGAAAACAGTAACAGTAACAGTACTGAGTCAATGTGAAGGGGTACGAGGTAGTTGAGGTAATAAGTAGGTAGGGGTAAAAGTGACTAGGCTTTCAGGATAGATAAAAAACAGAATGGCACCAGCACATGTGGAGAGTGTGAAAGTGTGTGTATGTTTGTGCGTGTGTGGCGTAAATATGCATGTGTGTTTTGTAAGCGTATATGGTGTGTGTGTGTTGGAGTGTAAGTAGGTATGAGTGTGTGAGTATAGTCCAGTGAGTGTGCATAGAGTCAGTGTAAGAGAGTCAGTGCAAAACAGGTTCAATTTAATAGTCCGGGTAGTCATTTGATTAACTGTTCAGCAGTCGTATAGCTTGGGGGAAGAAGACTTAGCATTCCGGTAACGCTTGCCGTGCAATAGCAGGGTGAACAGTCTATGACTTGGGTGGCTGGGGTCTTCGACAATTTTCCCAGCATTCCACTGACACTGCCTGATATAGAGGTCCTGGATGTCAGGGAGCTCGGGCTCAGTGATGTACCGCACCACCCTCTGTAGTGCCTTGCGGTCGAATGCGCTGCAGTTTCAAAACCAAGCTTTGATGCAGCCAGCATCACAGATGTGTTGTTACCTACCCTCACCACCAGAGGGTGGCCAGTCAGAAAGTCCAGGATCCAGTTGCAGAGGGAAGTGTTCAGTCCCAGGGTCCCGAGCTTGGTGATGAGCTTGGAGGGGACTATGGTGTTGAATGCTGAGCTGCAGTCAATGAGCAGCATTCTCACATACAGTAGGCATTCCTCTTGTCCAGGTGGGAGAGAGAAGTTTGGAGTGCAATAGGGATTGCGTCATCTGTGGATGTGTTGGGGCAGTATGAGAATGGTTGTGGGTCCAGGGTGTCTGCAATGGTGTTTTTTTATAAATATATATTTTTTTATTAACCCCTCCACCACACCCCCCTCTTCTGAGGACAATTATCTTAATTTTTTACAGCTTTTTTGCTACCTGGTACTTTTATATAAAGCAGTAACATAACAATAGTACATGACCAAATATACACTCTTTAATCCCAACCCTCAGCCACTCTCAGCCCATCCCACCTATCACAATAGACCACACTTGTTTGGTTTCCATGTGCCATATATTGATGGTGGTGTTGATGTGTGCCATGAACAGCCTTTCAAAACATTTCATGTTTACAGATGTGAGTGCTACGGGACGATAGTCGTTTAGCCAAGTTACCTTTAAGTTCTTAGGAACAGGGACAATGGTGGCCTGCTTGAATCACGTTGGGATTACAGACTGGGACATAGAGATGTTAAAAATGTCCGTGAAGACTAGGGTTGCACAGTTTGGGGAATATTCAGAGGTGGAAACTTTCCGTGGGAACTAACGGGAATATATGGGCATTAACGGAAATATATGCAAATTAATATTAATACTATTTAAATGTAGATGTTTTTTTGCATTGGATATATTTACCATATCATATGGAGACAGAAACATAAACCTTTACCTTATTATAAATAGACATAATTGCAAATGACTAAATCCTTCCAATAGAAATAATTAGTTACAAATTGAACTTAAATTAAATGAGTTGAATCTTCACATGGGATGATTTCACTGAACAACAAAAGAAAGGGAATATTGAATGATCCCCAATGATCCATCGCATCTCCCAAAAACGTTTTCAACATACATCTGTAAAATGATAGTCTAGAAACTAAAGCTTTGGTTGTCTTCCTCTCAGGCTTCCACATCTTCTCCCTGGACCTCGTCAATGTCCACCTCTTGAACATCAGACTGAGGCCTCATCTTCACTGTCACTTTCCAACCTTGTTGAGGATGGCTCGTTGTCAGGCTCAAAATGCCTCAAATTTTCCCAGATGGCCACCAATTTCTCAACCCCTGTATTGGTCAGCTTGTTGCGTGCTTTGGTGTGTGTGTTCCCAAACAATGACCAGTTGTGCTCTGAGGTGGCTGATGTTGGTGGGATTTGGAGAATGATGTAGGCAACAGGGGAAAGAGCCTCACACCCACAAAGTCCCTTCCACCAGGTGGCTGATGAGATATGTTGGCACAACTGCCATATTGCATCTCCATCCCAAAGCCCTTGCTTGGAAGTGTACTTTGCCAGACTGCCAAGAACCTTGCCCTCATCCAGGCCAAGGTGGCGAGACACTGTAGTGATGACACCACAGGCCTTGTTGATCTCTGCACCAGACAGGATGATCTTGCCAGCATACCTGGGGTCCACCATGTACACTGTGGTGTGTATGGGCTTCAGCCAGAAGTCTTCACGCTTTTTTATGTATTTTAGAACTGCAGTTTCCTCTGCTTGGAGCACCAGTGAAGTGGGCAGGGCAGTACGGATTTCTTCTCTTACATCTGCAAGCAGAGTCTGAACATCAGACAGGATGGCATTGTCTCCCTCAATCTGTGCAATGGCTACTGCTATAGGTTTCAGCAGTTTCAGGCTGCTTACCACTCTCTCCCAAAATACATCATCCAGGAGGATCCTGTTGATGGGGCTGTCCATATTGGCAGACTGTGATGTGGACATCTCTTGGAGAGACTCCTTCCCCTCCAGGAGACTGTCAAACATAATGACAACACCACCCCAATGGGTGTTGCTGGGCAGCTTCAATGTGGTTCTCTTATTCTTCTCACTTTGCTTGGTGAGGTAGATTTCTGATATAACTTGATGACCCTTCACATACCTAACCATTTCCTTGGCTCTCTTGTAGTGTATCCATTGTTTTCAGTGCCATGATGTCCTTGAGGAGCAGATTCAATGCATTAGCAGCACAGGCAATGGGTGTGATGTGAGGGTAGGACTCCTCCACTTTAGACCAAGCGGCTTTCATGTTCGCAGCATTGTCTGTCACCAGTGCAAATACCTTCTGTGGTCCAAGGTCATTGACGACTGCCTTCAGCTCATCTGCAATGTAGAGCCCGGTGTGTCTGTTGTCCCTTGTGTCTGTGCTCTTGTAGAATACTGGTTGAGGGTGGAGAATATGTATTTAATTATTCCTTGCCCACGAACATTCGACCACCCATCAGAGACGATTGCAATACAGTCTGCTTTCTCTATGATTTGCTTGACCTTCACTTGAACTCTGTTGAACTCTGCATTCAGCAAATTAGTAGATAAAGCATGTCTGGTTAGATGGGTGTATGCTGGGCGAAGAACATTCAGAAATCTCTTCCAATACACATTGCCTGTGAGCATCAATGGTGAAGCAGTTGCATACACAGCTCGAGCAAGACATTCATCAGCATTTCTCTGACTACGGCCCCCACATTGTGTAAAAAAAAAAAGAATTCCAGGAGGACCATGAGCTGTTGCTATCGATAAGGTGTCTGATTCATCATTTTCACCTCGAATAGAAGTAGAGGGACTTTTGTCAGAGGTTGCTTGTTGTGAGCGCTGAGGGAACTTTATGCACTTGGCCAGATGATTCTGCATCTTTGTTGCATTCTTCACATATGATTTAGCACAGTATTTGCAAATGTACACAGCTTTTCCTTCTACATTAGCTGCAGTGAAATGTCTCCACACATCAGATAGTGCCCGTGGCATTTTCCTGTAAAGATTAGGAAAAAATGAGCAAAAAAAAAATACAATTCCATGTACAAATAAATAGTTAAGCAGTTAGATTAAACAACTCCTTTGTAAGATAAATGTTTTAAAATGAAACAAGCAAGCAAGCTAAAACCCAATTGGTTGCAAAAACTAACTAGCAGAAATTGTTAACAAGTTAGAAATTATTTAAACACACTTTGCTGTAGGCTACTATTTACTAGTTAACAAAAAATAATGTATGTCATATAAAATATATTCACACTACCCAGTATTGTAATCAAAACTTACCAGAAAGCATGTAGTCCTTGGCTCAGACAGTGAAGTAGTGTGGGCTCAATAGCATCTCATTAGTTTGCAAGATCTTGAGAATCAGCTGTAGATATTATGGAAAAGTGCACTGCACATGTGATGGAAGAATGCACTGTGCATGCAGAGGGTTGCAATTCCATTGAATTGGGGATAGTTTAACCAAGATATGCCACAAGACCTAGAATTGCCTTATGTGTATCCCACAAAAATGTTCACTGTTATAAGCTAACTTTTTTGATGAATTTAAGCAAATTTAACTTCCCATGGAAAATGTACTGGAAAGTTTCCGACCCTTTGCAACCCTAGTGAAGACACTTGCCAGCTGGTCTGCGCATACTCTGAGAACGCCTGGCTCAGTGCCTGGCTCAGTGCCTGGCTCATGCCTGGCTCATGCCTGGCTCATGCCTGGCTCATGCCTGGCTCATGCCTGGCTCAGTGTTCGAATTTAACATAGTCTGAGAGGTTGTCTGGGAGGTTTGCATCACTGGGCAACTCACGGCTGGGTTTCCCTTTGTAATCCATAATAGTCTGCTAACTCTGCCACATCCGACAGGTGTTGGAGCGGATGTAGTCGGATTCTATCTTAGTCCTATATTGACCTTTTCCATGTTTGATGGCTCGTCTGAGGTCGTAGCGGTCTTTCTTGTAAGGATTCATGTCTGTGTCCCGTTCCTTGAAATTGGTAGCACTAGCCTTTAGCCCGGCACGGATACTGCCTGTAATCCATGGCTTTTTGTTAGGGTACATATGTTGGGTCACTGTGGGGAAGAAGTCATCGATGGTAAGCTCCTTAATGCTATCGGATGAATCCCTGAACATATTCCAGTCTGTGCTATCGAAGCAGTCTTGTCGCTTAGCGTCCGCTTTGTCGGACCACTTCGGTACTGAGCGCATCACTGGTACTTGCTGTTTGAGTTTTTTCTTGTAAACAGGAAGCAGGAGGATATAGTCATGGTCTGATTTGCTGAAGGGATGGCGAAGGAGGGCCTTGTATGCGTTTCTGTGGATAGAGTAAGTGGTCCAGAGTGTTAGCGCCTCTTGTGTTGGTAAAAGGAGACGTGTTGGTAAAAGTGGGGTTAAAAGCATTTCAGTTTTCCTGCGTTAAATTCTCTGCCCACTATTAACGCTGCTTCTGGGTGTGCATTTTCTTGTTTGTTTATGGCCCCGTGCAGCTCGTTGAGTGTCTGCTTAGTGCCATTCTCGTTTTGTGGTGGGATGTAGACAGCAGTGATGATTATAGATGAAAACACTTGGTAGATAAAAAGGTCTGCAATTTACTATGAGGTACTCTAGTTCAGGTGAGCAAAAGGTTGAGAATTCCTTCACACTTGAAGCAGCACACCAGTTGTTGTTTACAAAGAGGCACATCGCTCCCTCGTTGGTTTTGTCTGAGTCTGCTGTCCAGTTGCGACGAAGCATGGAGAAACGTTCAAGTTTCATTACCATATCGCCCAGTTGGTAGGAAACTCTCAAACAGAGCTCATCCATCTTGTTCTCCAGTGACTGGACATTTGCCAATAAAACGGAGGGGAGTGCCAAACAATTTTCTCTGCGTCTGAGTCTATACTCTTAGAAATAAAGATGCTATCTTGAACCTAAAAGGGTTCTTCGGCTGTCCCCATAGGAGAACCCTTTGAAGAACCCTTTTGAGTTCCATGTAAAACCTTTTACACAGAGGGTTGTACGTGGAACCCAAGAGTTCTACCTTGACCCAAAAAGGGTTCTACCTGGAACCAAATAGGGTTCTCCTATTGGGACAGCCGAAAAACCCTTTTGGAAACCTTTTTTCTAAGAATGTAACAAGGAGTTCAGTCCTCCTCCAGCGACTTTTCTTGTGGCTTGTTGGATAGCTCGAACAATGGAGTAGGGTCCGGTGTTGACAAGGGAACAGCAGAGTCGCAGTTGAAGTAGGAGCCGAAATCAAGGTCGAAGTCAAAGTTAGTAGCTGTCGATACGTAGTTCAAAAGTACTTGGCGGTCATAGGTGACAAGGATGTGAGCTTTGTGACTGGCGTCGTCTGTCTCAAAAACACAAATTCATTAAGCCAGATAGTTTTTTCTTATTGGGGATCGATCACATTTAGCTAATTTTAAAGCATCAATTAGGGTTGGGCGATGTTAACCGTTGTCCTATTGTGATTATGTATGCATAAAACATTGTGATATACCAGGGGTGGACAACTCCAGTCCTCGAGGGCCTGATCCCTAGCAAACACAGCTGATTAATCAAATTGCATTCTAAACTGAAGATCATGATTAGGTTATTATTGGAATCAGGTGTGTTAGCTGTGGCAAAACTGTGACAGCAATCAGGCCCTCGAGGACTAGAATTACCCACCCCTGTGATATACGATGCTATCGCCCCCTATTGGCCAACCAAAATCATGACAAAAGATAATGTTTAGAAAGCTTGGGCAGAGGCTAAGTGCAGGGAAATATTTTCTAATTTTCCTTTATGGTGGAGGAGCTACAGCATGGAGCACTTATGTGTGAAACTACATTGAACCAAAATGAATGTTACCCATTTTCAATGTTTTATCACTAAACTTTACTGAACCCTTCTTGAATGGAGAGGGGCCTGGCTTTGGGGACAATATTGGCAACATTGAGGGCACATTTGTTACATTGCCGCAACATTATTGTAACGTTGTGTGGACATTGGAGACACGGTCTAGTAACGTTGTGGAACGTGGAGATGTTGTGGGGACGTTGTGGGAACGTTTCCTACCTCCAATGCTCTACTCTGCTCCTGTGTCAGCTGTTCCAACTCTTGGAGGGGCTGTAGGAGTAGCACAGCTCTGGGGAAGACACTCAGTGTCTCTTCTGCGCCCTGAGGTAGTCCCAGTTCAGCCTTACAGCCCTCGATCTCCCCAACTGTCCTCCGCATAGACTGGATGTTGGCCAGGATTACCTAGACAGAACAAATACAAATACATTTCTAAATCATATAATGACAAACATACATGAATGGATATGTACACATCCTCTTATACACACTTAACACACTCTTGTCCCACCTGCCGGTTGTGGAGGTGTTCTTCAAGTGAGATGTCCAATGTATCAGCGGAGGATAAAATAGCTCTGATCTTGGTCACATTTTTCTCCATCGTCTTCACTTCTGCTTCAATGGCATCCACTTCCTGGAAATGACAACAATGCTGTGAATGTTCCAGAGAAAAGCAAAAGCTCGAAAGCAAAAACCAAACTCAAAAATGAAAAGCACCACAAGTCAGTTTCATAAATGGAATAGAAATGATAGAATACTGCTTTATCGTCCATTGTCTTTTGCTGTCTTTTGTTACCCCCTGAAATACCAGTCTGAAAGCATCTGGTAATAACGTAGGATCACTATGGGATGATACTAAGACATTATAAGGGTAACGTAACGTACTCCAGGCCACTCTTGGACGTCTAAAATGAGACAGAAATTAGGTCAAAATTGTAATGGGCCAATACCTTTTGAAATAGCTGCCCTTTTTTGGGTCCTGCAAATTGCTTTTGACCAACTAAAACATCTGTGCGGTCCTCTGGTGAATTCTGATATCTCGATATGGCCCTCGAGACGATATTATTGCCCACCCCTACCGTAACAGGTGTCAGACATTTTCACTTTACGTAGTAACTTCTATTAAAGGGATAGAACAGCACAGTGGTGTTAAACCTTTTTGGCTACTGTAACCCCAATCACTTTGCTCTGCTCAAAGTTCCCCCTCGTGCAACCAACCATACAGTGCATTCAGAAAGTATTCAGACCCCTTGAGTTTTTCAACATTTTGTTACGTTACAGCCTTATTATAAAATGGATAACTGTTTTTTTTTTCATCAATCTACACACAATACTACATAAGATTTTAGAAATGTTTGCAAATGTATTAAAATGTTTAGGTACCCTTGCCCAGATCTGTGCCATGACACAATCCTGTCTCGGAGCTCTACGGACAATTCCTTCGAATTCATGGCTTGGTTTTTGTTCTGACGTGCACTGTCAACTGTGGGACCTTATATAGACAGGTGTGTGCCTTTCCAAATCATGTACAATAAATTGAATTTACCACAGGTGGACTCTAATCAAGTTGTATAAACATCTCAAGGATGATCAATGGAAACAGGACGCACCTGAGCTTAATTTTGAGAATCATAGAAAAGGGTCTGAATGCCTACGTAAATAAGGTATTTCTGTTTCTTTTTAATAAAGTTGCAAAGATTTCTAAAAACCTGTTTTTACTTTGTCATGATGGGGTTTTGTGTGTAGATTGATGAGGAAATGTTTTTATTTAATCTATTTTAGAATAGGGCTGTGACTTAACAAAATGTGGAAAAAGGGAATGGGTCTGACTACTTTCCGAATGCAATTTAGGACTATGTTCTTATAAATCTTCCCAAAGCATTTGTATACTATACCACTGTATTGAATTTAATGGAATTTAATTTACTTTTAAAGGGTTAGTCCAACATTATTTCTTCCTTTAAAATCTTTTTTTACAAAGGAAGTAATCTATAGGCCAGGGTGACTGCAAATTACACTCAGTACATTGCAGTTACTCCTGGCCTAAACTACTTCTAAGGTAAGAAGAACATTAAAAAAAGTATGAAATTAGGGTGAACTGTTGCTTTAAAACAAAAAGAAGACAAAAGAGAAAGAGGATGAAAAAATGTATCCTAAATTATTCAAGACAAACCAAAGGAAAAGACATGTCATGAAGAGAGAGGCGGTCCCAAAAATGATCTTCTTTCCTTTATTTTCATACTTTACTAAATATTTTCTGTACTATTTATTCATTTCTTTTGGCTTTTTTAGTTTTACATTTTTGTCTCTACCTTCTTGCCCTTTGTGCTGTTGTCTGTGCCAGAATAATGTTTGTACCACATTTTGTGCTGCTGCCATGTTGTGTTGCTACCATGCTGTGTTTCATGTGTTGCTGCCATGCTATGTTGTTGTCTTCGGTCTCTCTTCATGTGGTATATCTGCTGTTGTGATGTGTGTTTTGTCCCAAAATTGTATTTTATTTTTAATCCCAGCCTCCCTCCCGGCAGGAGGCCTTTTACCTTTTGGTAGGCCGTCATTGCAAATAAGAATTTGTTCTTACCTGACTTGCCTAATTAAATAAAGGTTATAAATAAAGGTTAAATGAAATAAATACAAAATGATCAATAGAAATGCATTTATTAGCATCAAAAGTTTGTGTGTGAGTTGTTTTTCTGGGTCAGACCAAGACCAAGTGTGTTCGATCAAATTTAAGCCTAGACACGCAGTGGAATGTTCCATTGAAACTCACTAGCATTAGCCACAGCCGTTCTTATTAAATGTCATACGGGGAGGAGACACAATGCATTCTGAGGGAGGGTGAAACTCCTCTATTGAGGCTGTTGATAGACAACCTTACTCTCTTTCCACAAACACCCAGCTTGAAGCATCACGCTCACGGTTACACTCACTCAATCAGACTCCCTTGCCCCAATCCTAACCTTAACCATTAGCAGGGGAGTCTGATCCTAGATCTGTACCTAGGGGAAACTTGACCCTGGAGCTACTAGTACCCCCTATTGAGAACCACTGTAATGGAGGGTCTTACCGGAGTGACGTGCAGCAGCTGGTCCAATGGCCCCATGATGCTATGCTGCATGGCGGTGACTTGGTGTTCGGTCTGGACTAGCTTATCCTCCATAGCAGTGGTGTGACACACAGCAGAGATCTCCCCCAACACAGGCCCGAAGCCCACCAGAGTGGCCCGGATACGCTCCGAGTCATCCAGCACCATCTGTGATGTGGGGTTACAGAACATGGACACATGAGTGCACACCCGCATGCACACATACACGCACATACAAACACATTCACAGAAACACAGACTCACATACGTACATGAACACACACTATCTACAAGCCATAAAACTGCTGAACACTTAAACTGGACTTAGCACACATGCACTCACTCATGCACACACACACACACACACACACACACACACACACACACACACACACTGATGCTACACACACATCTCAATTGCTGCTACCAGACTCTTATTATGATTGCAAAATACTGCACAATTTAAACACTTGCCCCCCAATCCGCCTTCCCCAAAATACGTGTAAATATTCAACTATAAATTGTGCCTTCCTGTATAATACTTACACTAAAAAAATGTATTCTATTCTTCTGAGCCAGTTCGTATTCTTATCTTTTATTATTTCTTATCGTTGTTGCATTGTCAAAAAGGAACTAGCAAGTAAGCATTTAGTTGGACAGTGTACACCCTGTGTATCCCGTACATATGACTAAAAAACACAATACTTGAAACACACACTCGAACACGCACAGCTCCACTACACAGTGCATTGGGAAAGTATTCAGACCCCTTGATTTTTTCCCACATTTTGTTTTACGAATGCACTGTATATCAATTCAGAACTACCAGCAGTGTTCTACAATCTGGGGGATTGCGTGTATGTACATGTGAGTTGGCGTCTGTGTGTGTGTGCGTGCAGTGGACTGGCCTGCAGTGTGTTGGTCTGGCTCTGGAGGCTCCTGGCTGTGGTGTAGGTGCTGGGAGCGTCTAGCCAGGACTGGGATTCGTCAAGCCAGCAGCCAGCACTATGGATTATATCATTATACTCCTGGAGGCAGGCAGGGATCTGACAGGGGGGACAGTGAAATTCCACAAATTAACTTTTAACAAGGTACACCTGTTAATTGAAATGCATTCCAGATGACTACCTCATGAAGCTGGTTGAGAGAATGCCAAGAGTGTGCAAAGCTGTCATCAAGGCAAATGGTGGCTACTTTGAAGAATGTCAAATATAAAATATATTTTGATTTGTTTAACTCTTTTTTGGTTACTACATGATTCCATATGTGTTATTTCATAGCGTTGATGTCTTCACTACTTTGTACAATGTAGAAAATAGTAAAAATAAAGAAAAACCCTGGAATGAGTCGGTGTGTCCAAACTTTTGACTGGAACTTATTTTTTTATATAATTTTCATTCATGGACATAAAAGACTAAAATCACCAGGAAATTTTTATTTAGAAAATCTGTTCCCAAGGGTTCGCTCGAATGAATAGAGAGGCAAATGTAATCGTATTCCAATGTAATCAAGGTTAGAAATTATCCTGTTTTTGTGAAATACTATCTGTTTGGGATTCTTGTGGTCAATTTGCGGTGTACAAATCATTTATAACTATGTTCTGGCCCATGACCATCCGCTCAAGGAAAAATTGTCCCACGGCAATATGTAATTATGGAACCCCTGGCATTGGGCATAGGAACTGAAATAAATGGAGGAAAAAAAACAGTAAACTGAAATTGTGCTGTTATGGAAGAACCAGTTGAGGAATGCTGTAATTATAAGATACAACCACATGGTGAATATGGTGAAAGGCCTACCAAGCCAATCAGAGGGTAAGGTTGAGCTACTCCTCTCACTCACCTTGCTGAGGAAGGCAGTGCGCTGCTCAGCCTTCTGGGCCGTGTCCTGGTAGAGTTGAAGTGGCTGGGTGATCTGGTCCATGAGGAGTTGGGCCTGCTCCGGCTCCTCCTCAGCTGCTTCCTGCACCTCGCCCTCCAGGAGGGCCAGCCGGCCGTGCCACTGGTCCAGCTGGTCCCATACGAACTGGACAAAATTATTATGTTGTCATGATATCAATCAATTATCAACCAATCCCATGTACTTATAAGTCCTTTTTTGTTTACATCAACAGTTGTCACAAAATGCTTTTCAATGACTCGGCCTAGAGCCAGGTTAGGAACAATCTTGCACGATTGATTGGGGTCAGGGAAGGACACACACACACTAGGTTGATTGTTTCAGGGGAAGAACACACATATGCATACAAACACGGAGACACACACACACACACATAAACACAATCACACACCTTTAGCACATGTTCAGCCTCGGACACAGAGGAGCTCCTCCGCTGCAGCAATGTCTGGACCTCTTCTAGCCCAACACGGATCTCCCCCATTCTGCTACTCAGCCTATTGAGTGGGCTGCTCTTCTCCAGGGCTTGGCCAACCTGATAAATACACACAAGCACATGTGCGCACACAAACACACAAATGACCCTTAAAGTCCCAACTAGCCAGGCTTTTACTCAGAAACCAGAGTTAGGATTGTGTTGGGCTCAATCCCATATCCATGAAACTTGTCCAATGTTTTTTATGTGGACTTTTCGATTAATTCGCTGAGTTTCAATTCCCTTCCACAATCCACAACTGACTAAACTGAGATGAAATTGACCCCAAAACTGCTCTACCAACCATCCCACCAAGGTTGAAGGTTCCCCTAGATGCTGATCTTACGTCAGTTTTGCATTTTCCCCACTAACGGTTAAGGTTAGGATTGGTGGAGGGGACTCTGATCCTAGATCTGTACCTATCAGTTACTTCACCCTGGAGCCACCACCACCACCCGTTATCTCCGTTACCTTCTCCTCCATGTCCTGCAGAGAGCCAGTGACTTTCTGCAGCTGTCTCTCCACCTCCGGAGGTGTAACAGCGGTATACTTTGTCCCGACACACTCCATAATGGACTGTAACCTGGCCCTCAGGGAACCCAACTCCACTCTGACCTCCTGTAGAGAGAGAGAGTCAGAGAGGGGAGACAAAGGGAGAGAGAGAGAGAGAATAAGGAGAAATAGAGAACGAGAGAGGGAGAGAGAGAGATACCATGTAAATGTGCCTTAAACCCTCTAAGGTCGATGTCCACGCCCCCATGGAAATCTAATTAGCGTAATAAAAAAATGCCCATAACAATCTGTCAGTTTAAGCTAGAGATATCTGTTTCTTTGCATCCCAAAAATTGGTCTTCTCACAAAGTTATCTTTAGCGTCCGAGCGGTTTAGCCTACAAACTATTATACCCCTCTATGAAAATATGAGATTCTCACAAACGCGATGGTGTTCTCCCTTTTGCTGTATGACCCCCACAAGCGTCTTGGGACTGACGTCGGTACAGCCGATCTGCCAACTTCTGTCTGTAGCGTCCGAACAGTTTGGGCTACACTAATGACCCCTCTTTGGAAAGGCGAGACTCTCACAAACACGTATATGTTGGTTGATTTGCTCTAGGATGCCCACAGGCCTCACAAAATTCGCCTGAAGGTCCTCCGGTATCAGTTGAACACATTTATGGAAGTACTGTATATGGACACTGGACACTGTTCATTACCAAAAATAAGGGGTTAAATACATGTAAAAAAAAAAAAATCATAACAAATGAGTCCTGATCTTATATCTCTCAGATATAGGATGGACACTTCAGACCAAACTTCTTTTAGATTTTTTTGGGGGGCTGTCTGTTGTTCCATGTAGTGAATCTGTTATCCAATGCATAACATTGTAAATCAAATAGCAAAATTATCCTTGGTATGACCTTCTTAAAAACAATTCCATATAACTTATACCCTCCACTGGCTTAGATAAGGCTTAGACTCTTATGGGTTCTAAACTGTCTCCAAAAACAGCCTTCTTAAGCTCAGAAAACTTGAATCTAATGAGACATCTTATGAGACATTAAGGACCTGTGGTTCCACTTAAAAGTTTTCAGGTAAAGTAACTGCAGAATTGACTGAAGAGAGTTCAAAAGATGCTCGGGTCAGTGGGAGGAGAAAGGAATCTCCAACCACAGAATTAGAATGACTGGGATACACATAACAGGACTATTTCTAACTTATGAGTCATGAGTTGACTGAGGAGGGTCAAGATGTAGCCTATTTAAAGAGAAAGTTCAGTGTTTTTTACCCCTTTTTCTCCCCAATTCCGTGGTATCTAATTGGTAGTTACAGTCTTGTCTCATCGCTGCAATTCCCGTACGGACTCGGGAGAGGCGAAGGTCGAGAGCCGTGCGTCCTCCGAAACACAACCCAACCAAGCCGCACTTCTTCTTGACACAATGCAACAATGTGTCGGAGGAAACACCATACACCTGGTGACCGTGTCAGCATGCACTGTGCCCGGTCCGTCACAGGAGTCGCTAGTGCACGATGGGACAAAGACATCCCTGCCGGCCAAACCCTCCCCTAACGCGGACGACACTGGGCCAATTGTGCGCCGCCCCATGTGTCTCCCATTCGCGGCCAGCTGTGACAGACCCTGGACTCGAACCCAGAATCTCTAGTGGCACAGCTAGCAGTGCGATGCAGTGCCTTAGACCACTGTGCCACTCGGGAGGCTTACAACTTAATGTTAACAATGGCTAAAGTTAGCTGAGGTTTGTAGAAGCTGTTACAAGAAAACTTAACCATGTTATAGTTTCTTCTGGCCCATACAATAAATTACTCTCTCTCTCTAGCCTCTAAATAAAGACACAGTGTATTTCCCCCAGTAGCTCACCTTTAGTTGGCGTGTGCTGGGGTGGGAAGCCAGAATGGAGAGCAGGGTAGCCACTCGCTGCTCCACCTCTCCGATCTGCTCTTGCAAGCGCTCCCTCTCCTGCTCCTCTGACAGCGCCGCACTCCGGACCAGCATGCTCCGCTCTCTCAGGCTGTGTGGGCACAATGTCACCCTCACAATGTTAAAGGTAGGCTCAGCAATACGACATCATCATACACTGTCGTAGGGCAACTTTCTAGACTTTACACAAAGAAGAAGAGGCAAAGGCAGATGCCGGACTGCGCCTCTATTTCTGGTAGCGGGAAAATGGAAATAGGGTTTATTTTGTATAGAGGTGTTGTAACTCTCCTGTGAGGATCCAAAGGATCAAGTTGAAGTGGGTCAGCCCACAGAGGGGGAGAGGGATGGAGTTGGCCAGTTTTATGACAGTCGTAAATACTTTGCAGAAACTGCCTTTGGGCTCTGTAGGATTGAGGGGAAAGAACCCTTTTAGTAGAAGGAGATTCCTCCCGCCAAAACTACAACATCCAAAAGTGGATAATGACACAATATTCCTAACACAAATAATGTAGGAAACGGTTGGTGGGGCTTGAAACAATAATCATGTCAAATGAGTCGTTGTTTCCGATATCATTAAGAATTGTAGAGTTACCAAATAACGGTAACTCTACAAATCTATACATCCAAGTTATCAGATTTACATCTAAATGTTGTGGAACTTATATGATTAAATATGAAACTATTTGTGAGAAGATTAAATGTTATTTTCCCTTCTAAATGAGAGAATAGTTTTTCATGTAAAGTTTTACACAGTCAGTAACCACGTCCACATGAGAACAGACCTCGTGGCAACATGATGGAACCACCCTCCAAGGAGAAGGCATAAAAGAACCGCTAACAAAATGTACATTAGACCAGAGAACGTGAGGACCATCCACACGTTGAAATGGTTGGAATCTCAACAGACCAGTATACAGATGTTAAGCTGGTCGTGTAAAATGGTTAGACACTACCAGACCAGCGTGACCGACAGCGTGAGCTGAAAGGTACAAAATGGTTAGAAACTTTGAAACTTTCAACAGAGAAGAAAATCTCAACAAGACCAGACAGCAGGAAGCGGTGGCTACACTGCTGAGAAATTGTTTAAAACTAAAGACCAGCCCAAGTACAGTGCGAACTATATAAGGCAAAATGGTATGAAACTACAATACCAGAAAATGGTAAGACCTTCTGAAACTCTCTCTCTCGAAGAAGAAGAAGAAGAAGAAGAATACACAGGAACATTCAGTCTGCAGCTGTTTATGCACTGTTAGCCTAGGAAACTCAACCGAAGACAAGAGACAAAGAACAATTTCCTCTCACCACTATACACCTGAAGTCGGAAGTTTACATACACCTTAGCCAAATACATTTAAACTCCGTTTTTCACAATTCCTCACATTTAATCCTAGTAAAAAGTCCCTGTCTTAGGTCAGTTTGGATCACCACTTTATTTTAAGAATGTGAAATGTCAGAATAGCAGAGAGAATTATATATTTCAGCTTTTATTTCTTTCATCACATTCCCAGTGGGTCAGAAGTTTACATACACTCAATTAGTATTTGGTAGCATTGCCTTTAAATTGTTTAACTTGGGTCAAATGTTTTGGGTAGCCTTCCACAAGCTTCCCACAATAAGTTAGGTGAATTTTGGCCCATTCCTCCTGACAGAGCTGGTGTAACTAAGTCAGGTTCGTAGGCCTCCTTGGTCGCACACACTTTTTCAGTTCTGCCCACAAATTTTCTATGGGATTGTTGTCAGGGCTTTGTGATGGCCACTCCAATACCTTGACTTTGTTGTCCTTCAGGCATTTTGCCACAACTTTGGAAGTATGCTTGGGGTCATTGTCCATTAGGAAGACCCATTTGCGACCAAGCTTTAACTTCCTGATGATGTCTCCTTCCAGACTCATATTAAACATCTCCAATCCAAAATTAAATCTAGAATCGGCTTTCTATTCCGCAACAAAGCCTCCTATCACTCACGCCGCCAAACATACCCTCGCAAAACTGACTATCCTACCGATCCTCGACTTCGGCGATGTCATTTACAAAATAGCCTCCAACACTCTACTCAGCAAACTGGATGCAGTCTATCACAGTGCCATCCGTTTTGTCACCAAAGCCCCATATACCATCCACCACTGCGACCTGTATGCTCTAATCGGCTGGCCCTCGCTACATATTCATCGCCAGACCCACTGGCTCCAGGTCATCTATAAGTCTTTGATAGGTAAAGCTCCGCCTTATCTCAGCTCACTGGTCATGATAACAACACCCACCCGTAGCACGCGCTCCAGCAGGTATATCACACTGGTCATCCCCAAAGCCAACATCTGCTTTGGCCGCCTTTCCTTCCAGTTCTCTGCTGCCAATGAACGGAACGAATTGCAAAAATCGCTGAAGCTGGAGACTTATATTTCCCTCACCAACTTTAAACATCAGCTATCCGAGCAGCTAACCTATCGCTGCAGCTATACATAGCCGATCTGTTAATAGCCCATCCAATCTACCTACCTCATCCACCTATTGTTTTTATTTACTTTTCTGCTCTTTTGCACATCAGTATTTCCACTTGCACATCATTATCTGCACATCTATCACTCCAGTGTCAATTTGCTAAATTGTAATTACTTGCTACTATGGCCTACTTATTGCCTTACCTCCTCATGCCATTTGCACACACTGTATATAGACTTTCTTTTTTTATATAGTGTTAATGACTGTACACTTGTTGATTCCATGCGTAACTCTGTATTGTTGTTTGTGTCGCACTGCTTTGCTTTATCTTGGCCAGGTCGCAGTTGTAAATGAGAACTTGTTCTCAACTAGCCTACCTGGTTAAATAACGGAGAAATAAAAAAAATAAAAAAGATGTTGCTTCAATATATCCACATAGTTTTCCTTCCTCATAATGCCATCTATTTTGTGAAGTGCACCAGTCCCTCCTCCAGCAAAGCACCCCACAACATGATGCTGCCACCCCCGTGCTTCACGGTTGGGATGGTGTTCTTCGGGTTGCAAGCCTCCCCCCTTTTCCTCCAAACATAGCGATGGTTATTATGGCCAAACAGTTCTATTTTTGTTTCATCAGACCAGAGGACATTTCTTCAAAAAGTACGATCTTTGTCCCCATGTGCAGTTGCAAACCGTAGTCTGGCTTTTTTATGGCGGTTTTGGAGCAGTGGCTTCTTCCTTGCTGAGTGGCCTTTCAGGTTATGTCAATATAGGACTCGTTTTATTGTGGATATAGATACTTTTGTACCTGTTTCCTCCAGCATCTTCACAAGGTCCTTTGCTGTTGTTCTGGGATTGATTTGCACTTTTCGCACCAAAGTACGTTCATCTCTAGGAGACAGAACACGTCTCCTTCCTGAGCGGTATGGTGGCTGCGTGATCCCATGGCGTTATTACTTGCATACTATTGTTTGTACAGATGAACGTGGTACCTTCAGGCATTTGGAAATTGCTCCCAAGGATGAACCAGACTTGTGGTGTTCTACAATTAATTTCTGAGGTCTTGGCTGATTTCTTTTGATTTTCCCATGATGTCAAGCAAAGAGACACTGAGTTTGAAGGTAGGCCTTGAAATACATCCACAGGTACACCTCCAATTGACACAAATTATGTCAATTAGCCTATCAGAAGCTTCTAAAGCCATGATGACATTTTCCAGAATTTTCCAATCTGTTTAAAGGCACAGTCAACTTAGTGTATGTAAACTTCCGACCCACTGGAATTGTGATACATTGAATTATATGTGAAATAATCTGTCTGTAAACAATTGTTGGAAAAATGACTTGTGTCATGCACAAAGTAGATGTTCTAACCGACTTGCCAAAACTATAGTCTGTTATTAACAAGAAATTTGTGGAGTGGTTGAAAAATGAGTTTTAATGACTCCAACCTAAATGTATGTAAACGTTCTAGTTCAACTGTAGGTATCTCTAGGGTATCTACTCCAAACAAACAGAGTCAAGGACGAGGCCTGCTGAACACCGCGTGGTACACCTCTGGAAATTCCATTCTAACAGACACTCATAGACCAACCTACTACAAAGGACATGGTAACCTCTGGAGGACAACCAGAGACTTACACAACCAGAGACTTTCTGTCGACTGACTCCACAGACTGATCGGGCGTTTTCAACAGAGCGAGACGACAAAGACATTCAAGCGTAAATATGTGTTGCATTTCTAAATCCGAATGAGCGGTTGTTAGGGTGCTAAATATCCATATTTATGATGAGCGTATTATTGAACTGTATGTACGATGGTTGAATTCCTTTGTCTCTTCTTCTCCCGCTCTTTCTTTCCCCACCCCTACTCATTGTGTACCAAGCGTCATATCGGGTTAGTCCACTAGGGACTTTTCATTGCATTATGTAGTAACCTAACCTGTGTGTGTGTTTATGTAATTCTGTGTGATTATTTAGTTAGTTGGTAAATAAATAATTAAGCCAATTTGTGTATCGCTGAGTCCTCATGTAGACTAGGGTTCGTGCAGATTTAACGGACTATGCAACATTCAGAATTAGACTGATGAGGTAAATAAGGATTAATGAATTGACTGTGACTGATGTAAGAGATATTCATATCTTTAGAGTTTAGTCGGGAGATTGTAACTCATTAAATAACTTTTCCCGTGGTGCCCCAAGATTACTAATGAGTTAATTGTTACATGATTAATTTAATCATCGTAATAAATAAATGTAGTTAATTGATTTGATAAAATAGTCAAACACATTAATGATAGCAACGTCACGACAGAGGGCAATGGGAGAGTGTAGATTTTGGTCAACATAAAAATGTATTGCTAATTTGCTGTATGAGACCTATTTGATTGAATATACGTTTTTCGTAATGCTTAGGTTATGAATGTACTGATATACGCGTACGCGCTTGATATCCCTCCAACCTAAAGAAAACCAATGTTACATCAGAGGTGTGCCTGTTGTTCACATGCAAATTTGCCATCTAATTGACTAGAATGTTTCCGCTTGCTCCCGCCTCCAGCCTGCCTTTCGCCTTTACGGACACTGATTCACATTGTTAGAGTGGAGACTCCAATATCTTGTCAGTATATACAACCATTTTAGCTTCACAGACAACATTCCTTTCAGCATGCCCACATTGGGATGAGTTTTGGTAGAATTTGAATCCTAGGACCACGTAAAGGTCCTTTGTCGAATAAACTTGTATTTCCCTCTCTCTGGTGGTCAGCTGCATCATTACATCAATTTATATCACTTCACTGTGACGTCACATCAAAGGGGCGGTCCTTCGAAAAATACTTATCCAGCTCGACTGCTTCACAGCACAGACATGGCAAAGCAATTACTGAATTTGTCTCGAGCAGGCGAATCTAAATACTAAATACTTTTATAGCTCTAGGATAAAGAATGCGACCAATACTCTTCCTTAAACCTAAAATAAGCAAAGAAGTAATTTTGTGTGGAAGTGGGACATTTTTCTTTACGTTGGAGACAGACACGTATTCTCCGATCAAAAAAATCTAGCCCTTTACATAGCCCTTCATCCCTTGTCTATAGGAGGGACACACACTGTTTAAATGGCCCAAATGTTGATTTAGACGTTCACAAATTTAACAGATTTTGACTATCACTAATGTCATGGTATGTTTGGTAAAGTAATAAAGAAGGTGACATATTTTGGGTAAAACTATATATAGGCATATTATAAAGTATAAAAAGGCTTATTCATTCACAATTATTTTATTTTGATCATATCTTCATATTTGTATATGTTTTATTATACTTGTATTGTGTACTTGATCATTTGGATTGAAAGGTGCCTTTATCTCAGACAAATAAACAATTCTAGGTAAAAGCTAAAGGTCTGTCACACCCTGGCCATAGAGAGGTTTTTGTTCTCTATTTTGGTTAGGCCAGAGTGTGACTAGGGTGGGCATTCTATGTTCCGTTTTCTATGTTTTGTGTATTTCTTTGTTTTGGCCGGATATGGCTCTCAATCAGGGACAGCTGTCTATCGTTGTCTCTGATTGGGAGCCATACTTAGGCAGCCTGTTTTCCTTTGGGTTTTGTGGGTGGTTAATTTCTGTTTTGTATTGCTTACCTGACAGAACTGTTTGGCTGTCGGTTTGTCTGTTTCTGTGATCTCTGTAAAATAAATACATGATGAGCACTAACTACGCTGCGCCTTGGTCTACTCCATTTGACAGCCGTTGCAAGGTCATAGCTTTCTATGGGGGGGGGGTGTTAATAAACAGTGTCAATATGATTGTTTGCACACCTTTGGCAAAGGCTCCAGGGTTCTTGTGCTGACATGTAATGTTTATGTAAAAAGAAAAAGGAAAAACATTTAAGCTTTTTCTGCATTGTGCTTTTCTGTTCCTGAGGTGTGTGTGCGTGAGTGCAAGCATGTGTGCCATGTGAATTGTGTGGGTGAGTTTGGGAAGATAGAGAAAGAGAGCGATAGAGACAAAGTGAGAGGGAAATGGAAAGGGCACCTAATTACAGAGTATTTGTCTTTCAAAGAGAGTACTGTATCATTCTTACCTCCTAAAGCACTCCTGCATGTCCCTCAGCTGTTGGCAGACTGGGACAGGGCTAGCAGCCTCCTGAGGGCTGGACACACCCAGGAGCTGGGAGAGGCGGAGCTCCAGGGACGCCAGGATTCGCTGCTCCCGCTCTAGTCCAGCCTGGTGCTGCTCCGTCTGCACTAGCAGAACCATCGGGGCCCCCTGAGTGGAGCTTACTGCAGTGGGGTCCGACAGCTCACCCTGCAGCTTGTCCAGAGCACTGCTGCATCGAGCCATCTGTGACACCCAAAGGACACACAACAACAAACACATACAGTGCCTTCGGAAAATATTCAGACCCCTTGAATTTTTCCACATTTTGTTACATTACAGCCTTATTCTAAAATTGTTTCATCAATCTACACACAATAGCCCATAAAGACAAAGCAAAAACAGGTATTTAGAATTTTTATAAAATTGTATTAGAAATAAAAAATAAAATATCACATTTACATAAGTATTCTGGCCCTTTACTCAGTACATTCTGGAAGCACCTTTGGCAGCGATTACAGCCTTGATTCTTCTTGAGTATGACGCTACAAGTTTGGCACACCTGTATTTGGGGAGTTTTTCCCATTCTTCTCTGTAGATCCTCTTAAGCTCTGTCAAGATGGATGGGGAGCGTCGCTGCACAGCTATTTTCAGGTCACTCCAGAGATGTTAGATCGGGTTCAAGTCCAGGCTGTGGCTGGGCCCCTCAAGGACATTCAGAGACTTGTCCCGAAACTACTCCTGCGTTGTCTTGACTGTGTGCTTAGGGTCGTTGTCCTGTTGGAAGGTGAACCTTCGCCCCAGTCTGAGGTCCTGAGCGCACTGGAGCAGGTTTTCAGTAAGGATATCTCTGTACTTTGCTTCGTTCATCTTTGCCTCGATCCTGACTGGTCTCCCAGTCCCTGCAGCTGAAAAACCTCCTCACAGCATGATGCTGCCACCACCATACTTCACTGTAGGGATGGTGCCAGGTTTCCTCCAGACGTGACGCTTGGCATTCAGGCCAAAGAGTTCAATCTTGGTTTCATCAGATCAGAGAATCTTGTTTCTCATGGTCTGAGAGCCTTTAGGTGCCTTTTGGAAAACTCCAAGTGGGCTGTCATGGCTTCCGTCTGGCCACTCTACCATAAAGGCCTGATTGGTAGAGTGCTGCAGAGATGGTTGTCCTTCTGGAAGGTTCTCCCATCTCCATAGAGGAACTCTAGAGCTCTGTCAGAGTGACCATCAGGTTTTTGGTCACCTCCCTGAACAAGGCCCTTCTCCCCCGACTGCTCAGTTTGGCCGGGCAGCCAGCTCTAGGAAGAGTCTTGGCGGTTCCAAACTTCTTCCATTTAAGAATGATGGAGGCCACTGTGTTCATGGGAACCTTCAATGCTGCAGAAATGTTTTGGTACCCTTCCCCAGATCTGTGCCTCGACACAATCCTGTCTCAGAGCTCTACAGATAATTCCTTTGACTTCATGGCTTTGTTTTTGCTCTGACGTGCACTGTCAACTGTGGGACGTTATATAGACAGGTGTGTGCCTTTACAAATCATATCCAATTAATTTAATTTACCATAGGTAGACTCCAATCAAGTTGTAGAAACATCTCAAGGATGATCAATGGAAACAGGATGCACCTGAGCTCAATTTTGAGTCTCATTGCAAAGGGTCTGAATACTTATGTTAATATGCTTTTTTTAAAATCAATTTGCAAACATTTCTAAAAGCCTGTTTTCTCTTTGTCATTATGGGGTATTGTGTGTAGATTGCTGAGGATTTTATTTATTTAATCAATTTTAGAAAAGGCTGTAACGTAACAAAATGTGGAAAAAGTCAAGGGGTCTGAATATTTTCCGAAGGCACTGTATATTTACACATGGGCATACAATACTACTACACACACTTTAGTACAAAAACAAACAAGGTATTTCCAAAGCCCTACACTTTGTGGATCAACTATGTGTAAGGTATTATGAATATATCATTTGCTTATACAAAAAAACGTTATGAGCCATGTGCTGTTATGATGGTAAGCATGATCACCTTTATAATACACGTATGTATACTTATCATGCGCCGGGCCTACTAAAAGGCTTCTATTTAATGGTGTGGTCATCCGGGTGAAGTCATGTAGTCCAGCAAAGAAAGGTGATGGCATCTCCCAAAAATGTATGTATTTATATGTAATATACCATATACTATATTACATTATGACCATTAAAGGAGCAGTTCGCTAAAGATAGTTCAGTCACGTGACTCACGCTCTTGGTGACCTCCCTCCACTCCACCCCTCTCTGCTCCAAGCGTGTCCGGAGGAGGCTGATGCCGCGCCGCAGTGCCGCCCAGCGCCTCCAGAGGGCAGCCGGTGCCCCCTCGGAGCCCACACAGCACCCACGCCGTGGGCACACCGCCCTCAGCTCCTCCAGCTTCCCAGCTATAGACAGCACCTCCTCCGACAGGGTCTTCACATGAAGAGATGAATCAATCAGTCAAATGTATTGTATACAGAATATAGCCCTTTCTTTTACAACATGTGTCACAAAGTACTTTGCAGTGCAGCAAAGCTGTGGTGTGTCAGAGCAGTGGTGTAGTGGCAACACACATGTAACTCACTGCCAGATACTGGGGTTAAATCCTCCACTCTACCTTTTTCCACCTCTCCACCTCAGTATCCCCTTGATGTCTAAACTGTCTAAATGAAGCTTGAAAAACATGCTTTTAAAAAACAAGTGCTTTACAGTAACCTGGACTATACCCCCGAAACGTAAACAGGAGAACAGAGGCAAGGAAAAACTCCCTAGTAGGAACAAACTCTGAGAAGAACCACCGACGCACAGCACTTCACACACCTTGGCTCTATCCTGTTGGTCAGCACAGTTGGCGTAGGATGTCACTTCCTGGGCAGCACACTCGGAGAGCCTTGATTCGTTTTTCTTCAGGATATGCCATACTTCCTCATGACACTTCTTGTGGAGGCTTTGTCTGCCTGCACACCTATGGAATAGATTCAAAATAAACACGGTAACTGAAAATTGCCCGGTTTTAATGTTGTTTATATTTTCATGTTTTTTAAGTCATTGTGAAGCTAAAAGCTCATTTGTACTGTGGGTGGACAATTAGGATTTGGTTTGATTCTACTGTACTCTTTTACATGCACATAAATCAACATGTCTGTTTTACATCAATGTAAATGTGCCAGTGTTAGAAGCTAATTTACATACAAAGTTCCCGGATCTGTAACTCTCTAATCTTATTTGATTCAATGCAACATCAAATTCATAGACATGAGCTGCATTCTCATCCAGGCTTTAATGTAGTTCTCATCAAACAAGGGTGAACAGAGGGAAAAGTTGATGAAGTTTATGTTTTCTTAACTGTAATGCTTTGTGTTTTATGTTGTAAATGTGTCTGCAACTTTGTGTGCTGCTATTTTGGCCAGGTCTCTCTTGTAAAATAGATTATTCATCTCAATGAGACTAACCTGGTAAATAAATAAATACATCATAGTGGCACGCCGCATCTCACATTCCCCAAAATATTTAATAGCTTAGAAAGGTTGACAATGCATTCCTATTTGGTGACCAATGTTCAGCATCTAATGTTCATCAAGCTTCTTTGTACGATAACATTTAATGTTAATGTGTTTTTAGAATGTGACCAAAACAGTAAGGACAAAAGGCCATGTGTAACCTTTGGTGAGTGAGTGTGTAGCCTTTGGCCTACCTCTGCAAGGCCTCTGTCCTGAGCTCAACCTGGGCCTCGAGTGCGGCCCTCTCCACCAAAAGGTGGCTCAGGACCTGGATGTGGAGCTGCTCGCTCTGGGGGAAAGAGAGACAGGCCTGCTGGGGTGCCAGCTCCAGGAGATGGCTGATTTGCGCCTGGAGGCTCTCCCCCAGGGAGGCTAGGGGCTCTTGGGTGTGAAACTGCTCCTCTGCGCAGTCCACAAACCCGCCTGGAGGTGCCAGGAACATGGCCTCGGCTTCGAGGAGGAAGGTTACCACTCCTTGGGCAGCCCAGTGGTAATCCTTCAGGGCTTCCCGAGCATGGGACAAATTCTCCTACGGGTCATATACAAGATTATTAAGAAAGATGATCAAGAATTCAGGAAAGAATTTCATTTGAAGTCTACCACAATACAATACAACTTGCGTGGTTGAATATTATGACATAAACAACATTAAAGTCAGTTCCAATAGAAGTTAAGGAAAATGTTTGAGGGATAAATTGTTGTAATACACCATTTCAGTTATTTGTCTCGTCTGGGCACCGTTCGCTCTCTATGGTACAGGGGAGATAGCATTTCAAAAGGGAAACATTGTTTCCATGGCCGGACAGGCAGACAGCAAGGCTTAAATTAAACCCCACTGTTACAAACCAAATAGTACCCTAGAAGCAAGGGGAAATAATGTACGAGTTGAGATAAATTCAAGCAATGATTTGAACAGCAACATGAACATGATGATATTCGTATGGAGGTGCAGTGATAATTCAGATGGTACTCTTAGCAAGCTTGGAACGCTGCTCGTCCAATAAGCATCTAGGATCCAAACAATCCCTTTTATAATGTTTATCATGTCAACCAAGTCAAATTTCATGCATATTTTATGAAATGTAATACACACCGTAGCTGAAATTGCAAATTACAACAATTGTAATGTAATGAGCCCACTGAACTTACCATGCATACGTGGCACTTCTGCACAACGTCATTCCTCAGGGTGTGCAGCTCCCCACACTGGCTCATCTCCACTTGCTCTCTCTGCCTCAAAGCTTCCAACACCCGCATGACAGACTCTACGTTCCTCCAGATCACCCAGCACCTCCGCAGCGCTATGTTGATGGCCCTCACGTCTGGCTTCACCGGGTCAGACTCCGTCAGCTCCTGCCTGACCTGTTGAAGAAGGTCCATCATGGCAGCAAGCTCGGTGCAGAATCTGAGACCCTCCAGAAGCTTTCCCTCTAGGTTTTTGACGTCGTCAGTGATGGCAAGCTCCCAGGAGGCTAGGTTTTCAATAGTTTGCCGGATCCTCTGCCTCTCCGACAGAAGCAACATTCTATCCGATAGGTGCAGGTCTTGGGCGATGGCCTCGAGCTGGTCGGAAGCATCCTGGCACTGGGTCTTCACCAGTGGAAGTTCCACCAGGAGAGCCTGGCAAAGACTGAACCTTTCCCCCACGCTGAATCTCTTGTCTTTGGAGCACTGAGCACGCTCCTTTGCCACCTCCCTGGAGTCTTCCATGCACTGCCGGTAGGTCAGGTACTTCTCGTGTTCCAGGGCGTGGTGGTGGAGAGTTTTCACCTTCTCTTGCAGTTCACCAATGGTACGCAAGAGGGCACTTTTCTGGTCCTCTTGGCAGTACTGGAGTTCCTGGATCTGACATTGGTGCTCCAGGAGCATGTGTGTCAAGGGCTCTATGGCAGATAGGGAGTCCTTTGTCACTGGGAACCTCTGCCTCTCCAGGTCGGCCCATATCTGTTGTACGCTCACCTGGACAGCCGCCAGTTCCTCGGCCGAAGAAGTCCGGGTGTGAAGCAGTTCCTCCAGCTCCCAGTGGGCTGCTTTCTCGTGGGCCACCATTCCGTCCACCTCGGTCCGGAGGCCTGTGAGCATGTTGACAAGAAAGTGGCTCTCTGCTGGACTCAACACCGAAGAAACCTCCATGCAGGTCTCCAAAAGGGCGTCCGTGACAGCCAGCTGTCTTTCTGCTTCCTTGATGGCACCCATGTGAAACTGCAGCTTGCTTTCCAGATCTGGGATGGTGTCTTTGGACATATTCTCTACATCTGCGGTGACCTCTCTCTCATGGTGTGCCACTGCTAGCCAAGTGTTCACTTTTGAGATCTGGACCAGCATCTTCTCTCTTTCCTCCAAAACAGCTTCCATTTCCTTCAGAATACGAGCAGAGTTATCTGAGACTGTTTCATAGAGGTCCTTCAAGGTCTTCAGTGATGACAGCACTTTGTCAATTTCCCCTTCATCCGAAATCAGTTCTTTCAGGTCCTCAACTTTGTAGTGCACCCTGGAATGCCTTGCCAAAATCTCAGATTGAAGTTTCCTCATGCTGCCAATTTGGAGACGGACCTCTTCAGGGAAGAGGGCTACCTTTTCACCTGTTGCGATGTGGTTTTCTGCCTGCTTGGCCCAGATAATCAAGTCCTGCATTTGCTTGATGATTTTAGCCAAGGAAGGTTTTGCTATAGAGTATGACTGAGCAGAGAGCAACCTCTGAGTGGAGGCAAGTAAGGAGCTCAAGCTCTGAAGTGTACACTCCACATCCTCCTTCTCCTTCTGCCCAAGAGAAAATTGGGTAAAATCCTCTGATTGCTCCAGCAGGTGTAGGTACTGCTGGTTGAAGGCTTTCAAGTCAGCAGTCATAAAGGTCAGCACTAAAGCTTTGTGAGTGTCATGCTGCAATTGAGAGGACTGTAAGAGGGTGATGGACTTCTGAAGAGTCTCAAGCTTGCAATGCAGCTGCTCAGCCTTTTGTAGAAAGATAGAGGACTGAGAAGAACCAATTGAGGCATGCCTCAGGCTTCTATTCCCAGCCCCCTCCAAAAGCCTCCACTCCTCCTGCAGATCCCCTAGCTGAGCGAGGAGTGCCCCTGACCCCTCGACTTCACTCAGGTGGGCAGACACCTGGCAACACACCTGGAGCAGCTCCCCCATCATGCCCTTCTGCTGTTCAATGTTACATAACAGAGTATGTAGTTTTTCAGCCTGAAGCGCACTGCTTCGAGTGTCCCTGTTAGATCCCCAGGAATAGACAAAGAGTGAATAAGTGTTAGTGCATATCTTGGTCAAATACAAACTTCTGATCAATGATATTCTAAATCAACTGTACAATTTAAAGGAACGCAGGGGCCTAAAGATGCATAAATACAGCATTATGCACAAGAATAGTAGCCCGGACAATGCAAGTGCATGGACTCACAATTGTAGCTCATCCATCTCGCTTGCCCATCTCTCCAGAATGCTCCGGATGGCCTGAGTCTGCCTGTGGTACTGTGTGACCAGGTGGAGCTGAGCCTCTTTGACCTGCACTGTGGCCGAGGCATCCAACAGGGCTGCACTCCATCGCCCCTCCAGATTTGTTGCGTCCTCTGGGACACCAACCACATGGTTTATCGCAGCCACCTGCTCAAGCACGTAGCGTCTGCAGTCCTGCAAAAAAAGGGGATCACGGGGACACACTCAGTCTGGTATCCAGTGAGCTGAGACCCATAAAAAATATAATCCATAAAAAAAAAAGAAGAAGCAATTTTTTACAGTACTGAAATCACAGAGGGGAGACAGGCAGATGTAAGAAACAGTATGAATGGTTGGAGTGGGGATTGAACCCTGACCTTCAGTAAGGAGAGTATGTGTGTCTGGAGCTGTGGGGGGGGGGTTCCACTAGACCATGGGCTCGGCACATAGCATCTGTATTTATCAAACACTCTACTCTTACACAAAAGCCAAGAAGGGTGATAATGTACTTGAAGAGTTAGACATAGCAAATCAAAGTTAGAAATAGCTTCCTCTCCTTGTCTCATTATATATTCTTGTTGACATTGATATGAAAAAACTGTAAAGGTTAAATAAATGATAGGATTGTTGAAATATCATTATAATGTGCCAGTTGACAAAAAAACTATACATGTGCATACAGGGCAGAAAAGTAAATGTCTTCAGTGGAATCCCAAATAAAGCTTTACATTTGTAAAAGCATTTTACACAGTGATATCAGTTCGGGGTCTGTAGCCCATTAAATGACAGTTTTGCTTTATGTTTTGTCCTCTGTCTTTTTATTTTATGACTGATTGTTTGTATATAAGATGGTCAGTCTGACACTTGAAAATGTGTATTTTCAAATGTCTATTATGTTCTTGAAAGGGAAAATTGTTCATTAAAAAAGGACAGTCTCCCACCTCAGCCTCCGTCAGTTGCTGGGCCATGTTGGCAGGGTTGAGCTGGGCTGGCTGGTAGCGGCATCCTAGAACCCTGAGGACAGTGCGCCCTATTTGGATCTCTGGCTTTCTGGGCGAAGGCTGCAGGTACCAAGCTGCCTCCATCCACTGGCCTCCCTTCAACACAACAGCACAGAGTAAATACAGTACATGTTCATGGACCAAACAGAAGAAAACAGACTGAAACAGGGAAGGACAATCTTGATTTGATTAATAAGAAATGCACATTTTCCACTGCAAAACTTTTGAAAGCATTTTCTGCTGCATGTCCTAATGAACACAACCCTGGTGTGTACAACCAGACCTGGGTGGGATGTGAAATACTTGAGCTATACTCAACTCAGTTTTCCTGGCACAATGGAAACAATGGAATAATCCCAAAAGTGAAAATACCAAGCTCCAAGTATTTGACATACATATTTGACCCAGATCTGGTATGGACGGGTGTGGTGCTGGGGGAACATACAGCGAGGGAAAAAAGTATTTGATCCCCTGCTGATTTTGACAAAGAAATTATCAGTCTATAATTTTAATGGTAGGTTTATTTGGACAGTGAGAGACAGAATAACAACCAACAAATCCAGAAAAACTCATGTTAAAAATGTTATAAATTGATTTGCATTTTAATGAGGGAAATAAGTATTTGACCCCCTCTCAATCAGAAAGATTTCGGGCTCCCAGGTGTCTTTTATACAGGTAACGAGCTGAGATTAAGAGCACACTCTTAAAGGGAGTGCTCCTAATCTCAGTTTGTTACCTGTATAAAAGACACCTGTCCACAGAAGCAATCAATCAATCAGATTCTAAACTCTCCACCATGGCCAAGACCAAAGAGCTCTCCAAGGATGTCAGGGACAAGATTGTAGACCTACACAAGGCTGGAATGCGCTACAAGACCATCGCCAAGCAGCTTGGTGAGAAGGTGACAACAGTTGGTGCGATTATTCGCAAATGGAAGAAACACAAAAGAACTGTCAATCTCCTTCGGCCTGGGGCTCCATGCAAGATCTCACCTCGTGGAGTTGCAATGATCATGAGAACGGTGAGGAATCGGCCCAGAACTACACGGGAGGATCTTGTCAATGATCTCAAGGCAGCTGGGACCATAGTCACCAAGAAAACAATTGGTAACACACTCCGCCGTGAATGACTGAAATCCTGCAGCACCTGCAAGGTACATGCCCGTCTGAAGTTTGCCAATGAACATCTGAATGATTCAGAGGACAACTGGGTGAAAGTGTTGTGGTCAGATGAGACCAAAATGGAGCTCTTTGGCATCAACTCAACTCGCCGTGTTTGGAGGAGGAGGAATGCTGCCTATGACCTCAAGAACACCATCCCCACCGTCAAAATGGAGGTGGAAACATTATGCTTTAGGGGTGTTTTTCTGCAAAGGGGACAGGACAACTTCACAGCATCAAAGGGACGATGGACGGGGCCATGTACTGTCAAATCTTGGGTGAGAACCTCCTTCCCTCAGCCAGGGCATTGAAAATAGGTCGTGGATGGGTATTCCAGCATGACAATGACCCAAAACACACGGCCAAGGCAACAAAGGAATGGCTCAAGAAGAAGCACATTAAGGTCCTGGAGTGGCCTAGCCAGTCTCCAGACCTTAATCCCATAGAAAATCTGTGGAGGGAGCTGAAGGTTCGAGTTGCCAAACGTCAGCCTCGAAACCTTAATGACTTGGAGAAGATCTGCAAAGAGGAGAGGGACAAAATCCCTCCTGAGATGTGTGCAAACCTGGTGGCCAACTACAAGAAACGTCTGACCTCTGTGATTGCCAACAAGGGGTTTGCCACCAAGTACTAAGTCATGTTTTGCAGAGGGGTCAAATACTTTTTTCCCTCATTAAAATGCAAATAATTTTATAATATTTTTGACATGTGTTTTTCTGGATTTTTTTGTGGTTATTCTGTCTCTCACTGTTCAAATAAACCTACCATTAAAATTATAGACTGATCATTTCTTTGTCAGTGGGCAAACGTACAAAATCAGCAGGGGATCAAATACTTTTTTCCCTCACTGTAATCGTTTGCTGATTCTAAAGCGAGATGTGCTGTTACTGAGAAATCTCCATGGCCACACAGGAAATATCATTGGCTCCTTCCTGTAAAGCTTCCTGCCACAGGCATCTTGGGAATGGAGTAGCATGAAGTTTCCCCTTTACCCTGATCTTGGGTCAGTTTAGCATTTTTGCCACTAATGGTTAAGATTAGGAAACTTCACCCCAAAGCCTTGGGAATACAGCATCATCAAGGCCCATGCCACATCAGAGTTTGTTTGTTTATCTGTTCACTGATCCATGCAGTTGACTGAACTGCAATTATTTTGTGGATACACAAAATTGGGAGCAAAAATGCCCACATATTTGGGAGCAACAATTTATTTTATCTGTGGTCGAGAAAATGTTGAAATATAATTTTAGCAATTTTTATGTCTCATATTGATATTGATACGCACATTAGATACTAACTAAAATGTAGATGTTTTTATTGCTTGTTTTTTTAAAGAGGTTTCCACAGGTTCTTATTTTGAATGTCATTATCCTCCTGAACAACTAGTTGGGTTCCTACAATGCACAGTAAACCATATCCCATGTTGACGCCACCTTACCTTCCCTGAGATCTAATAGCCAACTGTCTCAGTTCACACACCTTTGGCTTGGCTGAGTATTGCTGTTGAGAATTACCGATTGTGGTCGGGTGAGTATTATTGTAATGAACACAAGTTCGAATCTCATGGTCGGCCGTACAGAGAAACTCCCTAACACTCACCTTGATGATGTCCTTCCTCTCCACCAACCCTTGGACCTCAGAGAGGATGCCTTGCATAGTGGACCTGTGGCGCGGGACCTCCGTGCGCACCGCTGCCCCAACTCTCTCCACCTTCGCCACGGCTTCGGATAGCAACCCACCAGTCTGGACCGAGGTACTCCTCTTGACTTCACTCCCCTCCTGCATCTGTGGGAACATGATGGCAATGGGACGGTGGATTCTCCTGCTCTCCTGTCTGGTATTTCTGACAACAACTCTGTTCCTCTCTGCCCCACCGAGTCAGCGCAGCTATTAGAGCAGGAATGTGACTGAGTAAGGAGCTGGGCCTTGCCCCGAGGGAAACCAGGGCTCTGTTCCAATAGTTTAACACCGCGTCCCTCTTTACTTCCTTCCTTGAAGTAATCACTTATCTGACACAATTGGTGAAAAATATTTGATGTAGTCTCCAGCTAATCCTGTTAGATCAGTGTCATTGGGTTTAGCACAGGGGAACATGATACAGCGGGAACTAGTCAGGTCGTAGGAGTGTGGTTGAGATATCGAGAGCTACAGGGCTAGCGTGAGGTGAAGTCATCACTGAGTGGTGTAAATAACTTATTCCTCACATAGTGAAGTGGTAGGCTATGCTTAAAGGGAGTGGTCAAACCGACAGGTGACAAGGCAAGCTGATACTTGCATAAAATCTCTCTCTCTCTCAATATTTCAAAACAAGAACGCTATTAAGCAGTAATATATTGCAGGTTATAGGTACTAAGGCTATCCCACCCAGTGTCTGTATTCATAAAGCGACAGAGTAGGAGTGCAGGGGCCATATTCCTCAGATTATGAGTGCAGGGGCCATATTCCTCAGATTAGGAGTGCAGGGGCCATATTCCTCAGATTAGGAGTGCAGGGGCTATATTCCTCAGATTAGGAGTGCTTATCTAGGACCACTTTAGCCTTTTAGATCAAAATAAATATGATTATGTCCACAGGAGGGACCTGATGTTAGCTCAGCACTTCTACTTTATAAATACAAGCCCAGGGCTTCAGGTAAAGCAGACAATGCTGTATCACCACTATACTGCCCTATACTCTGAGTCAGCAGGGCTCTTGACTTGGATACACAATAAAGGCCAAATCTGTGATATTTGCAGCCATTTCTGATCATTTAGATTAATGATATACACCATTTATTTTCGCAAGTAATATCACTTAGAAATGCCTCATGAGCTTAGTTCAACGCCATCAACTCCATCATAACCCAAAATATAAGGTCGTTTTACTCCACTGTCTGAAAGCAATACTTTTGTAAACAAACAATGTAAAGCTTTAAAATTTGTAAAACTATTTAATGGAGGATCGGTCCTTGCATCTATAGCTCCATCTATGAATTTGAGAGTGGTTACATTTCTACCCGCCCATCTCTCTGCTTTATAGCTAGCAAACCAAGTGCTAGTGTTGTTGTTTTGTTGTTTTTCAAATTAAGGATAGCAGCTTCAACAGCAGACTAATGGCAGCATTGCGGGTCCCTGATTATACATTTATTTTAATCTTTGTGGACTTTGAACAAGCATTGAGGTAGATGGATCAACGTAAAGTCTAGATTTACTTAAAATTGTCAGAAGCTTGAAATTCAGCCCTATAATGAAAGCATATTTACAACACAAACATTTGTTTAGGTAGAAAACTACTTAATTTGATTTTCTGTCATGCTACATATAAAATAAAAGCCTGAAAAGCTGTTGTATTGTCACGTCTATTCCTGCTCCCCTGCTGCGTATATATTATGCTGCGTATAAATTACAGAATACTGCCGCAGCGGAAATTAAGGACATCTCCCAGATGGTCGACAAACAAGGACACCTAATTCCCAAACACCATGATCAGCTGGCGCAACTGGGTGCGGCTATGGATAAGGTCCTCCAAGTCCTCCACCGTCTCGACACCACCCGAGAGGATTCACCTCCAACTAGCAGAGGGCCTCCTACCACTAGCCATCCCAGCGAGCCAGTCCCCTAGCCTACCCAGCAGTCCGCACAGGTCAGCGATGCCCAACTGTCCTTCCCTGACAAATATCACGGGACTTGATCCAAATGCAAGGGCTTCCTACTACAGTGCTCCCTCTATTTCTCTCCTCAGACGGGAGCCCCCACCACAGAGTGGGCTACGGCCTTCTGGGAGAGAGGAGAGGAGGGGTTCATGGCTCTGCTCAGGGCAGTCTTCAACCATCCACCAGAGGGCAGAGAGGGAGGTGAGTGACTTCTCCAACTCCGGCAGGATGCCCAGACAGCTGTGGAATACGCCCTCACCATTTGGACCGTGGCAGCCTCCAACAAAGAAGAATGCGCGAGGATGTCCAGATGGAGTTGGCATCCAGAGACGACAACCTTTCCCTGGACGCGCTCATCGCGATGGCCACCCGTCTGGACAACTTTCTTTGGGAACGCCGGCGCGCCCCTCGCACCTTGCTCTACTCTTTTGGCCGTCTTGGAGCAGAGACTGAACCCATTGAAATCGGGGTCACACACCTCCCCACAGCAGAGCAACGTCGCCGGAGGTAGCTGGGGCTGTGTCCCTATTGTGGCCAGAAGAGGCTCCAACGGTGACCGGTGCTTCCCAACCCGAAGTCCACTGGGGCAGAGGAATGGCCCCTGATCATCTGGCTCCCAGGGTAGGCGTGAGTATTCCTTCATTGTTTTCTGCCAAAGCCTTCCTGTGTTCCATTTAACTGGCTCTAGTGGACTCTGGTGACGCAGGGCATTTTATTGACCAGGCCCTCGTCTCCTCCCTGAACATCACTGCATCCCGGCTCTCCTCTCCTATTCCGGTCCAGGCCCTGGATAAACGACCATTAGGATCCAGCACTATCACGCACATCACAGCACCACTCACCCTCACCGTTGGACTCATGCACCAAGAAAGCTTTCCCTTCCTCATCACTGCTCCTGTACACAAAGTCATCCTCGGCTTTCCGTGGCTCCAACGTCATGACCTTACCATCTCCTGGTCGAGGATGAAAATCACCACCTGGGCACCCGGATGTCGGAAGACCTGCTTTCCCTTAACCTGTGGTTCCTCATCGGTTGAAAGTCCTGTGAGTGCCCTCCAGTCCATCATTCTGTCCTCCCATATTGTTGACCCTGTGTTTTGGGACGTAGCTGTGGACATCCGCCAGGCTCTGGAGAGGGAACCTGCTACCTGCCCTCCTGAGCACATCTACGAATCATCTGTTTACCTGGGTGCACACATCCCTCGCCGCTGGACACCCAGGTATCACCCGCACTATTCAATCCATCTACGCAAAGTGAGTTCTGGGCATAACCCGCCCATGGAAGGAACTGGGCCCACTCCCCCTGCCGGTCCTGACAGTGACTCCTTAGGAACCTCCCCAGCTCCTGGTTGGTCCTCTCTACCGGCCCTTTAGACTGAGGCCGGTACTCGGAAGTGAGGCTGACCGTGAACCCCAATTTCTCCATGAAGGCGCTCCATACCTGTGATGTGAATTGGGGGACATGGTCGGAGATACCCTGATTATCTCCCTTCATTTAGCCCTCAGTAAGCCTCAGTCATCACGCAGTAGGGGAGTAAATTCGTAGTCTGGAAGTGGAGGGGCCACTGTATGATGAGTCAAATTCCTCCAATTTTACTTTGAGCCAAGGTGTGACCTTTAAATGCCACACAAACAGGCTACTCCTGGCCTGACCATTCTAATTCACTCATAATAACGTCACTTAACGTTGTTGGATCTTGGGCGAAACAAAGAGCCTTGAAAGGTCAAATCCCCGCAGGGAAAGACCGCCATTAACTACCTGTACCAGTGTTTGACTTGGGTGTACAACCCCCTCTCAACCTGAATCTGCAGGCTTAAAGTTGATCAAATTTAACGTGTAGCCTCTGGGCTGTCATACTCTTACTACTCCAAATGCTTAAAGAATTGTCCCTGAGGAGAATGTGTGTGTGAGAGAGAAATGTCCCTTACCTGTTCCTGTGGAGCTGTCCTTTCTGTCCCCTCTCTGGGCTCAATCTCTGTGGCTGCATATGCTGGTGAAGGTGCGTGTGACAACTGTGTATTGTCTCTTGTGGCATCTGTCTGACTGACATATGTCTGTGTGAGATCATTCACCTGTAGCATGTCAGTTGTGTCTATCTTTCCAGTGTCTTTGCTCACAATCTGTCTGTTATCTTTGCTGTCTGTAGTACAGGTGATGTCTGAAGTCTCCTTCATTCTGTCAGATGCTTCTGTGTTTACAGCTATTTGTCTGTTTGTCATTTCTGTCTGTCTGGCATCTTTAGCGTCTGTGTCTACGTCATCGTCAACACTTCCTGGTTCAGTGTTGTCAGAGTTATCAGTGTGTCTCTGTGACTCGGATTCGGTGTCTGCCAATTCAGCGGACTTCGACTCTGTGAGCCCTGATTCGGGGCCTTTTGATTTCAGACCTTTTGTTTTGGGGCCCTGCGATTTCTCCCACTCTGATTCCGTGTTCTTTGCAGCAGAGGGGCCCTTGGAACTCTTCACTTTGTGGCCCTTGGACGCTGAGCTCCTAAAATCAGCCCTCCTCCGCCCCCTGTGCTTTGACTTGACGCGCCGCCCGCCATCTGTGTTCTTGGTGTTCCCAGTGACAGAACTATCAGTCAGTTTTGAAGGAAGGTCACCAGAGCTAAATGTATCTGAGCCATTACCACAAGGAGGCTCCCTGCTTTGAATGTCCTTGGACTGAGACAGAGGTAGCTCCATGTCCAAAACAATTGTAAATACTTTCTTTGTCTCAGTGCAGTCTCTAGACTCTGTGCGTTGTGTTTTGTTATCTGACTGTGATTTGTCTGTGGGTCTTGCATGCGTCTCCAGCTGCTTTCTTTCTGGATGCGGCATGAGATGTGTTACATCTAGCCCCACACTGCTTTTAATGCCCAATTCAGCTTTGGTCGAGGAAGTGACTTCACGATGTAGAGTCTCAGCTTCCTGAACAAGAAATTTCCCAGCATATGCAACCGCAGTGTTTGCATCGTCATGTGACTCAGTAGCTGGAATCTCACCGTCGCCAGGTTGAGGTGAGTCTGTATGTACAATAGCATTGTTGCCATGGTAACCTGGTCTGCTTTGGAGAGCGTTGGCCATAGACATGCCATCAAGTTGTCGTTCGAGGTCTGTGTCCAGAACGATGGTGAACACTTTGTGCGGTGTCGGAGGTGAGGTTCCCTCTCGATCCATTGGTTCTATATGGTGAGGTGTCATCTCTGTTACAGTATCCCCACATTGGCTAGAGCCCGGGGTCTCTGGCACCACCACAGTGGCTGAGATATCAACGCTGGTGATGGGAGTTTGGGTTAAGGTTTCTCCCATGGGAATTTGTATTTGACTCTCCCCATCCTCCATGTCTGTGACCATTCTCTCTGCTGGCTGGATGCTCCAGCCCTTCAATGAGTCTTTGCCGTATTCTAGGTCCTCTGCTCTTTGTTCAGTGTCGCTCATCACTTTCTTGGTAGGTTCTTTAACAGCATCCATTGTTCCTCTGGTAATGGCTCTTTTGCTTTGCACTCTGCTTTCAGCCTGCTCTTTTTGCGGATCTTTCGTTGAGTCAATATTAGCCGGAAGAGGTTTGATCCCGCCTGGAGTCACTATCTCTACAGGTTGTGACAAAAGGGATGCCGCGCTGAAAGATGGCGCTTTGCCAGGTGTGTTGCTTGGTTTCTTAATGTCTCCATCCACCTCTGTGCTCACTAGGGACACCTAAAGATGCATCAATTCATTAGAAATGGTGTGAAGATGCATATAAGATTCCATAAAGGGATCATGTTAACGTTAAGGGATGTTCCAATCAAAATATAATTAAACTTTTACACTTGGTTGAAATGCCCCAGTTTCACCTACTGATAGTCATATTTTGTATCATAGGGCTCCATACATTCTAAAATGTCTTCCAACAAGCCAACTCATATTGCAAAAGTAAAATTTCTGCATTCGATTATTGTGTATTAGTTCAATCTACTTGAGTTTTGTCGTTTGATTATACATTGATTAGATGATAGCTCACCTGGGATTGGGCTAGGGCTGTGAGGAGAGCTGCACTGTTGCTAAGGGCCTGTCCAGCTCTTCTCTCGAACTGCTCCACGCGCTCCCTTCCGATACAGTCCAATAGGAAGTCTAGCTGTGACAGCGCCTCACGTAGAGTCCCTTGGAGTTGCTTCCCATTGTTCAGTGTAGCCTGTGAGGGATTATAGGTTTAGTTAATCTAATCTTGATGTTTGGGTCAAATTCATCTTACCTTGAGTTGTCTATGTACGACAGTATAGAGAGCATCCACATTACTCTATTTACTTTTGCGGCAGGAAGTAGCTAGCATGATTTAGCATCGTCCCTTGATTTCCCATTTGTTAACATTTCCCTGATGTTAGCAAAACTGCATGTAACCCCCTAGTTGCGTTTAGCTTTTTATAGCACGGACTGGCGTAGTTATTGTGTTGCATGTTGGACATATTTTGGAGATGGACAGTTGTTAGAGAACAGCCCGACACGTGAGGAGAGGGAAACAATGCAAACTACGTGAGCTAGCAAGATGGCTATTTAATTGTTTTATTGTTTTTAGAAGTTAGTTTAACTCGGTCTGAGTAAACCACATTGATTAACTGTTAGTCCTCATGGTGGTCGGGGATGAGGGACTATGAGTTGTTCTGGTTCAACTGTCATCAAAGAACACTGATTTTTCTTTCCTCCTGCTTGGAGGCTCGACCGTTAGATGCTGTGAGAGACTGAACTCTGGGTGATGTGAGTAGCCACTTGATGTGATCTGAGAGAGATGATCTGAATATACTGTGCTTTCAGAAACTATTCATACCACTTGACTTATTCCACATTTTGTTGTGATAAAGCCTGAATTCAAAATGGATTAAATATTTTTTTAAATTCACCCTCCTACACACAATACCCCATAATGACAAAGTGAAAACATGTTTTTAGAAATGTAGTGAAATTGAAATACAGAAATATCTAATTTACATAAGTATTCACACCCCTGAGACAATACTTTGTAGAAGCACCTGTGGTGGTGATTACAGCAGTCTTTTTAGGTAAGTCTCTAAGAGCTTTGCACACCTGGATTGTACAATATTTGCCCATTATTCTTTTTAAAATTCTTTAAACACTGTCTAGTTGGTTGTTCATTGCTAGACAGACATTTTCAAGTCTTTCCATATTTTTCAAGACAATTTAAATTGAAACTGTAACTAGGCCACTCAGGAACATTCAATGATGTCATGGTAAGCAACTCCAGTGTATATTTGGCCTTGTGTTTTAGGTTATTGTCTTGCTGAAAGGTGAATTTGTCTCCCAGTGTCCTAAAACTCCCTATTCCTTGCCGATGACAACCAGATCCATAAAATGATGCAGCCATCACCATGCTTGAAAATATGAAGAGTGGTACTCAGTGATGTGTTGTGATGGAAAACATAACACTTTTTATTCAGGACATAAAGTTAATTTCTTTGCAAATGTTTTTTTCTTCAGTATTTCTTTAGTGCCTTATTGCAAACAGGATGCATGTTTTGGAATATTTTTTATTCTGTACAGGCTTTCTTCTTTTCAGTCTGTCATTTAGATTAGTATTGTGGAGTAACTACTATGTTGTTGATCCATCCTCAGTTTTTTCCTATCACAGCCATTACACTCTAACTGTTTTAAAGTCACCAGTGACCTCATGGTGAAATCCCTGAGCAGTTTCAAGTTAACGTCACATGCTCAAGTACAGTGAAAAACCCAACAATGCAATAATCAATAACAATGTATGTCTAGAAAAAAAAAACACATGGGAAATATGAAATACACCATTAGGTAAGCATACTATATACAATAAATATTTAAAAAGTCAGTTCCAACACCATATTTACATGGGCAGGGATACTGGAGTGATGGAGGCAGATATGTATAGGGGACTAGGCAACAGGATATAAAATAAACAGAGTAGCAGCAGTTTGCGTGGGTGTTAATTTATTTTTTATTTTACTAGGCAGGTCAGTTAAAAACAAATTCTTATTTTCAATGACGACCTGTGGGTTAACTGCCTTGTTCAGGGGCAGAACAACAGATTTGTACCTTGTCAGCTCAGGGATTCGAACTTGCAACTTTTCGATTACTAGTCTAACACTCTAACCACTAGGCTACCCTGCCGCCCTGCCGTGTAGAGTCAGTATAAACGAATGTGCGAGTGAGCAAAGGATGGAGTGACAGTGTGTGTGAGCATAGAGACAATTGAAATAAAAAGTAAATAAAGATACAGGGGTAAACTGAGTCCATGTAGGTATTTTGTTAGCTGTTTATCAGTCGTAATGCTTGGGGATGGAAGCTGTTCAAGAGCTTGTTGGTGTCAGACTTGATGCACTGGTATCTCTTGCTGGGCAGCAGCAGAGAAAATAGTCTATGGCTTGGGTGGTTGGGGTCTTTGATTTTTTTGGGACCTTTTTTCACACCTCCTGATATAGAGGTCCTGGTTGGCAGGGAGCTAGGCCTCAGTGATGTATTGGGCTGTCCACACAACCCTCTATAGCGCCATGTGATCGAGGCCAGTGCTACTGCCGTATCGAGCAGTGATGCAGCCAGTCAATATGCTCTCAATGGTCCAGCTGTAGAACCTTTTGAGGATTTGAGGGTCCATGACAAACCTTTTCAACCTGAGGGGGAAGAGGCACTGCCGCACCTTCTTCACAAATATGCGTGTGGGTTTGGACCATTTTAAGTCTTCAGTGATTTGGACACTGAGGAACTTGAAGCTGACTACTGTACCTGCTCCACTGCTGCCACGTCGGTTTGCTTCCTCTCCGGTAACTGAGTTAGGAAGGATGCCTGTATATTTGTAGTGACTGGGTGTACTGATTTGATACACAATCCAAAGTGTAATTAACGTCACCAAGCTCAAATGAATTTTCAATTTCAGCTTTTCAATTCCAGCCCAGGATCAATGCTCGACTGAGGGACGTTACATATATGTGTAGGGTACAGAGATGAGGTTGTCATTACAAAATCATGTTAAACACTATTATTGCATACAGAGTGAGTCCATGCAACTTATTATGTGACTTGTTAGGCATATTTTTACTCCTGAACTTATTTAGGCTTGCCATAACAAAGAGGTTGAATAATGATTGACGCAAGACATTTCAGCTTTAAAAAAAAATTATGAATTTTTTAAAATATCTAAAAACAAAATTCCACTTTGACATTATGGGGTATGACAATTTAATCCATATTAAATTCAGGCTGTAACACATACAAATTTGGAAAAAGTCATGAGTATAAATACTTTCTATTGGCACTGTAATTAGCAACATTTGGACCGGTCCCGTTTCATCAAGGAGTACTGTGTTTTTATCTACTGTGTTTGAATGGGAGAGTGTGAATGGACTGTTGTTGCATTCGCACACTTCTCATTGGCCACGCGCAGGTGACCTGGATTTCCACTGTTTATATGAGTGCTCTTAGGTTTACTTGTTGTAATTATTCTTTATCATAGTTCAAGAGATATATATTTGTGTAGTTTCACTGTGTGGGCATTGTACATGTTTTCCTAGTAAGTAAATATATATCTTTAGGGGTACATTACTTATTAGGTGGAGGCACTGCACTACATCATTTATAGTCTAATACTGCCACAAACCTAGATACTAGGTCCAATCTGACAGGAACTCATGTTACACTGTTGTTTACACTTGCTACAGGCAGTAACTAGCATTATTTCGCATTTGAGTTCCCATTTGTTAACATTTCCCTGATCAAAACTTCACTACAAGCAGAAACTTCCACAAAAACATGTCAAACTAAATTTGGTGTCTCAATGTGCCTGTTTCAGATCAGTTACACTGCAGTATGACTGATCTACAAATCTTAATGAGTGATCAATTAGATCTGAAGTCGTCAGTCTGAAGTCGACTCAAACACGCACAGGTTTAAGGGAAATTACACTAGTGATGGGTCATTCTCGAACGAACAGCTATTTTTGAACTGCTCTTTGATTGTAATTCCTCACTGGTCCACACATTTCTGCAGTGCATTCATTTTCTTTCTTTGCAGACCATCTAACTTGGTCAGGTAAAAATGTATTTGAACTAATCACAATCTGACATACTGTCAAGCGACTTTGTAAGCTTAGCATTATATATTTGCAATTTTTTTCATGATTTTAGGAACATTTTTAAGTGCTACTGAACTAAGTGCCGTTTGGGTGCCAAATGAACAGCTCTTTTAGCTGAACGGAACCAACGAGCTGGCTCACTGAAAAGAATCGGCATGCCCATCACCAAAGATTATGGATATATTGGCAAGATGTCCGCCCTAACAATGGGAGTTGTTGTCCACAAAGCGCACGGCAGGCTGTCTAGCTCCAGTCTATACTTTTTTAGGATTGGTGGATACATCTCATTATTATAATCCTTTGTTGAATATTTGATGAGGGTTGTTGATGTCAACTGCCTGTATTCAATAGAGAGAGATGCTATGTTACTAGGCTCAACCATGAGTATGCATAGACATTGTCACGTCCTGACCATGGTAAGCTGTTATTTTCTATGGTAGACTGGTCAGGGCATGACAGGGTGTGTTTTTCTATGTTTTGTATTTCTATTTTCAGGTTCTAGTTTTCTATTTCTATGTTGGGTTTGTTTGGGATGATCTCCAATTAGAGGCAGCTGGTCCTCGTTGTCTCTAATTGGAGATCATACTTTAGTAGGGTTTTTTTTTCCAACTGGGTTTGTGGGATCTTGTTTTTGTATCAGTGAAGCCTGCAGAACGCGATGGTCGTGTTTCTTTGTTTATTGTTTTTGTATAGTGTTCTGAGTTAATAATAAATATTTATCATGAGCATTAAACACGCTGCACCTTGGTCCACTCCTTACGACGAGCGTCACAGCCATCTTGCAACAACACCGATATAAAGTATTTTTTTCTTAAAGTTGCCAGGATTTCATGAGTCCTACTTATATCAGTGCACTCGTAACAACTTAAGCATCTACGAAACCTCTATATCAATTAAATCTCATATAGCAAATAAGCCATTCATTTTTTTGTTGACCAAATTCGACACATCTCATTGACCTCCAAAAAAAATTCCTTGCTTGGTAGGTGAAAAACTAAATAAAACTGCCCCTGCTGGGGAGACAGATTTTCCGCCGAGTTGGACCTCTCTATTCCTCTTCCTCTCTGCCATCACCAAATTCCACAACTTTTCATCCTCATATTCATTATCTCCAGCACCTACCAGTGTCTACATATTTGAAAATGGCCCATTTCTACATGATGTAGTTAAAAAGATAAGAAGAAAGGTCCTCATACGTACTACTCGATAACATCTTCGAGTAGAATTAAAACAAAGAACTGATTTTTTTTCAAAACATGCAAAAAGTTTGTAGTCACAGGGGGGCCTTTTTCTGCTCCCTGAGTCACCGCGAATCTCACAGTGTTTGAAAATCCCTGTTTTTTAAAATATTTTTTACTCATGATGACATCAAACTTTTAAAATTATTTTTTTACTACAAATCGTACAAATATGCCATTTTCACATATGTAGACACTGGTATGGTGCTGCTTCCTGCATGACGAATGCAGACTCATTACTGGTTTTGACTGAACAATGAATTCCCCCGCAATGTGTGCTCATTGGTTTCAAAACCTTTTGCTGCATTACAATGTCACCATGCATTCAACCGAAATGTGTCTTCTTCATTTAACTAAACTCTTTTGAATCAGAGGCTGATGGCTGTGCTTTGGCATTTCAAAAATAACCCCTCTGAGAAATGCCTCATCTAGAATCACCAATATGCGTAGTATTTTCCAATGGGGGAGCCAGATGAAAAACCCTCTATTTTTCCATTGAGACAGAGCATGTCAAAAGATAATGGCACTGATATTAGAGCAAAGTGGAAACTCTATTGAAGAAAACTAACTAAGGGTGTTCCTATCCCTACCTGTGTTGTCGTGATGGCCGGCATATGGAGTATAAGTGCACTTTAAATGCCCATTGCTAATATTACATGGTAGTTGGGCCTCTGGGTTCAACATGACAAATACGTTAGTGGAAAAACATCTAAAAAACAACTAGTGATTTCTGAACAACCTCAGTAAACTCTGTGCTGTGTTCAACATGCCAAATGCATTTGTGGGGAAAGGTTTTTAAAAAACAGTGATTTCAGAACATTTTAAATGGATGGGAGTGAAGCATGACATCTTAAACTTTCATTCCTAAAAGCTATCATACAGACATTGCTTTTTACTCTCAATGTGGCTGTTCCGGTAAAAACGGCAGTGACTTTCTGATTTACTATTCTTGTTCGCAGAAGTTGAAAACCTAAACAATATACAAATATTTAATGTCCCTGCAAAACTCTTTTAGGATTTAGGTCCAGGTTCCTGGTAAATACTTTAATTGTGACAAATGTATTTGTAAAAGGTTCTACACAAATAAAAGGGGATGGTGGATGGATGTGGGTGGACAGAGAGGTACTACAGTACCTGTACAGACTTTCGGGGATTTGACTGTGCTGCCTGGTTCCACTGCTGCAGTTCACAGATCGCCCCAGACATTCTAAGGGCTGTGCCGCCTGAAAAAAGCTGCATTCGTTCATGTAGAGAGAAACACAGTCTACATAGACAGAGGATAGGTTGAGAGAGAGAGAAAGAAAAATAAAGAAGGGAGAGGGGGAAAGAGGAGAGAGAGGGGAGCGGGGTGAATAAGAGTGAGAGGAATGAAAGAGAGGAGAGAGAAAAGGAGAATGGTATAGAAAGAGAGAGAATACATTAACTCACATGTACCAAAACATATTTTTCAAAAAATGCAATCCAAATGCAGAGGGAAAAGGATATGCAGAGGGAAAAGGAGCCACAGAACAGATATTAATAGGTACCTGTCTAAGTCTTTGGCCACTGAATCCACAGCCAAAGTCACATCGGTTTGAAATTCTCCATATGTGTCCTCTGACCCTACTGCTTTCTCCAGATGATGAAGCCGTGCCGCAAGCTCCCTCAGGCTTTGGTCACAGTCCTGAACAAGTCATGAGACAGTGTGTTTGATGTGTTTGTCTAAGTATGTTAATAGACGGGAGAACAGTGGGGTAATCCAAAATGCTGGACAATTAAGTTATCCAGCTTATACCATGTCAATTTTAAGCCTATATTTCTCAGATGTAGTTATAAGTACACTGAACAAAAATATAAACGCAACATGAGTTGAAATAAAAAATGCCTGAAATTTTCCATACGCACAAAAAGCTTATTTCTCTCAAATCTGGTGCACAAATTTGTTTATATCCCTGTTAGTGAGCATTTCTCCTTTGCCAAGATAATCCATCCATCTGATAGGTGTGACATATCAAGAAGCTGATTAAACGGTATGATCATTACACACCTTGTGCTGGGGACAATAAAGGGCCACTTTAAAATGAACCGTTTTGTCACACAACACAATGACACAGATGTCTCAAGTTTTGAGGGAGTGTGCAATTGGCCTGCTGACTACAGGAATGTCTACCAGAGCTGTTGCCTGATAATTAAATGTTCATTTCTCCACCATAAGCTGCCTCCATCGTTATAGAGAATTTGGCAGTACGTCCAACCGGCCTCATGACCATAGACCACTTGTAACCACGCCAGCCCAGGACCTCCACATCCGGCTTCTTCATCTGCAGGTGCTGAGGATTATTTTTATCTGTAATAAGGCCCTTTTGTGGTGAAAAAGTCATTCTGATTGGGTGGGCCTGGCTGCCAAGTGGGTGGGTCTATGCCCTCCAAGGCCCACCCATGGCTGCACCCCTGCCCAGTCATGTGAAATCCATAGATTAGGGCCTAATGGATGTATTTAAATTGACTGATTTCCTTATATGAACTGTAATCTTTGAAATTGTTGGATGTTGCGTTTACATTTTTGTTCAGTATAGTTATTCGCCACGCATAGGAAACCATTCAATCAATCCATAGATGGCTTTGCCCATTCCTTATTTTTCTATCAATGGTTCTACCATGAGAGCACTAAAAGTAGGGTGAAACTGCCCCTAGAAGCTGATCCTGGGTCAGTGAAAAAAACGTCCCTACTAAAGGTTAAGATTAGGATTGGGGGAGTGGAACCTGAACCTAGATCTGTACCTATGGGAAACTTCATCCCGGAGCATATACCTGTAGGACGTGCCAGCGCTGCTGGAGCTGTCTAATATCAGTGAATCCTTCGGTCGTTTCCGGGTCGTCCCCCAAATGCTCAGCCGAGCCTTGTAGGGCCCTCTGAAGGTTGTCAACCTCCTCCCTGATTCGCTGGTCTCGTCGGGCTACCTGCTCCTCTGCCTGTAGTTGAGCCAGCCAGCTGACGCCCCTCTCTAACTCCTCCTTCTGGTCCTGGAGATCTTTGACCTCTTGAGACAGAGTGGCCTGACCCTTGTTGGTGCAGCTGGCAAGCAGGATGTCCTTAAGAGACTCGAGCTCCACAAAGTCTTTCTCCATGTGGCCCATGGCCTCCTGCAAAGCCTACTGGGACAGGCAGATTTGTTGTTGCTGTTGTTTCTTCAAAACATCTTACCAAACAGCAGTGCTCTTACAGTAGAAAATGCAATGAAAACGTATTTCTGAAAGGATGAGTTTACATAACACTGTGTGTGTCTGTGTGTCTGTGTGTGTGTCCGTGTGTGTGTCCGTGTGTGTGTGTGTGTGTGTGTCCGTGTGTGTGTGTGTGTGTGTGTGTGTGTGTGTGTGTGTGTGTGTAGTGTAGTGTAGTGTGATCACACTAATACATCTCACCTCCACAGCCCCTGTATCAGTCTCCAGGAAACTAGAGTCTCTGGGCTGGGACTCAATACCCAGCATCCGTTCCTGCAGTGAGTTCAAGGTGTGCCGGCACTCCTGCACCAGCTGGCCACAGCGATCCTCGTTACGGACGCCTCCCTCAAGACTCACACAAATTCCCTAAAAATTATGACAATTCAAAAAAGCAGTAAAATGTATACAGTTTTTGTAATTGAATTACAGACATTTACTGTAACAATTGTAACATGAATCAACAGAAAAACAGATATTCCAACCAGGAATCCAACCAGGAATTGCCCGTTTGACTTCAGAAATGTCCTTTATTAAAATATTTCAAACATAGCCTACTCACATGGAGCTTTTTGACCAAGGCGGGTTGGCAATCCTCTAGTGTAGCCCAGGAAGGGTCCTCCCAATTGGGGTCCTTGGTGCGCTGGGCTAGCTCCTTCCTCTGGGCCCCTAAGGCAGAGAAAGCCGGTCCCAAGGCTGTGGCCTGGTCCAGTAGTGCCCGGGCCTGTTGGGCAGCCTGCCTGTGTTGGGCCAGGCCGGGCCAGGGAAAGAACAGGGAGAGCTGGGTAGTCTGGTGCTGGAGCTGGTCCACTCTGGACCAGGCCTGCTGCCTCTGGACCAGAAGAGAGGAGGAGAGCTCGGGCTCACCATGCAGGAGACTGAGAGCGAAAAAAGACAGAGACAAAAATAGTTAAAGAGATGGCTTTCATGGACACTAACAAATCCAAATCAAGTAGGCTGTATGTATGAACTTCATCTCTATGTTGATTATTGTGGTTGAGTGCAGAAGCTTTTTCAACAATGGGCCGAGTCTTGAGAGCGCCGTGCGTAAAAAAATATTGCATCGATGTCAGTAGGAAATGTGTCTAAGCTTGCTAGTTAGGAACTATGGCACTTACAAATGACTTACTTTATTCCACCTTGTTGCACTGCTTTGTGTCTTTATCTAAATTTGTACTAAGTAAACTTTGGACAATTAAGCCTTGTCCGAGCCAGAACAACCCAGAGGTGCAGGAGCATGAGGCAGCTTGATGTAGAATTATACCCCCTGGACAGGAAGCTAGTCTGTAACAGGACCTTACTCCCAAAAGGCATGTTTAGCTTAAAAAAAACAGATAAAAAACATATTGTATCACAGCGCCTCTCTTCTTTCTAAAGATCTAATTTGACTGTACTGTATATAACAATATGAATATATCTCTCTATATATATATCCCATGTACATACTATGTACATACTATATATATATATATATATAGTATGTACATAGTATTTTTATTTTCTTTCCTATAGAAACCTCTTATTTTTTAAATGTAATGTAACCTTCTTGTCTATAACTGTTCTGTACTTTGTATGTGGACCCCTGGAAGAGTAGCTGCTGCATGTGCAGTAGCTAATAATAATAAACTAAACTCCCCAATCTATGTCCTTAATGTTGAGTGCCAAGCAGATAGGCATCAGGTTCCATTTTTAGAGTCTTTGGTATGATTAGACAAGGGATCAAACCCCCAACCTTCCCATCTCAGGGCAGAAACTCTAACCATAAGGCCAGAGTTGGTATCTAACTTTGACTATAACATTATTGTGGAACAAAATTGTCAACAAAATTGTACGTAGAGTTTCAGTTATTTGAAGGCAAAAATGCGTACTGCCTGTCAATTCTTTGTTATGAAAACAGTGCAAAGGGAACAGTTTTCCTAGAGCCTTCTAAGTGCTAGATGTGTGTAGCCTCATTGGAATGTGTGCTATATCTGTGGAGAAATTATAGTGGAGAAAATAAAAATTGTAATCGGAAGCTTAAAAACAGGGGTGATAATTCTTACTCAGAACTTTGTTGGAATCCCCCACGTTTGGGAGATCAAATAGAAATCAAATGTTTTGTCCTGCATCAGGTTACATATCTTTATTCTGTGACTATTGTATATTGTTTTGAAATGAGAAAGCATCCAATAGATGAAATGACACTGCCATCTAGTGTTACATAATGCCACACAATACACAGTATTCCACAACATTCTAAACTTCAATGATGAGCAAAAAAGGTTTGTGTTGTTTTTGATAATCATTTACTGTGTAATTCTGTAATTGAATTCAGGTCAGATTGCTTGGAAAGGCAGCACTCTGCAGTAAGGATGATGTCACAGAGTAATATTGTGATGTCACCGGTAGGTTCTTAGAACTTTTGTCAAAGATCAAAAAAGCTTGCCTACTTGGTAAGACTTAAAAGAAAAGAAAAGTAAAACGAAAACAAAATGGATGTATTCAACTGCTGAGAATTCTTCACAAGAATGATTCCTGTCATTCATTTGCATAAAGTGGATTGCCCAGGTAAGGTTATTTTCCTATTTTCAATTGAATAGTATTTTGTTAACTGTAAATTAAACTATGACTGGATTTGAATCTTGAAAAGTGGAAGTGACTACCTGCGAGGTGGAGTCTGCCAGGTATTAGTGGTGGCCTAGCAGTAATAGGCTAGTAATAGTTAGTAGTAGTAGTAGTAGCAGCAGCAGCAGTAGTAGTGTAGTAGTTAGTTAGTAGTATTAGTAGTAGTAATAGTAGCAGTAATGTTGGCCTAGTAGTAGTAGCAGTAGCAGTACTAGTAGTAGTAGTAGTAGCAGTAGTAGGCTTTTACAGTGTAGTAGTAGTAGTAGCAGTAGTAGACTCTTACAGTGTAGTAGTAGTAGCAGTAGTAGGCTTTTACAGTGTAGTAGTAGTAGTAGCAGTAGTATGCTTTTACAATGTAGTAATAGTAGTAGTAGTAGTAGTAGTAGTACCCCAAACCATTCTGTGATTCACGTAAACTATTGTGTTAAAACTAAAAGCAAGAAGAGTATGGTCTTTATTTTATAAAAGTGTTGATGGATGATCTCTTTGTATAGGTCTTGTTGTTTTTTGCTTTGCCTTTAAAAATGTTTGCTTTGCTTTGTAACATTCACGTATTAAACACAATTTGTAATTGTAGATACAGTTTTTCTAGGCCTTTAGTTATGCTCTCCACATTCGTAGTTTTCATGGAAAGATGTCATAAACAGTGAGAGGAGACTGTTACTATGCCAGCATTAAATCTATGCCTAATTTTAAAAAGTATAATGTGAAAAATAAGTAAAGGTTGCAACATATCAGTAGCTTTCTTCTGCTACATGCAATCTAATCCATCAGTTGATAATATAATTTTGTCTTTCAAAAGCATTTTGTCCACATTTGATGCCATATTGTCAAAGCTTTTCAAATCTTTCTATAGTTCATTCTGTTTTATGTTTGCAGGATGCAGGCCTGACCTAACATGGCTTCAAAAAGTTACATCACAGAACCTTGGTTCAGCTCCATTCTGTGATCAGTGTACTAGAAAACATGGTCCCTGCTGCAATCATTCTACTGGACCTTTATCGAGCAAGCCAGGGTGCAGTGCATCAATTGACCTAACACCACAGGGGCAGCCAACGAATGATGGCCCTGTGATGAGAACACTTCCAGGGCTTGCGGCCGGAGCTACTGGGCTGACCTACCACGAAAACCAGCCCACTAACGATCCATGGTATTTGGAGCACACAAGGAGGGAAGACAGTCCTTCTCCTCCTCCATCTCCAGAGTATGACAACAATGTATCCTCCCTTGCAGAGGCCTTCGATGGCCATGAAGAAGAGGACAGTTTATCACCTGCTTCAGTGTACATGGACTGCCTTGAGGAGCTTAGCCCATCTCCCTCAGCAGGATCCCCTCAAGCCGACTCTCCCCCAGACTCTCCTGCTTTATTTATCGTAGAAAGTGATGAGGGGGAGCAGTTCTCGGAACTCCGTCTCTCTCCATTTCCAGTGTTCGTTGAGTGTGAGCAGTGCAACAACTATTGCTGTTCTCCTTTAGGAGAAAGGATTGAGACATCTCCAGAATGTGGGGGCAAAATTAAATCATCTTCTGAAAAATGGCAAGAGATCGAGAAAGTTCCAGAGTTTAAGAAAAATATTGAGTTGTCTCCAAACTCTGGGCAAACATCTGACGCTTCCCCTGAGCCAGAACCACAAATTGAACTGTCCAGGGAGCATGAGACACTAAAAGGGCCATCTAACCTCTGGCAAGAGATTGTGTCAGCTTGTGAACCATCGCAAATGATTGAGCAGTCTCCTGATCACAAACAAGAGGTAGAGTTTAATTCAGACTCCTGTCAAGTGTTTGAGGAGCCACTGCAATGGACTGAGCAAAGCAAAGAGCCTCAGGAAGTGCTCCAGTTGCCTCTGCCACCAAAACAAACAGTTGAGCAGTGCCTTCAAGACATTGAGCTGCCTCATGAATCCATGCTTTGGAATGATCCATATCCAAATTCTGGTCAAGAGTTGGAAGTGTCAACTGAGCCCAAACAACAGATTGAGGGTTTTTTTAAAACCCACAAAATAATTGAAATGTCATCTGAACCTATGATTGGCTTATCTGCTGAGCACAGACCAGCTGTTGAACCACCACTTGAGCCTAGAATATCTTCTACTGAAACACAGCAGAATGATCTCCAGCAAATAACTGTGCCTTCCCCAGAACCTGGCACAGTGTCAAAGGCTCCTACTGAGCCCTGGCCAGAAACTGAATCATCCTTTGGTCCATGGCAAGACATTGAACCATTTTCTGAGTACAATCAAGGGACTGAGGTGTCACCAAACTCCTGGCAAATATTGAAAGTATCTGAAGTATCTCAGCCCCAACAACTGACTGAATTGTCCACAGAGACACAAGGAGAGTTTAAGCTTCCTTCTGAACCTATGAAAAGGAATGAGGTGTGTACTGAGCAGAGGCTAGGGGTTGAATTAAACCCTGACTCGTGGCAAGGATTTGAGATATCTACCGACTCCAAGCAACAAAACAAACCATCAATGGAGACTCAGGGAGTGTTTAAGGTACCTATGCCACCAAGACAAAAGGCTACGTGGTCTTCTGGGTGCATGCAACTGATCCAACTGTCTCATGAGCCCATGGAAGGTATTGATCTTCCTACAAACGATGTGCAAATGTTTGAAGCATTTTCTGCGCCCAAACAAAACATTGAGGTTTCTTCTAAATCCCACCAAGGGACTGAGTTGTCCCACGATCACAGGCAAGGGATTTACTTATCTCCTGAGCTCAAGCATGGCATCGAGCCAGGACAAGAGACTAAACTCTCAATTGGACCTCAGGAATGTACCAAGTGGTCCTCTAACTTCATGACAGTATTTGACATGTCCAATGAATTCCAGCAACCAACTGGATTATCAACAGATCCTCAAATAGTGTTCAGGCTACCTCCTGAATCCATGCTGAAGAACGAGTTGTGCCAAGAATTGAATACAGACTCCTGGCAAGTGTTTACGACGTCCAATGAGCTCAACCAAGAGATTGAGACAGCCAAAGACCTTCAAGAAGTGTTCAAGCGACATACCAAACCCATTCAGAGGACTGAGCAGTCATATGGATGCATGCAAGGGTTTGAACTGTCCTCTGAATCCACACACACGATCAACCCATTTTCTTCTAAACCCCACCAAGGGAATGAGTTGTCCCCAAAATACAGGCAAGGAATTGAGTCATCTGAACATGAGCAAGGCATTGAGACATCTTTTGGGACTAAGCTTTCTATTGAATCTCAAGAATGGATGGAACAATCTCCCAATTCCTGGAAAATAAATGCAATGACAGACGAATCCCAACAAACCAAACTGTCAACAGAGGAAGAGTCTATGCTGCTTCCTGGACTAAAGCAAATTAATGAAAAGTGTTCTGAGCTCAACCAAGAAGTAGAACTGACCCCTGACTCCTTGCAGGTATTTGAGGTGTCCAATGAACCCATGAAACAGACTGAATCAACCACTGAGTCTCATGGGGTGTTCAAGGTTCCCCTGCCACCAAAACGACTGGTTAGGAGGTTTTCAGGGTACATTCAAGGGAGTGAGCTGTCTCATGAGTCCATGCAAAGAATTGATTCCTTTGCAAACTCTGGGCAAATATGGAATATGTCCATTGAACCCAAACACCAAACTGAGTTGTCCACTAGACTCAACCAAGGGACTGAGAGCTCCCCTGAGCCATATGATTGGATTGAGCGTTCTCCTAGCTGCTGCCAAATATTTGAAATGTCCAATGAATGTCAACAAATGACTAAATCCTCCACAGAGACTGAGGAAGAGTTTAAGCTGCCTCGTGAACTCAAGCAAAACACTGAGCTGTCTTCTAAGCACAAGCAAGGATATGAATCGACAACTGACTCTTGGCAAGTTTCCAATGAGCCCCTGGAATGGCTTGAGCCAGCCAAAGAGATTCAAGGAGTGTTCAAGATGCCTCTGCCACCAAGAAAAAAGGTTTCGCGATCTCAAAAGTGCATGCATGGAATTGTTCCCTCCGGCCAAGTATTTATGGGCTCTGCTGAGCCCCAACAGCAGATTGAGGTGTCTTCTCAACCACACCAAGGCACCAAATTGTCCCCTAAACCCAGGCAAGAAACTGAGCATGAGCAAAGGATTCGGCGATCTCTTGAGCTCAGGCATGGGACTGAGATTTCCATTGAGCTTCAAACATCTAACGTCCTAGAAAAGCTTGAGGTGTCCACCGAGCCACAAAAACTAACTCTGGGAGAGTTTAAGCTGCTATCTACACTCAGCCGAAAGACTAGGAGGTCTTCTGAGCCTATGAAAGGGTTTGAAGTGACTTCTGATTCTAAGCAAGATACTGAGCTTTTTGAAGCCCAACAACAGATTGAGATAGGTCTTGAGCTACAGGAAATAACTGAAATGTATCATAGTTTAAAGTGTGATTCAGAACCATCTCCGGAATCCTTGCTACAGACCGGGCCATCTACAGTGTTGCAGGTGTTCCCTGAGCACTCTACCGAACCCACTCCTGATTCCCTGCAGAGGAATGAATTATCATCTGACAGAAGTCAAGGATTTGATCCAGCCAATGAGCCCATGCAAGGAATTGGGTCCTCTCTTGAGTTCCAAAAAATGAGTGACAACACTGTCTCAGAGCGACCCCTCCACTCCCCACCCCCTTCTTTTGACTTTTCTTCCTCTCCTCCACCACCTATGTTCTTCTGTGATGTAAAACCATATAACAGTTTAAGACTCACGCCATCCAGCCCTTCGCATGATGAAGAGTTTGATGAAGCAGAATCTCTTGGCACCACATGGAGTCCAGAGTTTATGGCAAGTGAACAACCTGAGCTGGCAGAAGAAGATTCCCATATCTCCATTCAGAGTCATGGGCCAATGCAAAGGGTGAAGAGATTGACCCCGTACCCATACACTAGACCAAGAGTTATTGAGCACCATGAGAATGAAGATAGAGACAGGTGTTTATATACAGTCAACCCGGCAGACCTACCTGACACATCTGGAGGAAGTAGAAACCTGCCCGAGATTTTAGAGTTAGAAGCTGAAGATGCAGATTATGACTCTGATAACAAGGACAAGGAAGAGGGCTTCTGCTGTAATGGCAGAACTCAGAGCCCCCAACTAGCAAGTCCATTGGCTGGCACCTCTGGGAATGCAAGATCATCCAGGCACCAGGCACCAGATCCTCAACATGCAAACACAACTAAGTCAAAGCAGGTTTTTTTTGGAAATGTCCAAATTCACAGCAAGCTTGTCAAGTCAACCACCCAGACCTCTTATGACCACAAGCCTACGATTGTTCAAGGTAGAAAGCGTTCCAGAAAATCAAGCCGTCAGGAGGAGATCAATGACGAGATAGAAATGTCTCTCAGAAGGAGCACTGTGGCCCGCCGCACCAGCACAATTTTTTCCCACTCTCGTACACCTAAGCCTTGTAGCACTGTGTCAAGACACCAAAGCGATTATGGTGAAGAGGATGAGAACTGCTGTAGCCGGAGTTCTAAAAGCCAAAGGCTTAACAACCCCACTCTAATGATTCTATATTCAGGTGAGGATGTACCTTCTTATTTGCCAAATTTCCTTCCAACCCCTGGCAGACTAAGTCCTACTCTTGAGGATAGTGCTAAGATTAGCTGTTCTAGCCACGCCCTGGGCCAACAGGGTCCCTCACTCACAAGGAACAGAAGTGGAATGATGATGAGGGCAACACTGAATCCCCCAGCAGAGTCAGAGACCGACAAAACAGAAGAAGAGAAAGTCAAAAGGACAACCGCCCCTGAGGACAAAGACTCTGACGCATAGCATCCTCCTCACCCGTCCCCCCCCCATCTTATCTTCTATTCTTGAACAATAAACACATTCAGCATCATAATTGAGCCTATATTGTAGTCATTTTACAGTGCTGTTGTGTAATACAATATGACGATTTGTGGCATGGATCTGGAGTGTGTTTTCGCTTAAGAGAGTAAGAGAGAGTGAGAGTGAGAGAGAAAGAGCGATATAGAGAGAGAGAGCGAGAGAGCGAGAGAGATAGATAGAGAGAGAGCAAAACTGCATGTACAATTCAACTTTAAATGACTCAGTGGCAGTTACATTTGCCAAGACCCACTCTAAGTTTACAGTTTACACTGTTTGTAGAAACAGAGACTGAGGAGTACATCTTGAACTATTCACAATCAATCAATATTCTCCTACTATCAACCAATTACACAGAGGTCATGCCTTTCTGACAGAAACATAAAAAATCATGAAAAGTGATTAGTGTCTCGAGTCTCATTCATTCACCTACCTGCGGTGTTGGTCTGCAGACTGCAGAACGGCTCCCCACTGCACCTCTGTGTCACTGACGGCCTGCATGACATCCAGTTTCAAACGCTCTTCCAGGCCCGGTCTGTGGGCCAGCCTGTGGCATGCTTCCTTCAGCTCCTTCATTCGAGACTCTCCCTCTGCCTTGGCACTCAACACAGTCTGCCAGACACAACAGAGGCAGCAAGAGACAAAGGTTATGTTTAAAGGTACAATATGTGACTTTCATTTCAGGTCATTTCCTTTTTTTGTGTGCTATTAGAGGACATCTGCACCACCACCAAATAATCTGCAGGCGGAGTTTGGAGTAAGCCCAAAGACAGGTTCTTACCTCTGCAGCTTGTAGTCTTTGCTCAGCCTGGCTGTGGATGCATGGGGCTCCAGTGGCCAGAGAGTCAGCCTGCTGTTGCAAGACTCTAACCCAGGCTTGGGTGTCCTGGGCCAGAGTCTGGAAGGCCTGGGTGTGGCTGGACAGAGAGCTCTGGTTCTCCTTGGAGGAAAGCAGATGGGTGTGGAGACTGCAGCAGCGCTCTAGAAGTTTCTCACCCTCTTTTAGTAGGGGGGAATGCTTTAGGGTGCTCCCATGCAAGGTGGCTATGTGTCCACTGAGGGCCTCTGTGTGCTTACTAGATTTGGTGGAGGAGAGACAGATGAGTTAAAACCATCACTACCATCATTATGACCTTTATGGCCATCATCATCATCATCATCATAATTATTGTTTTGATCATTATTGCAAATGTCATCATTGTAGTTAATGGAATTTTAGATTATGTGACCTGTGCTCGACTATTTCCTCCTGGAAGCGGCTAAGCTCCTCTCCTTTCTCCACCTTCAGCACTGCAGCTTGCAACCACTCTTGCAGATGGGCACACTCCTCCTGCAGACTACCACACAAACACACACACACGTTAGTAAAACGCTACTGCAAGTAAATCCCAACTAATATGTTATTTGTGTACCATAAAATATAGTGCAACCAAAACCACTAAAAATCACAGATGCTGGATTTTGGAGTACATTTGGGGGAACATGGAATCTGATAGTATGTCACACATTATACACCCAAGACGGACTAATATCTGAATAGATACACTTGTAACTATCAATAGGTATGCTTGTGACAGCCAGTACCTGTGCAAGGCCTCGATATCCCTCTGGGCCTGCACCCTCATTTCACTAATGTGCTGACGGGCTGCGCAGACAAGCTCATGCAGTCGGACACCATCCGCAGCTAGGCTCTGCAAGCTCTGTGGGCTGGCCACGGAGGTCATGAGGTGCAGCTCCTCCAGGAGGCCCTCCGCCTGCTTTTCCTGTGTCTGAAGCTGTGCAGACAGCTCCTGCACATGAAAGCAGGTGTTTGAGCAATGAGTACCAAGACTAGTGGCAGGAGGAGAATAATATTATGGAAAGCAGTGTTTAACATTGGGTAGTTTTAGACACTAATAAGAACATATAATAGGTTCAAGGAAATCTGCTGATCATTATAACACTGTCACGTCCTGGCCAGTATAAGGGTTAATTAGTATTGTAGTTTGGTCAGGACGTGGCAGAGGGTATTTGTTTTATGTGGTTCAGGGTGGTGTGTTTGTTTAAAGGGTGTTTGATTTAGTATTTCCGGGTTTTTGGTTGATGGTCTATGTTTATGTATTCTATGGTTAGTCTAGTGTGTGTGTTTCTATGTTTGGTTAATTGGGGTTGGGACTCTCAGTTGAAGGCAGGTGTTGTCTATCTGCCTTTGATTGAGAGTCCCATATATTAGGGTGTGTTTGTTATTTGTGGGTGATTGTTCTGTGTTGAGCCTTAGGCTTTGCCAGACTGTTTTTGTCGTTCGTGTTTTTTTTGTTATTTTTGTACGTTCATTTTGTAGTTAATAAAAGTCGAGATGAGCATACACATACCTGCTGCATTTTGGTCCTCCTTAACCGACGACGACCGTGACAAATACATTTTTGTGTCTTTATAGTCAATCAATCAATGACTCTCAGGAGCATAGTTCTTAATCATCCCTCACATGAACCAAAGAAACCATGGGTACCCTCTGAAATGGGGATATGGGTCAAACATAAGAGATACCATATGGGAAAGTATTGACCCTCACCTGAATCTGTGTGAGGAGCTTTGGGCCGTCGGCAGCACTGAGCGTGTCCAGTGAGTCCTGGATGCCCTGAAGAGAGGAGTGACACTCGGCCATCTTGGCTGCTACTTGTCCCTTGGCCACCACCAGGTGCCTGTAGACATCCCCGAGGTCGGAGAAAAGCTCCTTCACCTGCTCCATCTTCTTCCTCATCTGGGTCTCGATCACCTGGGTGAGGAAGAGGAAGTGGAAGAGTCAGTCACTGCTGAGCATCATTTTGAAAGTTTCACAAAATAACCTTCTCTAAATTGTGTCTCTGAGAGAGTATTACTTTCGACTTTGTAAACGAGGACCCTTTCTAAGGTAGTGATAAAGAATTTCATAAGAAGCGCAAAGACCTGTGCAGGACCACCCAGTGCCATATAGTCTTATTCAGACTAACTCCGGCAATCTCAGACCCACACAGCATATCCCAGGCCCATTCAAGCTGTCCTAGAAGTATACAGGCTACCCCAGGCCCAGGTTATCCCAGAACAACAGAGGTTAACCAAGACCCACCCAGGTTATACCACTCACACAGGCTATCCCAGACCCATCCATGCCCATTAAGGCTTTTCCAGGCCTTGGATCACCCAGACCTACCCTGGCCCACACAAACCTGTTTATCCAATATGGAGTTAGTGCCAAGAGAAATTTAATTTGAAGGAAAGAATTTAGCATTTGTATCCAGAAATTGAATTTAATATAGCTAATATCACTCCATATTTCCAGATCCACTCAAGTCCCACTCCCACCAGGCCTACCTCTCAGACCCACTCACCTGAAGCTCCAGTGGGGGCTCCTTGCTCTGCAACAAGACCTGGATCTCAGAGGCCCTCCTGTGGAAGCGCCCCACACTCTCCTCCTGGACCCGGATCTCCTCCTACAGTAAGAACACAACATGGGTCCATGATCAAGGTTGGGACTCAATCCATTTCAATTTCAATATATTCAGGGAATTAGTTGAAATCCCAATAAAACAAAACGGCAGAGAAAAAAAGTCTGAATTGAGATTCGGAAATACATGGTACTCTTGGAATCTTTAACTGGAATCAACAGGCAGACAGACAGACCATCACGATTCCCCTTTCAAAGTGAAAGGACTTGAGTTGCCAGAGGGCGTTATGTTACCTGCATGGCTGTGACTTCTTGTTCGCTGTGGAAGGGGTGTGGCTGCACCAAGTGGGCCAATTTGTGGCTGGTCCAGCTCTCCACCTCTCCGCCCAGCTGCAGCAGCCCATCCCACAGGTCCAGCCCCATGCGTAGGTTGTCCAGGTGAGAGTCCATCCTCTCTGTCACCTGGGAAAATCACAGCTGTCAGGTTTGACGTTCTAGGCAATAATCCATTCAGGACACACATTTATCTGAGTACCTACCCTATGAGACTTGGCTTGCGTTCGGTAGACCAGAGCAAACATTTTGACCCGTAGGGTTAGTACTAGCGCACTTGGCTAAACACTGTTATTACACTACCCTAAAGTGACAAAATAGGAGAGCCAAAGTCACGTGAGAAATTTGATGCAAATTGAAAACGTGTCTTTCTGCTGAGGCATTATAGGGCCCCCTGTGGTGTAACTACTTGTATTGGTCTCTGGCAATAGGGTGAAAACTCACATCTAGCCAGCGGTCCATCAGGGTGTCAGCCTCGGCCTCAAATGGAGTTTCAGGGCAGTTAAGGATTTGGCGCAGCTGAGTCTGCAGCTGCTTGCAGACGCCTCGCATCTCCTCCACTCCCTCCCCGAGACCACTCAACTCTGCCTTGGTGCTGTGGAGCTGGTATATACACACGCACATGTACGCACGCATGCCCGCATACACACACACACAAACAGACACACACACACACAAATACAAACAAAGGCACACAGAAAAAGAAAAGTATGAAAAATAAATACACAACAAAGCACATTTGAGGGAAAATGTTATTAGGATCTTATGCTGCAATCGTGTGTTGGAAAAAATTTATAATTATGGTTGTGTTATCTGTTGCATAGTTCTTGTGGTTGTGTTATCTGGTGCATAGTTCTTGTGGTTGTGTTATCTGGTGCATAGTTCTTGTGGTTGTGTTATCTGGTGCATAGTTCTTGTGGTTGTGTTATCTTGTGCATAGTTCTTGTGGTTGTGTTATCTGGTGCATAGTTCTTGTGGTTGTGTTATCTGGTGCATAGTTCTTGTGGTTGTGTTATCTGGTGCATAGTTCTTGTGGTTGTGTTATCTGTTGCATAGTTCTTGTGGTTGTGTTATCTGTTGCATAGTTCTTGTGGTTGTGTTATCTGTTGCATAGTTCTTGTGGTTGTGTTATCTGTTGCATAGTTCTTGTGGTTGTGTTATCTGGTGCATAGTTCTTGTGGTTGTATTATCTGGTGCATAGTTCTTGTGGTTGTGGCTGTTGTTCTTGTTGCAGTTATTGTTTTTGTTGTCATTACTATAAGTTGTAGCTCTTTACCTTAGTGAGGAGTCTCTGTAGGTTGTCTTTGCCCATGTACGAGGCCTGTTCACTGATGGTGCGCTCGGCCCTCTGTAAGGTGCTGCTTAGACGACTATGTACCATTTGGAACCTCTTCAGTAATTCTGTTAGACTTCCACAACGATCCAGCCTGTGCAATGCACACACACAGCTTGATCACACACAGCACAGTCACACACAGCACAGTCACACACAGCACAGTCACACATAGCACAGTCACACACAGCACAATCACACACAGCACAATCACACACTCGGTCACACATACAGTTAGTTCTTATTTGAAGTGTCCTTATCAAGTGTTGACCATTTTCTGAAAAGTTACCTTTCCCATCCCTTCGATACTTGTCTGTCTACTCTTTACCTCCATTTTAACCTCACACCCTCTTTACCTCCATTTTAACCTCACGCCCTCTTTACCTCCATTTTAACCTCACGCCCTCTTTACCTCCATTTTAACCTCATGCCCTCTTTACCTCCATTTTAACCTCATGCCCTCTTTACCTCCATTTTAACCTCATGCCCTCTTTACCTCCATTTTAACCTCATGCCCTCTTTACCTCCATTTTAACCTCATGCCCTCTTTACCTCCATTTTAACCTCACGCCCTCTTTACCTCCATTTTAACCTCACTCCCTCTTTACCTCCATTTTAACCTCACGCCCTCTTTACCTCCATTTTAACCTCACACCCTCTTTACCTCCATTTTAACCTCACGCCCTCTTTACCTCCATTTTAACCTCACGCCCTCTTTACCTCCATTTTAACCTCACTCCCTCTTTACCTCCATTTTAACCTCATGCCCTCTTTACCTCCATTTTAACCTCACTCCCTCTTTACCTCCATTTTAACCTCACACCCTCTTTACCTCCATTTTAACCTCACACCCTCTTTACCTCCATTTTAACCTCATGCCCTCTTTACCTCCATTTTAACCTCACACCCTCTTTACCTCCATTTTAACCTCATGCCCTCTTTACCTCCATTTTAACCTCACGCCCTCTTTACCTCCATTTTAACCTCACGCCCTCTTTACCTCCATTTTAACCCCACTCCGTCTTTTCCCTACTCTCTCCTCCATTTGTCTCTTCTTTTTTGCTCCTCTCCCTCATATGTCTTCTTACCTCAGAAATGCCTCTGTTGGTCTTCTCCTCGCCCCTCTTTCTTTGGGCCTTAAGCCCTTCCCCCTGTTCCTGTACCTTCTTTCTTTGGAGTGCATCTTCCTCCCCTCTATGGTGTCCCCTCTTATTTTGGGCGGTATCCTCCTCCCCATTGATCCTGTCACTCCACCTCTCCTTCACCTCTCCTCTTCCTCTCTTACCTCCCCAGTAATGGTTCTGTTGGACACCTCCCTCCCATCTTTTCACTCCTCCACTCCTTTATTTCAACTCTCCTCTCTTCTCTTCTTTCTGTCTTACCTCTCTGTAATGGCTCTATGGGTCTCCTCCCACAATGTCTCCAGCTCCTGTGTGGCTCCACCCCTCTCGGGGCTGGGTGTTGTTTGCGCAACAGCGCGGTCTGCAGCCTCTAGACTCTGCAGCTCAAAGCGCAGCGCAGCCAGACGCCCCTCCAGGTCTGCCAATGCACGCATCCTGAGGAGGAGGAGGACAGGGTAAAAGAGCGTGTTTGCTCATCCACAAGTGCTACAGAGAAAGTGTGTATGTGTGTGTGTGTGTGTGTTTGTGTGTGTGTGTGTGTGTGTGTGTGTTTGTGTGTGTATGTGTGTGTTTGTGTGCATGTTTGTCACTCACCTGTGCTGCACCGCAGGGAGTGTCGGCTCCTTCAATCCCTGCTGCTCCACTGCCCTCTGAATCTCCCTCAGGACCACCAGTAGGGCCATCCTCCTCTGGCCTGAACTCCTCTTCTCCTCCCCCTCTTTCCCTTCCACCTGGCCCTTCCTCCTAAGGCCCGATGATTCCTCCTCTTCCCTCCTTCTTTGGGCCTTAGGCCCTACCCCCTGTTCCTGCCCTCTCTTTCTTTGGAACGCATCCTCTTCCTTTTGTTCCAATCCCCTCCTCTGCATGTCAGGCCCCTCCCCTTTCCCCCGCCCTTTAAGGCTTAGCTCCTCCTCCTCATTCTGCTTCTGTCCCCTCCCAATTCCGCTTCCGGCCAACTCGAGGTCTGCCTCATCCAGTCGCTGTGACAACGCTGCCACTGTGTCACGACAAGTGACAGCAGCACCTTCCATCGTCAACTCCATTCCGGCTGCCTCCAGTAGACCATCCACGCTCCCGGCTTCTTCTTCGTACTTCTTCACACTCTGCCGGATAGACAGCAGCCCGGAATGCCTGCCTCGGGCCCGGGTCGCACCATCTCCATGTTGCCAGTGGTCCAAGGGAACCAGCGCAGCCTGTATCCCAGCGTCGGCTTCTCGTATCTGGGCTAGAAAGCGATCAAGGGCCCCGGCGGCAGAGCTCACCCTCTTTAGTGTCTCTCTGAGCTGGTGGAGGCGGTGGCACAGGGGTGGGGGTGTAGAGGGGTCTAGGGACTCCCCCTCGGAGGTCTGCCCCGACACGCACTTCAGCTCCGCGTGGAGCCGCTGGTCCATTTCCTGGGGACAGGAAGACAGCAGACACTTAAAGACACACTCTTTGAACTTGATTAAATTACCCATTGATTATTGAAGAATATCACTTATTAACGGCTCATGAGCTTAGTGTGTGTGTGTGTGTGTGTGTGTGTGTGTGTGTGTGTGTGTGTGTGTGTGTGTGTGTGTGTGTGTGTGTGTGTGTGTGTGTGTGTGTGTTGAACAAAATACATACAACTCATCAACTGTTGTGAGTCAAGTCAACTGATGAGTGAACACTGACATGTACAGTATACCTTAAAGTCAGCCACAGTCAAGGGATCAGTCAGCCCATAGAGTGAGATAGCTATTGGCTGCCTGGTGATGCGGTCAAGCTGGTCTGAGATCAGTGATATCTGAGAGTCTGCTGATTCCATCAGCTCCACGGTGGTGGCCAGAGAAGCCATTCTGAGAGAGAAACACAAGCCATTTAATTTCACACACGCACATACATGTATGCACACACAAACACATAAATGCAGGAATAACTACCAAGTATTTAAAAGGAAATGATGTGGTAACAATGGGTACTTTGAACCCCAAAAAATTCAACACAATTGGTCCCTACATGTGTTTGCATCTTTTGAAATTCGAAAGGGGAGTGGAGACTTCCCTAGTCTCGTTAGTATCTTTTATCATACGTCTCCCCAAATGCACTTTTTCAAATAAATCAAATGAACTTGAAAGTGGGACTGGACCTGGTCTGCAGGCAGATCTGCTGGCCTCTCCACTGCTGAACGAGCTTGGCCCCTTCACTGTCCCCCTCCAGGCCACCTCCCTCTGCAATCCGCTGCTGGGATACCTGGGAGGACTGCAGCTCAAACTCAAACCACAGCACCTCAGTCTCCTGCTTAAGAGCCTGCCGACACACACACACACACACACACACACACACACACACACACACACACACACACACACACACACACACACACACACACACACACACACACACACACACACACACACACACACACACTTATTTTTGAAACGCACACACATTTAAAACACACGCACACATTTTTTTTTATGTACACACTCACGTTTGAAACGGACTGAAATGGGGAGGTACTACCTGAACGTGTACAATAAGATATTCTAATTTCCAAACAGCGTGTCCTACTGAACACAAATCTGTCAGGAAGGCAGCTGAGACCATAGAAATGATCCGTGTCACACATGAGTGTTCCAGTCCAATTGGTGTGAGCCTGTGCTTTGTCCCTTCCAGTAGTTCTTTGTCTATTTAATGTATTTTTTAAAATCTTGTGTAAGCTGCAAAGCTATTCAATGTTTCTGCATAGTAAACTGCCAAAGTGCATTATTGTGGCACAGGTATTTATATATGTGTGAAATAAACCATTCTATGGCTGAGACTTACCTGTAGCTCCTTGATGTGGCTGTGCAGGGCAGAGGTGGTGACTGGCTCGGGCTGAAACTCTCTCTCCAGACTCTGTCTGTTTCTCTGGAGCTGTGAATGGAAGGCTGAACGGGAAGCTCTGTACCTGAATAGCCAAGGTTCAACTTTGTTATTATTAAAAAAAATGTTTTACAAAAGTGACATTTGTTGACGCAGTGCAAACAAATTAAGACAGGAATTAAAAACCTAAAAACAACCAGCAAAAATAGATAGAATATAAAAAGTTGTTCAATTGATTCAGTGCAGTCATTTAATAACAACACATTTGATCTATGAGCATCTTTCAAAACAACCAGGGACACTGTCCCTGAAAACCAGAGGTGAGAATAAAGCGTCACTCACATTAGCGACGTTCTCCTGCATTAAACAAAACTATCAACGTTTAAATGTCAACAAGTGCGACAAGTTTTAAAATGGAGCGTTGGTTGAAACGGTTTGGTAATGTGGTCGATTGGACCTGGCAACTTGTTGTTGTAGTGGTTGGCACAGTGTCTATAAACAGCTTATAGCTTTCTTATAGCATTCTATATCTATATATGAAAGTGTATATTTAACTAAACATTTTACAGTCATTCCAATCTGTTTCTCTATCCATATCTCAGCATCAACACATGATCCAACCATTGTTCTTTTCAGCTCATCCTATCCAGACTTACAAACTGTGTAGGCTAATGCAACGATTTGAGCACGCCTTGAACAAATTGAAAAGAGGCTTTAATGGAAGAGAATTATCAGCATGCGTCTTGACTGTCTTTTTTGATTTTTGTTTACACTAGCCAACAAACAGTATAGATGGATCCCTTACCTCTCCACCACTTCCTGCGTCGACGACCCCGCTTCCTGTGGGGGGGTGGTGGCAGCGGCCGGGATGACTGTCCGTTCAGGTGCTGGCTGCTCGGTCTCCACGCTATCACCCCTGACGATCACCTAGGAGACAGGCAAACAGGCGCACGGTAACAGCAGGGTCAGGGGAGGCAGTAATGCCGGACAGTGGCTCTAGCACACTCCGGCATGAGGTTTCCCCCTAGGTACAGATACAGGATCAGCTTCCCCTCCCTTAATTATTTTCTTAACCATTAGGGGGGAAAATGCTATACTGACACAGGATCAGCATGTAGAGGCAACTTCACCCTACACCCTCTAGCACGGCTTCATCCAATTACTGGGGATTAACTCCTACAGCTGCCTCTGTCATAAGAGGTGCCAGGAGCAGCTAACCAAGACTCGGCCTCTAGTATGAGGTTCTTAGGAAAAGGGCAAATGGCAGTTTTTTGAGGGTGTTTTAACACTTTATTCAGACTGCAAGTAACTGAGATGAGGAGAAACAATGAGAAGGGTGAATGCAGGGGCTAAACCCCAGTCTCCGGTGGGGAGTTGTAAATTATGACACGTGCCAGGGACTGTTAACACTACACCATGGCTCTTCACAAAGGCCAGTTTAAAGGTCCAATGCATCCGTTTATATATTAATATCAAATAATTTCTGGGTAACAATTAAGTACCTTACTGTGATTGTTTTCAATTAAAATTGTAAAAAATTAACAAAAATTGCTTCTTAGCAAAGAGCAATTTCTCAAGAAAGAATTTTGCAAGGACTGTCTGGGAGTGGTCTGAGTGCTATTATAGGCAGAGAGGTGTGGGACCTTCTTTCTTATTGGTCTATTAACTAATTTACCTCTAACTAATGTATCCTCTGATACAGCATAAATATTTTGAATGAAGCCATAGTGCGGATTTCCTTTCTGCTAACTAACTAGCTAGCTAGTTGGCCTAGTCCTTGAAATGTCAATTGCCGTTCAGATGTAACCAGCCATCTGAGAATATATCCACACCCTTCATTGAGCCCAAGCCCACTCTCTGAGAAGATACTTTTCCAGCCATTAGTAAGAGTGAAACACCAGGTTCAGGATACCGAAGACTAGCATCCTACCATCCTACCACTTCCAGTACCTGAGTGTGATTTGGGCCTTGTTGGTGGCTTTTCTGGACATGCATTAAACGACCCCCTTGGACTTGCAGTAGGCGGCCCTGGACATGCAATGGGCGATCTTGGACTGGGAGTGGGTGTTCCGGGGTCTGCAGTGGGAGACCCTGGACTTGCAGTGGGCGGTCCTGTTTTAGTTGGGTTTGGTTCTGGTCTTGCAGAGCCTGAGAGCGGTGTCCAGCTTGCTTTTGTGGGAGCTCCTGGCTTTGCTTTTGTGGGCCAGCCTGCTGGCCAGTCTCGCTCAGCAGGGTGTGATCTCCAGGCTCGCACCCCCTGCTAAAGTGACACAAGAACAACAACAGGGGGTTAAACCCAGGACAATCACTTAGCTAATCAAATTGCCTGGCCTCAGGAAATATAAATATAAATACACATAATTAATAGTTTGAGGTTTTACAGACAAAACAAGTGGCTGATGTTTAACTAGCCCATCAATAATTGAACTTTATAGCATCAAACAATCATCTAAATGAATTTAATCATTTTATCACTACTAAGATATTAAAGACATTACGGGTTATTTGCAATTAGAATTGTTGCATTGATTACCATGTGCAGACCACAAATTGGCCCGGGCATTTCTAGTACACCGGCCCATTTTTTCCCTTGAGGCCCCAATTACTAGCCAAATAATGATAATTTTGCGCAAAACCCTCAATTTATACCTAGACCACTGGATTAAAGATGGACCTGCCCATCTGGCATTTGCCGAAACTTCCCAATGGCCAGTTTGTTTCTGTTGAGTACCATTGAAACTTTGTAAATGTAGCGCTATGTTTCACCTGTCCTGCGGGGGCACTGTGGCACCGTGCTGCAGTTGCGGCAGCATGCTCCCCTTCCCTCCCCCTGACTCCCTTCGCTGGACTGCAGCTCTGCTGGGGGCACTTTCCGGGGCCAGGGTCTCACACAGCTCCCTGAGGGCCTCCAGGCGCTCTGCACCCCTCAGTGTCGCACTGCCCGCTGTGGGTAGACATGCCTAGAACAATATAAATAAAATAGAAGGAATCCTACTGAAACACGGGTACGCACATGTGGGTACACAGACCCGCAAGCAACTGCGGCCCCTCATGTTGAGTTCAGATTTCTTGTGGCCCCGACCCCCATCAAAGTTTCCCATCCCTGATGTAGACCAAGCTCCAGAGCCACGTTTGGAGTACAGTGAAGTACAGTGGTTTGGAGAATGAAAACCCCGTTAGACTAAATGAGACTGATGTACAATCAGGATCAACCTGTAAAAAAAACACGTCTCCTCCCAACCCTTCTGCTTCAAAGCCTCCATTGCATGGCAATCACCGGTGGCTGGTGAGGGGAGGACAGCTCATAATAATGGCTTGAATGGAGTGAACGGAGTGGTATCAAACACATGGAAAGCATATCATTTTGATATCATTCCATTTATTCCCCCAGCCACCACTAATGGAAATTAGGCCTCATTTCATGCTATCATGTTACCGTGCAACAATGCTGTGAAATATTGATTCAAAAGATTTCGTGGTACCTGTTGTCTGTACACAGGTTCAGGGTCAGTGGCATCTCGCTCAGTGTTAGTAGTGTATATGTCACATCTCATAACAGTGGGGTTAAGGGACCGCACCCCGTTGATCTCAGACCACAAGAGTGGCAAAAAGGCAGTCATCTCTGAATGCACAGCCTGGGCGTCACAAGACACAAAACCACTGTTAGTAAGACTAGGCATTAAATCAAATGAAATGAGCATAGAATGATAAGCTGCTCATGCAATGCATTGGTACAGTGTTCATATTAGGACTCCTTGTGACTGACACAACTACAGCTGGTGTGTGCAATCCTAATATGGACACCATACAGCTCCCTGCAATTGGATTGTGATAGGTTAACAAAAAAATGTATTCACTGATCTGCACATAACCTATACATTTCCCAATGGAGCTCAAAGCCCTGTTAGGTATGAGTTCAATCATCACTTTTCTGCCAACCCTAACCATTATGTTTTATTAAAAGGTTATTTATTGTGGCCTGGGGAGGTCTAGCTGTCTAGGCTGCTGCCTCTGGAATACATGTACTGCTACCAGCATGGGTTTGAATCCAGCCCATTGCTCTTTCAGGCACAACTCTCCTATTTTTCGTCTATACCTATTTCTGTCCTATCCAATAAACAATAAAATATGTAAGGTTTGGACTGCCCCACTTCTTAAAAAATAAATACATTTTATTTATCAAAGGCAGCAAACAGTGAACAAACATTTTCTATAGTGTCCCTTTTTGTAAGTCACTCTGGATAAGGCTGTCTTCTAAATGACGAAAATATAACATTTTATGTAAATGTGATGTCTTCTTTGAACCAGCTCCTTTTCCCATTCTTACCTCCCACTGGCTCCTGACTGAAAGAGACAGTAGCTTCACGGCTTGGAGCTGGGCCCCAGAGCAGAGGGCCCCTAAACCCTCAGCGGCCCCCAGGAACTCCTCCAGGATGGCGGGCCTCAAAGCACCCAAGGCCCTCTGGAGGACGAGAGATCATGCAGACAAAAATCATGACCACCACACGGACATGTTGACCATGGACAACACAACCACATACTGACCATTGACCAACACTGACCATTTACCAACACTCCAAAAATACATTGAATTCCATAAATCTGAGGTGTTGCACTGTTGCCATACTCCGGGATTACAAACGACAACTTCTGACAAAGGAACATTTTTACTATATTGCACAAAATTGAACAGGTATTAAATAAAGAGACACTATTCAGACATATTAAAAAGTTACCCACATGATAATAATGGAAATGGAAATGGCAACCTTGACAAGGACCAAAACTCAAATGTGAGATGAAATACTCTTTGATTTCATACCTCTTTTCTCTTGGCTTGCCAGTCAGACATCTCTCGGTCACTGAAGAGTACAATGGCTTCCTGGATGTTCTCTTGCAAGCGAAACTTGGCCTTCTCCAGCCTGCTCCTAGCCATCGCCTTGGCTTTCGAGTAGATCTCGCTATGGACCATGAACGGTGGGTGTGGAGAGGCTTGGTCGCTACCCTGTTGAGGAGGGTTCTGGGTCCTCAGTTGGCCTTTAACTCTGAATTTGGGGATGTGGGTCTGTTTTTGAGTTGGTTCAGACTGGGTTTGGGGCACCGTGGGAACATGGTACAAAGATTGACCCACAGGCTGCTGCTCTTGCTCTTCGTGACTTTGGTTCAAAGGTTGAGTTTCACTGGGTTTGGCGTATGTTTGAACTTGGGCCAGAAGCTGAACTCGTGGTTCAATGGGAGTTTGAGTTTGCTGCGTTTGAGGTTTGTTTTGAGTCTGAACCTGAGATTGAGTGAGGCCTACCGGCTGAGGCTGTGTTGGGGTCTGAGTGTGAGGTTGACTTTGTGGTAGGGCCTTGGTGGTGGCTGTCTGCTGGCTGATGGCCTGGGGTAGACGGTCCCCTTGCAGTGGGCTATGGGGTTCTGTGTGCCGCCAATGTGGGGGTGTCTGAGTTGCAAGCTTGGCGTGGGATGGCAGGTCGCTCTTGCTCTTGGCTGTGGCCGCTGCAAATGAACCCCTCTGGGTCTCTGGCAGTGAGTACCAGCGGACTAGCACCTTGGGTGGTGGCTCGTCCCCCGCCGGCACCCAAGCTCGCCTCGACCCCAGGGAGCTAAGCATCTCCACAATTTCCTGGAAAAGGAAAGACACACAACCCAAAGCAAACACCTCTGAAACTGAGACAGACAAACTTCAAAGAGCACTCCTAAATTTCTATATCCGCCTACAGTCAGGTCTTAACATGTTTATAAACTAAGGGTTGGGTCTTTGAGAATGTAACAGCCAACAACTGGATTTATTAATAATCTGCTAGTTTAATGGTCGAACATGACGACCCACACTGTTTTCCATAGACTGAAATGGAGCACTTCCATTTCCTACCCAGCTAGCCTGAAATGTCAGATAATCATGGCTGCTGTGTGAATCCGTTGTCCATTACTGTAAGTACCTGAGCCTGGGCAACCGCTTCTGTGACTCTGTCCTCCAAAGCAGCTGCATTGAGGTGTTGAATAGGGGAGTTCGTCTGTGCTTTCTCCACCAGGACTTGCAGGTCCTGCCCCTCTGTCACCACTTGGCCCTCAAGCTGCAGGCCACGAGAGATCAGTGCCTGTGCAGAACAAGATAAACAAACAAAATGTTGCAAAAACATTATTTTAAAGTTTATGGAATGTTATGAAGTAATGTGTCGTGGATATTCTACACATGTTGTGGAAAATATCACCAGGGACACTTGAAGTCAATCTAAATGAATCATTGTTTATTAACAGTTAACTAGAGAGGTTCCAACAAACTTGATGCCCCATAGTGAAAGTCTGCCAGGAGCTCTAACTGGGCAGTCCCGTTAGTTATCTTATATATTTACACAGACAAGTAATATTTGCATGATTTAGCTTATTCATTATTCATCATAATTTATTCATCATCAACGTTTGGTTCATGCATGTGACTGACTAATACTGGTTGAAGCATGTGACAGACCAATACCTCACAAGGCTTCTTCTCTCCAAGTTGAGACCTTGAAACTGAGATAACTTTCCTAAAACAAGGTTCTGGGCATCCTGCTAAATTGCAGATACTGATAGTGAGGATTCGTTCAATCAGTCACTTGCATGAACACAGAAATTTGTTATTAGAAATGCACAAACATAAGACTTCCATTTGTGATGGAACATTTTATTAGAACTTAATGGCAATGGTAGCTAATGTCCTAGGAATGTTTTTAGTTTGCTGGTAGGGCTAAAGTTAATACCTGTAGCCTATATGATCTGCCAGTAATATTTGCCACTACTAGAGTACATGATCTGCCACTACTAGAGTACATGATCTGCCACTACTAGAGTACATGATCTGCCAGTACTAGAATACATGATCTGCCAGTACTAGAATACATGATCTGCCACTACTAGAGTACATGATCTGCCACTACTAGAGTACATGATCTGCCAGTACTAGAATACATGATCTGCCACTACTAGAGTACATGATCTGCCAGTACTACAATACATGATCTGCCAGTACTAGAATACATGATCTGCCAGTACTAGAATACATGATCTGCCAGTACTAGAATACATGATCTGCCACTACTAGAGTACATGATCTGCCACTACTAGAGTACATGATCTGCCAGTACTAGAATACATGATCTGCCAGTACTAGAATACATGATCTGCCACTACTAGAATACAGCAAAAGGACATTAATACTGTAAATAGTGATACATGTCCACTTAAGCAGCGACATGTAAAAACAAGAAGTGTAACGGCACCGAGTAGTGTATGCTAACGATAATAGTAGTGAGGAGATAGTGGGTGCTCACTTTGGCCTCTCTTCCAGGTTTCCTCTCTTCCAGGTGCTGGTGAACCTCCAGGGCTTCGGTCCCCCAGTGACTCAGCTCGGCCAAACGGCCCTCTAACATGGACGTGGCCCTCTGTAGATCACTGCATGTCCTTTCCGCTCTGGCCAGCGCCTGCCAAACCTGCACACACACACACGTGCAGATTAGGGTTGGGGTTAGAGTTGGTCTCAATCTGAATTGAAGTCAGTCAATTTAAAATGTTAAAATCTAAAATGTTTTGATGTAAATAGTTTTTTCATTTTCAGTTTATTGAAAGACATTGAAAATAGGTTCCATTTTTTCAATTATTAGACTGTAATTTGAGTTTGCTTCCTGAATTGACTGACTTCAATTTGAATTTAAGCCTAGTTCACAAATTATATTGTCACGACTGATTTGGACTGGCGGATAGGCGGAATCAAATGCAGGAGACAGAGGTGCTGGAGGTGAGTGTCTTTTAATATAACTGACACACACAAACGCCGAAAAACACAGGGCGCTATACAAAGTTCCAGTATTTTGAACTGCGCCCATAAAACACAAACTATAATTACAATGCGCAAGGAGCGCAGCCGGTAAATCGCTCGACAAAACTGTCGGTAACACAATGTAGACAATAAACAATCCCGCACAAAATCCCAACTGAAAACACACATTAAATAAGTCCCCACTAATGACATACACAAAACAGGTGCGGAACAGACAGACAAAACTAAACGACACAGAAACAATGATCGGTGGCAGCTAATAGGCCGGCGACGACGACCGCCGAGCGCCGCCCGACCGAGGAGGGGCGCCACTCTCGTTGGAACCTGTGACAGTACCCCTCCCCTGACGCGCGGCTCCAGCCGCGCGCCGACGCCGGCCTCGGGGACGGCCCGGAGGGCGAGGCGCCGGCCGATCCGGTCGGCGACGGTGGAAGTCCAGCAGCATAGAGGGGTCCAGAACGTCCGCCGCCGGAACCCAGCACCTCTCCTCCGGACCGTACCCCTCCCAGTCCACGAGGTACTGCAGGCCCCCTACCCGACGTCGGGAGTCCAGGATGGCTCGGACTGTGTACGCCGGGCTCCCCCCGATGTCCAGGGGGGGCGGGGGGGCCTCCAGCACCTCACTGTCCTGCAGCGGACCAGCTACCACCGGCCTGAGGAGAGACACATGAAACGAGGGGTTAATACGGTAATACGAAGGAAGTTGTAACCTGTAACACACCTCGTTTATCCTCCTCAGGACTTTGAACGGCCCCACAAACCGCGGACCCAGCTTCCGGCAGGGCAGGCGGAGAGGCAGGTTCCGGGTCGAGAGCCAGACTCTATCCCCCGGGTTAAACACGGGGGCGTCACTGCGGTGGCGGTCAGCGCTCTCCTTGTGCCGTTCGCTCGCCCTCCTTAAACATTCCTGGACCGTGCTCCAGGTCTCCTGAGAGCGCTTCACCCATGCCTCCACCGCAGGAGCCTCTGTCTGGCTCTGTTGCCATGGCACCAGGACCGGCTGATAACCCAGCACCACCTGGAAGGGTGACAGATTAGTGGAGGAGTGGCGCTGAGAGTTCTGGGCCATCTCAGCCCATGGCACGAACTGCGCCCACTCCCCTGGCCGGTCCTGGCAATACGACCGCAGGAACCTGCCCACATCCTGGTTGATGCGCTCTACCTGCCCATTACTCTCGGGGTGGAACCCCGAGGTCAGGCTGACCGAGACCCCCAGCCTCTCCATAAACGATTTCCATACCCTGGATGTAAACTGGGGACCCCGATCAGATACGATGTCCTCGGGCACCCCATAGTGCCGGAAGACGTGAGTGAACAGGGCCTCCGCGGTCTGCAGGGCCGTAGGAAGACCGGGCAAAGGGAGCAGACGGCAGGACTTAGAGAACCTGTCCACAACGACCAGGATCGCCGTGTTCCCCTGAGACGGCGGGAGATCCGTAAGGAAATCCACCGAGAGGTGAGTCCATGGCCGCTGTGGAACAGGGAGGGGCTGTAATTTCCCTCGAGGTAGGTGCCTAGGAGCCTTACACTGAGCGCATACTGAACAGGACGAGACATAACGCCGGACATCCTCAGCCAAGGTGGGCCACCAGTACCTCCCCTTCAGGCCCCGCACTGTCCGTTCCACCCCAGGATGACCCGAGGAGGGTAGAGTATGGGACCATCGGATCAGGCGATCGCGAACACCAAGCGGAACGTATTTCAGGCCCACGGGACACTGCGGTGGAGTAGGTTCTGACCGACCCGCCCGCTCGATGTCCGCATCCACCTCCCATACCACCGGTGCCACCAGACAGGAGGCGGGAAGTATGGGAGTAGGATCGATGGTCCGCTCCTCGGTGTCGTAGAGACGCGACAGTGCGTCAGCCTTCCGGTTCCGGGAACCTGGAATGTACGAGAGAGTGAAGTTAAACCTCGTGAAAAACATGGCCCACCTTGCCTGACGGGGATTAAGCCTCCTCGCTGCCCGAATATACTCCAGGTTACGGTGGTCGGTCCAGATGAGAAAAGGGTGACGTGCCCCCTCAAGCCAATGTCTCCACACCGTCAAAGCCCTGACCACGGCTAACAGCTCCCGGTCCCCCACATCATAATTGCGCTCCGCCGGGCTCAGCTTCTTAGAAAAGAACGCGCATGGGCGGAGCTTCGGTGGAACGCCCGAACGCTGCGAAAGCACAGCTCCTACCCCAGCCTCGGACGCGTCCACCTCCACTATAAATGGCAAAGAGGGGTCCGGATGCGCCAGGACAGGTGCATTGGTGAACAGAACCTTCAGACGATGGAAGGCTCTGTCCGCCTCTGCTGACCATCGTAGCCGCACCGGCCCCCCTTTCATCAGTGAGGTAATGGGAGCTGCCACCTGGCCAAAACCCCGGATAAACCTCCGATAATAATTAGCGAACCCCAAGAACCGCTGCACCTCCTTCACAGTGGCTGGGGTTGGCCAATTACGCACAGCCGTCACGCGGTCACACTCCACCTCCACCCCCGAGGTGGAAATGCGATATCCTAGAAATGAGACGGCTCTTTTGAAGAACTCACATTTCTCAGCCTTGACGTATAGGTTATGCTCCAGCAGCCGCCCAAGCACTCTACGCACCAGGGACACATGCTCGGCGCGTGTGGCGGAGCAGATCAGGATGTCATCGATGTACACCACCACACCCTGCCCGAGCATGTCCCTAAGGACCTCGTCCACAAAGGATTGGAAGACAGCGGGAGCATTCTTTAACCCATACGGCATGACGAGGTACTCATAATGGCCCGATGTGGTACTAAATGCGGTTTTCCACTCGTCTCCATCTCGGATACGCACCAAGTTATACGCACTCCTGAGATCCAATTTCGTGAAGAAGCGCGCCCCGTGAAATGACTCCACTGCCGTAGCAATGAGAGGTAGCGGGTAACTGAAACCCACTGTGATAGCATTTAGACCTCTATAGTCAATGCACGGGCGCAGACCTCCCTCCTTCTTCTTCACGAAAAAGAAGCTCGAGGAGACGGGGGATTTAGAGGGCCGAATGTATCCCTGTCTCAAGGACTCAGTGACGTATGTATCCATAGCCACTGTCTCCTCCTGAGACAGAGGATACACGTGACTCCTCGGAAGGGTCGCGTCGGCCTGGAGGTTTATCGCACAATCCCCTCGTCGATGGGGTGGTAATAGAGTCGCCTTCGTCTTACTGAAGGCGATAGCCAAATCGGCATACTCTGAGGGAATGTGCACGGTGGAGACTTGGTCTGGACTCTCCACCGTAGTCGCACCGATGGAAACTCCTATGCACCTACCTGAGCACTCCCTCGACCACCCCGTAAGAGCCCTCTGTCTCCACGAAATCTGGGGGTTGTGTGTGGCTAGCCAGGGGATTCCCAGTACCACTGGGAACGCTGGGGAGTCAATGATGAACAGGCTGATACGCTCCACATGACCCCCCCACGTCTGCATAACCAGTGGCACGGTGACCTCCCCTACTTGGCCTGACCCTAGCGGTCGACTATCTAGGGCGTGCACAGGGAAGGGGTGGTCCAGCTGAACCCGGGGAATCCCTAACCTCTCAGCTAACCCATGGTCCATAAAACTCCCAGCTGCACCTGAATCGACTAGCGCCTTATACTGGAAGTGAGGGGAAAAATTAGGAAAACAAACGGAGGTGTACAAGTGGTCGACAGGGGGCTCTGGGTGTGGTTGGTGCGGACTCACCTGGGGGGCCGAAGCAGTGCTCTGCCTGCCCTCCGAACTCCCGGAGGGACCTCTCCAGCACCGGTCCACAGTGTGTCCTCTGCGTCCACATCGGGTGCAGGAGAGACCCCCACCTCCGGTCCTCCTCGGTGCAGCCCCCCCTATCTCCATGGGCTGTGGAGCGGGAGGACTGGTAGGTGGAACGAACAGGCCCCGACTGGAACGTCCCCGGGCAGCCAGCAGGTTGTCCAATCTAATGGACAAATCCACCAGTTGGTCCAGAGTGGAGGTGTTGTCCCTACATGCCAGCTCCCGGCGGACGTCCTCACGAAGGCTGCACCTATAGTGGTCTATTAGGGCCCGCTCGTTCCACCCCGATCCAGCGGCGAGAGTCCGGAATTCCAACGCGAAATCCTGAGCGGTCCTCGTCTCCTGTCTCAAATGGAATAGGAGCTCACCCGCCGCCCTGCCCTCCGGGGGATGATCGAAAACCGCCCGGAAGCGGCGGGTGAACTCAGGGTAGTCACCCCGGGCCGAGTCTGGACCATCCCAGACCGCATTGGCCCATTCCAGGGCTCGACCCGTGAGACACGAGACGAGGACGCTCACCCTCTCTTCGTCGGAGGGAGGTGGGCGGACGGTCGCCAGGTACAGTTCCAGTTGGAGGAGGAACCCCTTGCACCCAGCGGCCGTCCCATCGAACTCCCTGGGAGGTGAAATCCGGATCCCGCTGGCACCCGCTTCAGTGGATGTAGGTAGGGGCGCAGGGTGAGGGACCGGAACTGGTCCTGCTGGGGAGGCACTTCTCTCCCATCTCTCCAACCGGGCCAACACCTGATCCATGGCCGAGCCTAGGCGGTGGAGGAGGCCGGCATGCTGGGAGACCTGCTCAGCCATGGATGGCGCTTCTGCTCCTGCTGACTCCATCAGTTGGTTGGTGCGGGATTCTGTCACGACTGATTTGGACTGGCGGATAGGCGGAATCAAATGCAGGAGACAGAGGTGCTGGAGGTGAGTGTCTTTTAATATAACTGACACACACAAACGCCGAAAAACACAGGGCGCTATACAAAGTTCCAGTATTTTGAACTGCGCCCATAAAACACAAACTATAATTACAATGCGCAAGGAGCGCAGCCGGTAAATCGCTCGACAAAACTGTCGGTAACACAATGTAGACAATAAACAATCCCGCACAAAATCCCAACTGAAAACACACATTAAATAAGTCCCCACTAATGACATACACAAAACAGGTGCGGAACAGACAGACAAAACTAAACGACACAGAAACAATGATCGGTGGCAGCTAATAGGCCGGCGACGACGACCGCCGAGCGCCGCCCGACCGAGGAGGGGCGCCACTCTCGTTGGAACCTGTGACATATATCCACTTCTATCAAAACATAATGCTGTTTCTTAATCTTCTTATAATCACATTCTTGTCATAACAGCTGCCAGCACACTAGAAAAACATCTTAAAACTGCTAGTCTAAAATCGTTCACATCCACAGAACTGTCCCGGTGTTTAAAAGGCCAGCAGAAAGGCACAGGGATTGGGGCTACCTCCGGGAGTGTATGTCTGAGTTTTTCCACTTTGTCCACAGGGAAGTCTTGGGATGGGCTGAGAGAACCCAAATCCACCTCCATTATCTTCTTACTCAAAAGCTGCGGGGACAAAAATAGGAAAGAAAATAAGGGCGTGAAAGACAGTGCTTTGCACCATGTGTAAACTAGGGTTGTAGTACTGCCAGAGCGCAGGGGACTGGCGCCCCCTCACTTTTTTTTCAATTTGAGAATACATGAAGCTGGTATTTCTGGAAAATGTGTTCTGATAAATTATATTTAAATACCTCTAAGATTCCATGTAAAACATCAGAATGACAAACCAAATAAATATATATAGCAGCCTAGAGGTAGGTAAATGGTGGTTTCATCCCTGTTTTTTCTCTGGTGGTGGCAAGAATGATGAAGAACTATAGGCTACATATGTGCACTGCAGAGGCCCTTCAAAGGCTTCACCACTTTGGCCAATCAGAACTTTGAAAGCAAAATCTGCTGTTGAGCCACATGAACCTTATCATCACACCAACGAGATTGAGGATCCAAATTCACTGTGTGTGTGCCTTGATGTTCATAAATCTCCACGGACCACCTCTTGCACTGCGCAGTGGATAGCCAAACCAGAGTGGTCACCTCAAAGTCCAAGGAGCCTGACCCTCTCTGGAAGTTGCTGTAGCCCTGCTTGGGATATTTAGCCGATATTGGCTATTGGTTGAGACGCACAGGGCTTCCAAAGGGTGCTTTGGTTGTCCCCATAAGAAAACCCTTTTAGGTTCCAGGTAGAACTTTTTTGGGTTCCATTTAGAACCCTCTGTGGAAAGGCTTTTACATGAAACCCAAAAGGATTCTTCAAAGCTAAAAAAAGGGTTTAGGTTCTAGATAGCACCTTTTTTTCTAAGAGTGTACTTGGTCAAATGATTTGATAGCATGTTTAATCTATGCAAATCAATTATATGAATTGATAGTTCACCTCTGTTTTATTTTGTTCTTTAATAGGGTAGGCCTACATTGTAACCATGTGTTCAAACTAATCAAATCAAAGTTCATTTATGATACAGCATAGTGTAAGCTACACAATAAAATGAAATACCTACTCTCAACTAAAGCTCTCCTCGCAAACAGTATGTGTATTTGTATTTACATTAAGCTATAGCCTACAAATAGCTATACCATGTATTCGTAGGCCTATTAGACTACACATCAAATTATTTTTGTTCCTGAACTGGTTGAATGGCAGAGGTATTCTTCAGCTATCCTTCATCACCACAAGTTGGTTGAACTTCTTTAACATCATTGCGCAATCCTGGCGCTGTCCTTTCAGCACCGCGAAGGGCGTTCCAATCACTTAAAATAACACTCATCAATATCTGTTGCATACGCCTAATAGTCCAGTCATCATTTATTATTATTATCATTACACATACAGGAGTATCACTTCTCACAGTGGTGCTAGTTTAGTAAAGTTTAGTAAAGTGATTGGCAATACAAGAAAGGAAAATAGTTATTTACCACCATCTACTCTAATCCGCTCATGAAAGATCTAAATGCATATGTGAATTATCATTCACGACTGACAGTGATGATGCCGTATTTTGACATTAAGTATGCCTAACTTGGTGTTTGAAGGCATTAAAAATCTAAAATGTTCTTGAGACAATATGTGTGGGCATAGGCAGACGTTGCAATTAGAGGATGCATTTTATACATATTCTATCATATTAGGCTATTCAATAGGCTACATCTGTCTGTACAAACTCTGATTTAGGAATTTATGCGAATTAATTCGAATTCATGTCGAGCTCTCTTACCTATAAAAATAGCACTACACCACTGGTGCAAACCCATTAGTAAGTCTGGCTCTATGGCTCCTTTTTAATTGGAGGAGAATACTCCAGATCCCTCACGTCAGACCTTCTTCTCCAATGGTTTTCGAAAAGGTGATGAGAGAGAACACGAGGAATGAAGGAAAGACAAATAGAGAAAGTCTCATTGTAGTTGTCTGCTGAGTTGTTCTGTGACGGAAGTCGTGACATCCACCAAGGCACCTGCAAGTTCCCAGACATTTCTGGGGGGAATGGCCCTAGCCCTCACCCTCCGATCCAACAGGTCCCAGACGTGCTCTATGGGATTGAGATCCGGGCTCTTCGCTGGCCATGGCAGAACACTGACATTCCTGTCTTGCAGGAAATCATGCACAGAACGAGCAGTATGGCTGGTGGCATTGTCATACTGGAGGGTCATGTCAGGATGAGCCTGCAGGAAGGGTACCACATGAGGGAGGACGATGTCTTCCCTGTAACGCACAGCGTTGAGATTGCCTGCAATGACAACAAGCTCAGTCCGATGATGCTGTGACACACCGCCCCAGACCATGACGGACCCTCCACCTCCAAATCAATCCCACTCCAGAGTACAGGCCTCGGTGTAACGCTCATTCCTTCAACGATAAACACAAATCTGGCCATCACCCCTGGTGAGACAAAACCGTGACTCGTCAGTGAAGAGCACTTTTTGCCAGTCCTGTCAACGTTGTTGCCGGTGATGTCTGGTGAGGACCTGTCTTACAACAGGCCTACAAGCCCTCAGTCCAGCCTCTCTCAGCCTATTGCGGATAGTCTGAGCACCGATGGAGGGATTGTGCATTCCTGGCGTAACTCTGGCAGTTGTTGTTGCCATCCTGTACCTGTCCCGCAGGTGTGATGTTCGGATGTACCGATCCTGTGCAGGTGTTGTTACACGTGGTCTGCCACTGCGAGGATGATCAGCTGTCTGTCATGTCTCCCTGTAGCGCTGTCTTAGGTGTCCCACAGTACGGACCTTGCAATTTATTGCCCTGGCCACATCTGCAGTCCTCATGCCTCCTTGCAACATGCCTAAGGCACGTTCACACAGATGAGCATCTTTCTTTTGAGCATCTTTCTTTTGGTGTTTATCAGAGTCAGTAGAAAGAGGCTCTTTAGTGTCCTAAGTTTTCATAACTGTGACCTTAATTGCCTACCGTCTGTAAGCTGTTAGTGTCTTAACGACCGTTCCACAGGTGCATGTTCATTAATTGTTTATGGTTCATTGAACAAACATGGGAAACAGTGTTTAAACCCTTCATAATGAAGATCTGTGAAGTTATTTGGATTTTTACGAATTATCTTTGAAAGAGGGACGTTTCTTTTTTTGCTGAGTTTATGTGTGTGTTTTCTATACCTGTTTGCACCTCTCCCTGTAGGCTTTACAGACGCTCCCCACCCCATGGCTGCAACCCTTCTAATTTAGTGTACACTGCACACATAACTCATGTGGAATTCCGGGTTTCTGGCAGCGTTTGGAACAGCTGATCTGCGGTCAAGAACGTAGAGTTCTTAGTCCCTTGACTTTTTGGCCCTGATGGAGACATGGATCACCCCAGAGAACACTGCTAGTCCAGCTGCTCTCTTCATCTGACTACGTTTCCTCTCATAGTCCGAAGAGCATCTAGTCTCGCAGTGGTGGCACAGGTCTACTCATTTCTCATAAGTGGAGATTTTCTCTTTTCTCCCTCTCTCACCTGTACACCTCCTCATTTGAATTCCATGCTGTCACTGTCACTTGTCCACCCAAGCTTAACATTATTGTCATCTATCACCCACCAGGGACCCTTGGAAAGTTCCTCAATGAGCTTGACACCTTGATAATCTCGTATCCTGACGATGGCTCACCGCTCTTCGTACTTGCCGACTTCAACCTCCCAAAGTCTGCCTTTGATTCATTTCTTACCAACTCTCCTCCTCACCACCCACCCCCCAATTAAAACATTTTATAAAATCGAACCAGCGCTTGACCCCCCCCTCCCCCTTCTAGCTCTGAGTCCACTGACACTGACTCTACTTTGAGGAAAAATGTACTTTGTATGCCTGTGATATGTGGTTGTCCCACCTAGCTATCTTAAGATGAATACATTAACTGTAAGGCACTCTGGATAAGCGTGTCTGATAAATGTCTAAATTGTAAAATGTTGCATACCAATGTAGGGTGAAGTTGCCCATTGATGCTGATCTTGGGTCAGTATTTTCCCCACTAACGGTTAAGGTTAGGATTGGGGGAAGGGAAGCTGATCCTAGATCTGTATCTAGTGGAAATTTTACCCAGGAGAGTAGTGTACCTGCACCCTCTTCTTGTAGGCTTTCAGTGGGACAGACTCCACCTCTAGGCGCTCCCTCAGCACCCAGCCTGCCTCTTGGGCCAGAGCCTGTACCGCCTGGATGCTCAGAGGACCAGCACTGGGCTGGTTCGATACCTCCTAGTTAACACAAGAGGATTCAGACCACACACATCTTTAGGTCACTGTGCTAAAGCCTGGCCATTCATTCTGGGAGCTAGTCCTCGGGGTCATATTCATTAGGCCTGAAGATAACAAACTGAAACAGGGAGGGACTACCCTGGACTTGATCAATAGGAAATGCTTATTTTCATGTTCCGTTGCAAAATCTTCTAAAACCTTTAATGTAATACAACCCCGGTCTTAGGCAAGGTTACGCTGAACCACTTACATTTACATACACAAATAACAACCAACAAATGGATGGTGAAAAGATCAGAAAGGTTTGTATAGGGGACAATAGCACTCACAAACATAGTCCTCTTCATGTAGTCGGCCCACTGCATGTTCAGCTTACTAAGTTCCGCTACCAGGGCTTTGCTGGTAGTTGGGTCTGTGACCTCGATGAGGAAGTTACCCACCTCGTTCAGGTAGGCCTGCAGGGTGCTCCACTGGGACACCTGCTGGGATGTCCCCTAAAGGGTTGGAGAGACAGTACGGTCAAGCTTTCCAACAGAACATTTCACACAAGATAAATATGTTGTACCTGCCATAAGAAAGTATTATATTTTCAATATATAGACTACTTGCAATACATTTGCAAACTGAAAATTCCTTTTACCAGAAATCTACATTAAATACTGATCAAACAAGATGTTAGCTCTCAGGGCTTTTGTTCTATCCCAGTACTAACACATCTGATTCAACTCATCAACTAATCACCAGATCCATTATTAATTGAATCCGTCCTGTGTCCAGTAGACAAGAAAGAGGAAAACCATTTTTAAATGAGGTGGTAGGGGAGACAAAGTAACACGGGGCACAAAGTAACAACTCCATAACTCAAATTAGAAATAACTTAGAAAGCTGTTATTCAATGTGTTAATGTTTGGTTAGTGTATTTACATGCCCAGGAAGTTTTGCTGAAATCTTTTGTTTTATTAATTCTAAATATTCTTGCTGTCTCTCTTAATTATTGACTTGCAGAACTGTCTCCATGTATCTAATCATATGTCATTTTTATCAGAAAGAAGAGGTATTTTGATTGATGTAACTGATGACAATAATTATTGTTGTATTTTCTTACAAGACTCAGATTAGGCTCAGATTTGTAATAGGGCTTAATTGTAACATTTGTTACAATTAACCACAGTCATAAAATTCAATGCCATTTTATGGTATTTAGACACATTCACATAATGATATAAAATGTCACTTCTTTACATCAAGTTTGCCAGTACAACTGTCACGGATCCCTCCGGAACTGTCATTACGCACACCTGGTCCATATTCCCATTGATTTTATAAGTGTGCCCTTTGTTCATCTTTGTCCGGTCGATTATTGTTACAATGTTCGTTGGTCGTGTGAGTACCTGTGCTGTGTTGTTTTGTCTTTCGTGCTAGGTGTATTGCGCAGATGATTACGGGTCTCGTCCCGTGTCGTATCATTGTGTGCTTGTGTTATTTATTCGAGGTACTCCTCACTCTTTTGTTTGGGTTTCAACCCTGTGTTTTGTATACGTGTTTGGTCTTCGTCCACATGTCTTTACACGGCACGCTGGATTTTGGGAAATAAAAACCCCTTTTACACATTCCTGCGCCCTTTATACTGACGTGACAACAACTAAGATAATGGCATTGAAAAATGTAAAGATGTCAAAATCATATTTATTTATTTTAAAAGTAGCTTATAGAAAATGTATTAATTTTGCCTACTCCGTTTTTGGTCAATATGGCATGCCTAAAATATAAAATAAAACAAGTTTGTCAATTCAGTGTATTTTCATCCAAGCATCAGTTTCAAATCAGAACATTTTTCAATTACCCCTAATTTTTACCATTGAAGACAGTGTAACAATAACCCCACAGCCTATAACAATTAACTCTGTGAAAAATACAAGAGCGACATTTCACTTCCACCACTTTCGATTGAATTGTAAACAGCTGGAATGTCCTAGAAACTTCGTTACAGTGTGTAATGGTAGCTAAGATATGTATGTTTGTATAAAATATTATGAATCTACCTCAAATATTATTTTTATACTAAGCAAAGGCCTAAAACTGTTACTTTGGTTCCTGGTCTCCCCTACAACTTGCCCAATAAGAAACATTTGTTTTCCTGGTGATCCCAACTGAACATGACTCTGGTGTGTCAGAGCTGGGCTAAAACAAAAGCTTGCACACACTGCAGCACTTCAGGGACCTGAGTTTCCTTCCCCTGATGTATGGTATGGGAGCCAACTAGAGTGGAACCTGTACCTCTGTCCCAGAGGACTGTATAGGTGACTGTGACTCCTGAGCCAGCCACGTCTGTAGGGGGGGAAGATTCTTGCTGTAGGCCTCCCAGGTACTCAACACACGTCCCATGGTGCCTTTCACTGCCGCCACTTCCTCTGTGCTCGTGGCCGTGTCACTCTCTGCCTCCTTCACCTGCCTACTGACAAGCTGGGCATCCTCACCTGGGGAGTGGAATGCAAAAGGTTTAGGGTCAAGGTTTATCGGGGTTGTGTCATTGGAGGCTAGAATCCTACTGTAGGCCTCGCTCAGCAGGACACAACAACGTGCATCGTTTAATTCAATAGCAACAATGCTGCTCTGTTCAACCATTTGAAGAATGTTGTGATTATGGTGGTCCAGAGGGAGATTGTGTACAGTGTGCTGCATGAGTTTTGCGATTTTGATTGGTAACACCCATATTGATCAGGTCACAGCACGCTACACACACCATACAGGAGAAAACACACTTTGATGACTGTTGAAGAATGGTGAGCACTGTTTAGGGGAAGCGTGTTGTTCAGTACAAACCGTTACGCAATGTAGCAATGAATTTAGGATGAATTCCATCGTACACACTGAAAACTCAAAAAAAGGCTATTTCTCTCGTACAGACACGTTTATTCTCACACACATATACAGTGAGTACACAAATAACATAGTATTTTCTTTCGCACACACATTTGCACGCACACACACGTGCACACACACACCCACACATGCCTTACCCAGAGCTGCCTTGCTTGTGTAAGTGCTGGCTGTCTGTTTCAATTTTTGGAGGGCATCCATCAGATGAGAAACTAGGCATTGGCGATCCACTGTGTCCTGAGATAAAATAATATGATTCATACAAAACCATTGAGTAAAAAACTTAAGAGTAAAAATGGGTTTCCTTGTCAACATAGGATTCCTTGTTGTTTCAACTTACTTCAAAGTAATTGCATTGTATCAATGTGGATAGTTTGACAAATGTATTAACTCGTTAACTTTGATTAAAGTAAAAAAAAAAGTACAAGTCTAATTTAAACTGAAGCTGGATGTTTATCTAGAGTGTTCGCCGAGTGGGACCACAGTAGTATCTGATGTAAGACAATTGCTAATCTTGATCACATAATGAGTAGTAACTTGGGACTTGTAGATCAGAATCACTGATCTCGAACATGCACATCGATACATGCACATCGATCACAAACAGTGAATTCACTACCCCTCACTGAAGTGCCATGATGCACAGCCAGGGGCAGAGTATTGAGCACATTTGTAGACAGAGGCCCAGCCAACTCACATGCCAGTCCTGTAGGAGCAGACGCACTGCATCCTGGGAGCTGTAGGGCCCTTTCCAGGAGCGTAACTTGGCACCAATTCGAGCCAGTAGATCCAGGACGGTGTGCCAGTGCTCCCGGTATTCTAGTTTGATCCCGTGGTACTTAGCCGTGACACGAGCGTTGGTGAAACTGTGGTAAGAAAGACAGGGTTGTGTTCAGTAGGCAACAAACATAAGGGAAAAGACAGAAACAGGGAGGGACAACCTGGACTTATCCAACAGGAATGCTCATTTTTGATGCAAAACATTTTAAATGTTTCTGTTTTGTGCCCACGACCCAGGGGTCAGGAATGACATGGTGCAGAGTGATACAGTTCATTACCTGTGAGTTTAGTATAACATACATTTCAGGTTAGGGAAATGTAATGGAAATGCCACATCATTTTGTGAACTGCCAATTTTTCCACCCACTCATTTTGTATTTGATGTTTTCATTAATAGGACAGTCAGTAGAGGGGACAGAAAAGACAGCAGGAGAGTGTGTGTTAAACAGGCAGTGGGAGAGACTTGTACCCAGTACCTACACCTACAGTACATGTGTTTGCTGAGGTGGAACTAACCTCTGGACCAGGCATTCCCCACTTTTTCCCCCAGGGTCCCCTTTTTCATGTCAAAAATAGATCAACTGATATCAACAGTCACACATTATATAAGTCACATTTTTTTGACTGCTTGACTTTAGAAGGTTGTAGCTCAGCTTCTGAATGTCATAGAGCCAAACCAAATACAGTGCCTTCAGAAAGTATTCAGACCTCTTGACTGTTTCCACATTTTGTTAGGGTACAGATTAAATAATTTTTCCCCTCATCAATCTACACATAACACTCCATAATGACAAAGCAAAAACAAGTTTTTAGAAATGTTTGCAAAAAAAAAAAAAATATATCACATTTACACAAGTACTTTACTCAGTACTTTGTTGAAGCACCTTTGGCAGCGATTACAGCCTTGAGTCTTCTTAGGTATGACGTTACAAACTTGGCACACCAGTATTTGGGGAGTTTCTCCTATTCAGATCCTCTCGAGCTCTGTCAGGTTGGATGGGGAGCATTGCTGCACAGCTATTTTCAGGTTTCTCCAGAGATGTTCGATCGGGTTCAGGCTGGGCCATTCCAGGACATTACTGCGTTGTCTTGACTGTGTGCTTAGGGTCATTGTTCTGTTGGAAGGTGAACTTTCGCCCCAGTCTAAGGTACTGAGCGCTCTGGAGCAGGTTTTCATCAAGGATCTCTCTGTACTTTGCTTCGTTCATCTTTGCCTCGATCCTGTCCCTGCTGCTGAAAAACATCCCAACAGCAGGATGCTGCCACCACCATGCTTCACCGTAGGGATGGTGCCAGGTTACCTCCAGACATGACAATTGGCATTCATGCCAAAGAGTTCAATCTTGGTTTCATCAGACCAGAGAATCTTGTTTCTCATGGTCTGAGAGTCTTTAGGTGGCTTTTGGCAAACCCCAAGTGGGCTGTCATGTGCCTTTTACTGAGGAGTGGCTTCCGTCTGGCCACTCTACCATAAAGGTCTGATTGGTGGAGTGCTGCAGAGATGGTTGTCCTTCTGGAAGGTTCTCCCATCTCCACAGAGGAACTCTAGAGCTCTGTCAGAGTGACCATCGGGTTATTGGTCACCTCCCTGACAAAGGCCTTTCTCTCCCGATTGCTAAGTTTGACCGGGTGGCCAGCTCTAGAAGAGTCTTGGTTGTTCCAAACTTCTTCCATTTAAGAATGATGGAGGCCACTGTGTTCTTGGGGATCTTCAATGCTGCAAACATGTTTTTGTACCCTTCCCCAGATCTGCGGGACCTTATATAGACAGGTGTGTGCCTTTCCAAATTATGTCCAATCAATTTAATTTACCACAGGTGGACTCCAATCAAGTTGTAGAAACATCTGAAGGATGATCAATGGAAACAGGATGCACCTGTGCTCAACTTCGAGTCTCATAGGAAAGGGTCTGAATACTTATATAAATAAAACACTTGTAAAAACCTGTTTCGCTTTGTCATTATGGGGTATTGTGAGTAGATTGCGGAGGATTTGCTTTTGTTTTAATCCATTTTAGATTAATCTGTAACGTAACAAAATGTGGGAAAAAGTCAAGGGGTCTGAATACTTTCCGAAGGCACTGCGTCAGAGTCGTGTCTTCCTCTGGCATGTTTCTATAAAAAAGCCATCAAATCAAGGAAGGTCCCGCCCCCACATGGTTGGGAACCCCTGCTCCAGACCACCCAGGCCACACTGCCCTTCAAAGTAAATAACTTCAATAAACCCTGCTTTTGCACTCTGTATTCAGTATGTTTGTTTACAAACTACTGTCAGCTCACTAAAAAGGTGTTGCATTCTATAAAAAAGATTCATCTAGTTTTGAGGGAAGTCTATCTGCTATTTTACAGGTCCCAAAACTACAGATATTTTCTTCATCATACCAACTGACTTAGTATTTTTATTGGCTATCATACAACTTTTCCCATCTGGGCTAATCAGGCTGTTTCAGACAGGAAGTGATCTCTGTTCCATGGGAAGTTGTGCCCGTTGCTATACCCACCGTCTCTTGATTTCGTCTAACTTCTCCACAGGCACGAGTACAGCACCGGTCTCAGCCTGGTTGCAGAACGTGTGAAGGATGTTGAGGTGGCTGCTCAACTCAACCATTGAATTCTGGGGGAGAATGTATGATCGTAAAATTATACAAATTGACATGCAGGGGCTGTATGTATCAAGCGTCTTAGATGCTGCCCTGATCTTCAATGTAGTCAATGTAGTCAATTTCAAACAAGTATAGTTTCATTTACCGGGAACAATAGTCTTTAGACAGTGTTGAAGAGAGAGAGGCAGAGATAGATGGAGATAGAGCAAAGAGAGCCCATCTATTATCACTTCTGTGACAGCGTGGGGAGTGCCATTGAGGACTAGCCTATCTCCATTTGAAACTAGTCAATTCCTTCTTCTCCAACTTCTATACTTTCTTGGCAGTTTGTAAACTACCTGAAAAGCTGCATACCGTTGTGCTGGAGTGTGAATAGTCTGAACAGACAAAGCTACATTTGATGATTTACTGCCACCTACTGTGCTGGAATGTTTGCTCAGGAGTATCATTTATTGGCTGATCACTCCTGCTGACCTGGATAGAATTCTGGGATCACTCCCTTAACCCATAGGAAGTCCCACCCAGTTGGCTACATTAAAATGGTGAAAGCCTCCAATTGCGCTGCCCATGCTGAAACAAGCTTTGTAGAAAGACTATCTCTATGAGATCTCTATGAGAGAGAAGGAAAAGGAAAGACACCTTGAGTTTTTCCTGTTTGACTCTTGCTTCTTTGGCAGCACAGGCGTGGTCCTGAGCATTTCCTCCCTCTTCAGATAGTACTGCCTCCATACGGTGAAGCCACGCCCCTACAAAGTCCATTGGAGCAGGAAGATACGTATCCAGCTCAGCCTTACACTGTCGCAGCTATAGGAGAACACACACACACACACACACACGAATTAGAAGAGCAGGTGGTCATGTGTACAAAAAATATGCAGTGCTTTCAGAAAGTATTCATACCTCTTGACTTATTCCACATTTTGTTGTGTTACAGCCTGAATTCAAAATGTATTAAAAAAATAATAATTCTCAACCATCTACACACAATATACCCCATAATGACAATGTGAAAACATATTTTTAGATATGGTAGCAAATGTATTGAAAATGAAATGCAGAAATATATAATTTACAATATCTCAAGTATTCAGAACCCGGAGTAGAGTTAGAATCACCTTTGGCAGCGATTACAGCTGTGAGTCTTTCTGCGTAAGTCTCTAAGAGCTTTGCACACCTGAATTTTACAATATTTGCACATTATTATTCTTCAATTACTGCTCAGTCAAATTGGTTGTTATTCATTGCTTGACATCTTTTTTGAAGTCTTCCCATTTTTTAAGTCTAGGCCACTCAGGTACATTCAATGTCGGTAAGCAAGTCCAGTGTATATTTTGCCTTGTGTTTTAGGTTATTGACCTGCTGGGAGGTACATTTGTCTCCCAGTATCTGTTGGAAAGCAGACTGAACCAGGTTTTCCTCTAGGATTTTGCCTATGCTTGGCTCTATTCTGTTTCTTTTATCCTAAAAAAGTCCTTAGTCCTTGCCGATGACAAGCATACCCATAACATGATGGAGCCACCACCATGATTGAAAATATGAAGTGGTACTCAGTGATGTGTTGTGTTGGATTTGACCTCAAACATAACGCTATGTATTCAGGACATAAAGTCCCTTTTTTTGTCCAATTTTTTGCAGTTTTACTTTAGTTCCTTATTGCAAACAGGATGTTTTGGAATATTTTTCTTCTGTACAGGCGTACTTCTTTTCACTCTGTCATTTAGGTTAGTATTGTGGAGTAACTACAATGTTGTTGATCCATCCTCAGTTTTCTCCTAACACAGCCATTAAACTCTGTAACTGTTTTAAAGTCATAATTGACCTCATGGTGAAATCCGTGAGCGGTTTCCTTCCTCTCCGGCAACTGAGTTAGGAAGGATGCCTGTACTGTATATTTGTAGTAACTGGGTGTATTGATACACCATCCAACGTGTAATTAAGAACTTCAACATGCTCAAAGGGATATTCAATGTCTGCTTTTTAAATGTTTACCCATCTACCAATAGGTACCCTTCTTTTTGCGAGGCATTGGAAAACCTGTCTGGTCTTTGTGGTTGAATCTGTGTTTGAAATTCACTGTTCGACTGAGGGACCATATAGATAATTGTATGTGTGGGGTACAGAGATAAGGTAGTCATTTAAAAATCATGTTAAACACTATTATTGCACACAGAATGAGTCCATGCAACCAACTTATTATGTGACTTGTTAAGCACATTTTTACCATAACAAAGGGGTTGAATACTTATTGACTCATGAAATGTTCATTTTTTATTAATTTGAACAAATTTATATAAACATAATTCCACTTCGATATTATGGGGTATTGTGTGTAGGCCTGTGACACTAAATCTCAATTTAATCAACTTAAAATTCAGGCTGTAACACAACAAACCTTTGAAAAATGTAAGGGCTGTGAATACTTTCTGAAGGCACAAAATATAAATAGAATATCTAATGGTATAACAGAACTTCTACACACTCCCACTTGTGACTGTAGTGAGGCAATTTTACAATAAATAGCTTCTCATTTTCAATTTATTGAGAAATCTTTGAAAATAGTTGCTCTTTTTTAATTATTGACTTGAAATGTCAGTTTACTTCCTGAATTTCTCTCACCTTCTCTTCCAGGCAGTCCCAGGCTGCTCTTAGGGCACGCTGCTCCTCGCTGGGCTCTGGGCAGCGTCGCATGGCTCCCAACAAGGGCATCACTGGCCGTCGCTGCTCAGTGAAGGAGACCGTAAATGCCTGGAATGCCTGGAGCCCACATAGACATCACATAGGAAAACATATTATGTACAATATATGACAGAGTCTAGCTGATAGGCTTTAGCTCAGTTGGCTAATGCAGTCACGTGAATGACTCGGATTCAACATTTGGTTGGTCACACAATGGTCATACAGACCTGAACCGTACTGTGTTGGCTTTCACGTTGTCCATTTCAGCAGTTTCAGCACAGCTCAGGTTAATAAAAGTGAGCTGAGCTGGCCTGACATTTCAGTCAAGTTTTCAAGATGGAGCACTTTCAGAAACTGGGATGATGCATTTTGTAGTGAAAGTGCTCCATCTTGAAAAATTGACTGCTGAAAAATTGGGACTGCAATAACAGTGGATTAATCAACAAAAGTCTAATTGACTGAACTATCCCTTAATGTTTGGGACAGCATGATAGTGTGAAAAAGGTCTAACCTGATACCGCTCTGCATAGGCTTTTTTCTCCGTGGAGGCCCACACCTCCAGCAGCTCCTGATAGGCCCGTTGTAGCCAGCAGGTCACCTCCCGGGCCCTTTGATTGGGTGAGGCCTGGGATCATAACGTTACAAAAGAAGGCAATATCAATCACTCATTCACGGACACTTCACTCTTTCACTGATTCACTCATTTTTACTTAGTCTCCCATTGACATCATTGCAATGTGGAAGTTAGGATTCACCCCTTATGTTGTAATTCAATCAAACCTGCTATAACAATGTTTAGGTAGTATTTTTTGTTGCCAGATTAGTGTATGCACAGTGTACCTGGTGCAGGGGAGAGACAGCGATGGCAGGGGTGAAGTGAGAGGGCAGATTGATAGGAGAAAGGCAGGGGGGCTGGGCCTGGGTGAACAGCTGCACCACCCCGCCAACAAGAGGAGAGAAGAAGAGGAGGAAAATGGAAAGGAGGAGGAAGAAACGAGAGAAACATTACAGTGCAGGAATCTGGATGGATGGATCGAAGGAAGAAGGGATGGATAGATGGACGGGCAGAAGGGATGGACAGACGGACGGGACGGACCAGGGGAGAACGACAGCACCCTCTCATTGAAGCCACGGATGTTCAAGGCCGACTGTGGTACTGCAGGCATTGTTTTTAGAAAACAGGATCCCCCATTGTAGTGACCGAAAAAAATCTTTGTGGTCAATCTTCATGTAAATAAAAAATAAAAAATAACGACAAATCATGGCAGCAATAATTGCCCCCAATACACCAGATGTATGTCCTTGAACTTTAAATCGCCTACAGAAAAAGTTGTTGGATAATGTAGTTGCTAATGGCAGATTTAGTACCCCAGTCGGCCTTCAACTTGAGTTACCCAATGAGAGGGGGCAGCACTGAGCTAGCCAGCACCGTCACTTGAGTATCTCTTCTCTGTCCTCGCTCGCCTCCTTTTGAAAAATCTATTCAGTTCCTCCACATTGAAATGAATGGTGGCCAACTTCAAAATAGGCTGCTGTGACTGATTTTACACAAAACCAATGATAACTCTATGAAATGTGAAAATTTGCTGCTGTGACTGATTTTACACTAAATATTTTACATTATAAATATTTGAAATTTGAAAATAGTCTGCTGTGACTGATTTTACACTAAATCTATGATGAGTCTATGACATTTCAATTCAGTTCCTCCACATTGAAATGAATGGTGGCCAACTTGAAAATAGGCTGCTGTGACTGATTTTACACTAAATCTATGATGAAGGTCCGTCCATGTAGTCATCATAGATTTTGTGTAAAATCAGTCACTGCAGCCTATTTTCAAGTTGGCCACCATTCATTTCATTGTGGAGGAACTTAATTGATTTTTCAATGCCATAAAGGAATAGATATTGGTGTAATATAACCAACAAAGGCTGAAAATGTGCGTTCCTGTGTCATCTCTCCTCCGTCCTCTCTCCTCCGTGACCCGGAAACCGATAAGTGGTTAAGTGGTCGAGGAGTGTGTCAGTTCATTAGTAGGCAAATGGAAGAGTGTCTTCCCCTCCTCAATAGCCACCTTTCATCGAGGATACTCATGTTTATCCTACCGCGGAAGAGTTTTGAAATCTGCCACACCCCCTTTGAATCAGCTTTTGTTTTGTCATAGGATAAAAACATGCACATGTTTTAAAAAAATATGCTACTTATTGTTTAATCTATAAAATGTCTTGCACAACTAACTTAATTTGTTTTGAGCACTATACACAATTATTTTGGGATCCACCCCTGTAAACATCCTTTGCCTGATGTGGAGTGGAGAAGCACCATCTCATTTCAAGCAAGCGCATTTTCATCCACGTTCACTCTCTTTGCCGACTCTCCTCGATTAACTTTTACCTTTTTCAAAAGGAGGCGAGAGAGGACAGAGAAGAGAGGAAGCAGGTGAGCAAATCTAATTGATAAAAGGCCTATGTCTCTATGAGACGCCATCTTAACCGACTTCATTTGGCTTCTATGCGCTATTGAGTCTTCACATAGGAATGAATGATGTCACGTGATCGATGGCTTTGTCCATTTATATACTGTATGCAGTCATTGGAACAGACAGACGGAAAGAAGGACAGACAGACAGACAGACAGACAGACAGACAGACAGACAGACAGACAGACAGACAGACAGACAGACAGACAGACAGACAGACAGACAGACAGACAGACAGAGATTGACAGGAAAGCAGGAGAATGGGTACATCTCAGTAGTCTAACATCCTCTGCTTCAGCTATGCTAATTTAACAACTAAACATAACATAGGTGAAAAGCACAATGCACTATGACTGAAGCTTATAATAGGATATTGCTTACAGCAGGCACATTCAAATCTGGACCTCGAAGGCAGTTCAACTGGCTGTTTTTCATTATTTCCCTCTAATCAAGAACTGATGTCGACCTGGGACACCAGGTGGGTGCAATTAATTATCAGGTGGAACAGAAAAAACAGCACTACTCCGGACCTTCAACCTCGGATTGGCATACCCCTAGCCTACAGTAAGTGGGTTGCACAGAGTGGGAAAATGGGAACGTGACCGCTGACCTGCAGGTCATCATCGTCAGGTGGTGTGGGGAGGTCATTGGAATACTGCAGGAACTGGGCCACGTAGGTCATGATGGACTTTTCATCTGGGTCTTTCACGTCAATGTCTAAAATTAAAAGAGAGAGCCACATTCAATGAAACTCACATAGTAATGTTTATGTAATGTATATCATGTAACGTACAGTATATTGTCTTGTTTCTTTGTCAACATCATGGTATCACCTTATGAAGACCGACTATCTCCTCTCCTTTTTTTTTTTTTTTTAAAGGACTTCCGATCTCCTTTTGTATTGACAGGACAGATGAAAAGTTTGGAGATTGGGAAAAAAATATCTAGACCAGGCACAGAGAAGGACACCGACAGGGGTGGTTGATTTGAGACGCAAACCCCCATCGCCAGGGGGTATGCATCGTCCGGTGTCAGAGTGTTACAGTGCAACCAGACTCCGGTACTATACCAAGTTTTCTTGTTTTATTTAATATGGACTGGTCCTCACCCTGGGGTTCCAGCAGACGGGGGATGTGTAGCTCCTGCTCAGCCAGACGGAAGGCCTCCTCCAAGTTCTGCTGGTTGCTTCTAGATTGGGCCTGAGTTAGGTCCACCAGGTCTGGTCTCAGAGAACACAGGATGCCCAGGAATGCCATCCCACTGCGCCAGCTGCACTTAAAGTCCTTGACACTGAGGGAGCAGTCAGCCCTGGCAGGACGGAAGTAGGATTGGAGAGAGAGAGAGAGAGAGAGAGAGGCAATAATAAATAGGTAAATAAAAAATATAAAAAATATATAAAGAAATCATGCATGGTGGTGTTCGTGTGTGTCTGTTTATGTCTGTGTCTATTGTACAAATGCAAGCAAGTGGAACCCACCTTTTGCACTGGTCTCGGACCCACATCAGCAGGGCCTTCTTGGCCGAGACGCGGAAGCGGGTGTGGAGGGGCGAAGCTCGCCCGCGAGGGGCAGGACTACCCGGGGTTGGGCTTCCCAGGGCAGGGCTACTGGAGCGAGAGTCCAGACTGGCCAGGGAGTCCAAGGAAGAGTGCCGTGAGCTGAAGGACAGTGTGCTGGCCAGCTCCTCAATCTGGGACACAAAGCAGATAGCAACTGAATATTGGGGAACACTGATTTGCATCGGAAGAGAGTGCTTTTCCTCAAAATAAAGTCGTTTACATTGTATTTTTATAGCTATTCTCTAACAGTGTTTCTTTCTTCTAGGTTTTTTTTCCAGGCCACTGTGCTTCTGCTTCTCCTTGCTCTTTGGGATCTAGGTCAGGTTCATGTGAAAACACTTGTGCCTGATGTAAAAAGGGCTTTATAAACACATTTTATAAACCAGGGTCTTTCATCTGGCCCTACTAATCAGACCCCCTTGAATGTTCTGTCGCATTTCAATTTCAAAATGACATATAGCCACCCCACACTACCTCCCTGTAGTCTCTAAACAAAAAAACATCTTCTGTCCTTCTCTATAGAACCAAACTGACTGAGAACACTCCTGTAAGTTGTTATATTCAGCATTGTTCCTGAGCAGAAATGAAATGCATAGTCCATTTCCCAGGGCTCATCTACACTACATGAATGGAGAGTCTCTTGTACTTTGAGGCCATTGAAGCCATAGGTGTGGTTAAAGAGACAGAATACATCAATGACAAAGGATGTGTTCTGTAATGTAATACTGTATTATCTAACCATTATATCCCTGATATCAAAACCAACATGGTCAGAAAAGAAGGGTTTTGCGGGAACTCACATTGTTACAGGATGTTTCATTTCATGCCAAACTAAATGTTCACTTTTTTAATATGAATTAAGCTTTTGTGCTGACCACCACACAGTACAATCCCTGGTTTCTGGACATTTATTAAGTCATCTATAAACGATGTCTATCGAGCAGCAATACCAGTATATTGAAATGCTAGACAATATAGCATGAATAGCCATGCCAATGTACAGTAGTCCACTGTCATATTATGTTGAGCAATAAAATTGATAATATCATTGCATCCACATTTAAACTAACTATTGAATGCACAGTGCAAAACATTGCTCGCTTGCACCGTAAAAAACAACAACATAATATTGGTTATCTTTGAATGTGAGAATTCGTCAACAAGAGCCTTTTCACAATACTGAGCTGAGCCAAATCAAGCTGACCTGTAGTGCGCTGGCCTGGTTACGCATCCACCATAGTTGCTGGAAAAGTGCTGGAAAGGACCATGTGAAAATAAAATATCCAAGCCAGCACAGAACAGTTTGGTTCGGCATGAGGGTACGGCCAAACAGAGATTTTCTTGTCCAACAAATTACAAATTGAGCAAATCGTTTTTCAAAGGAGGTCATCCGTTGACGGATAATGGACAACAGAGATTATTGTCTGTCTGCTTTTGTGTGTATGCAACTAGTCCAAAAAAAGTTGACATGAGTTTTTGGCGGACAGAAACTGAAAATGATGAATGCATGTGTTTTCTACATCTGTTTGGCTTCAGCCTGATATTGTGAAAAGAGTGCGTCATGGGCTAAACTGTGCAGACACCCACGTGACAGTGGAGGATGATGGTCCATATGAGGCCCAGGATGATGGAGGGGCGTCCGTCGATGATGTCCGGGATGTTGATGTTCACCAGTTTAACCTGGGTTTGGGTTAACAGAGGCATGTTATTAGAACAAGCCAACCCCTGACACACGTGTACATTTGAGTCATTTTGCAGATGCTCTTATTCAGAGCGACTTACAGCTAGTGCATTCATCTTAAAACAGCTAGGTGGGAGTACCACATATCACAGTCATAGTAAGTACATTTTTCTTCAATAAAGTAGTTATCTGCAAAGTCAGAGCTAGTAAGAGGGAAAAGGGTCAAGTGCAAGTGTTAATTCACAAAAGGCACTTACATTATTTAGCTTAAATATGAATGATTGTTTCTTGTTGCGATTGCTATATGCTTTCTCCGATCAAAACACTTAGAACATATCAAATGTATTATTGTATTTATAAAATGTATCATTCATTTGGCATAATTTCTCTGCCTAACCAGATTCTTCCCACACTCACACATCCGCTCTTACCGATTTCTTCTTGAGGAAGTTCAAGGCCGTCTGAATGTTACCCCTGTGCTGGAAAAACCCGTGGCCCCTCTCCCGTTTCTGTGGGAGAAAAAAAAAATCAACATGTTCCCTGAATCCCAAAACAACCTGTAGCCCCGACCCTGAGTGAATCAGTCCCGAATTAGAGGGAAAGATCGGTTGCGTTCCAGGCCAACTACATTGCAGTCGTGCAACGTGGATCAACAAATGATTGCATACCATGTCACCGACTACACAGTCGGGCACCATTTGTTATATTATATGATGTGGTTAGCTGATATCACCTATCCCGGCAGGGTGAGTGAAGTATAACTGCAGTATGTTTCAGATACTGAGTCCAAAATGACATTGTCTTTTTTACTGCTGTAATTTTGCAGTGTAACTGCTGTTATTAGAGTGCAGTATAACTGCAGTTCAACTGCAATTACTGCATCCAAAATACCACAGTCGACTGCAGTTAGTGCACTTTTAAAACTGCAACCTTTTTAGTAAGGGTGAGATCTGGCAGGCGACTGCAATGTAGCCAGCCTGGAACTCAGACAATAATATATTCAATTTATCAGACACTTTCATCCAAAGCAACTTACTCATGAGTGAATACATTTCCCTATGGGTGGCCCCAGCGGGAATCAAACCCACAATCATGGTGTTGCAATTGCTATGATCTACCAACTGAGCCATACAGGGACAGTGAAAGTCAGTAGTGCTACAGCCTTCCAGGGCTGTTACTGAATATCCCTTGTGGTGTAAGGGGTACCTTCTTGTCCATTTTATCATGCACAGTGACTTCATGAATTGTACTGTAAGCTGCCAGGTCTCCCTCGAAAAAAGGGATCCCTTATCTCAAGGTACTTAAAGGTTACATTTATAAAATGTGTAAATAAAATAATACAAAATCTGCTATCACTGTATTTGGATAGTCCAAATACTGTCAATGCTTTGAAGATGTTGAATAGATGATCAACTGTCATTTCAACTAACTATCCACTAACTAGGAATGTGCTTCTTTCCCTTTCAAGATGATTCGATATGTATCTAGTTACATGGGCTCCGGCATGATACAGGAATGATACATTTCAGTTTGAAATTATTTGATGCGATTCGGTTTGATTAGAGCAGTGGTTCCCAAACTTTTTATAGTCTCCGTACCCCTTCAAATGAGTGTGAGATTTTGTCACAACCTGGCTCGTGGGAAGTGACAAAGAGCTATTATAGGACCAGGGCACAAATCATAATATAATAATCTTTATTTAGCCATCTTACATATAAAACCTTATTTGTTTATCAAAAATTGTGAATAACTCACCACAGGTTAATGAGAAGGGTGTGCCTGAAAGGATGCACATGTTGGGTTGTATTGGAGAGAGTCTCAGTCTTAAATAATTTTCCACACACAGTCTGTGCCTGTATTTAGTTTTCATGCTAGTGAGGGCCCGAGAATCCACTGGTTGCAATGGGCATCTGTGTCTTAACAGCGCGATTTGCCAAGGCAGGAAACTCTGAGCGCAGCACTATCCAGAAATCTGGCAGTGGCTTCTGATTAAATTCAATTTTCACAGAACCGCTTGTTGCATAACCAGCACACTTCTGTATGTTGTAAAAGCATTACATGGTCGCTGCCCATATCATTGCATAATGCAGAAAATGCACGAGAGTTCAGGAGCCTTGCTTTAACAAAGTTAACTATTTTCACTGCAGTGTCCAAAACGTCTTTCAACCTGTCAGGCATTCCCTTGGCAGCAAGAGCCTCTCCGTGGATGCTGCAGTGTACCCAAGTGGCATCGGGAGCAACTGCTTGCACGCACCTACCACTCCACTATGTCTCGCTGTCATGGCTTTGCGCCATCAGTACAGATACCAACACATCTTGACCACCAAAGTCCATTTGATGTCACAAAGCTGTCCAGTACTTTAAAAATATCCTCTCATGTTGTCCTGGTTGCCAGAAGAGGATGTCTTCCTTAATTGACCCCCCATAAATGTAACGGACATATACCAGGAGCTGTGCCAGGCCCGCCACGTCTGTTGACTCATCAGCTGTAACGCATATAAATCACTAGCTTGTATGCGAAGCAGTAATTGTTTCAAAACATCTCCTGCCATGTCACTGATGCATCGTGAAACAGCGTTGTTTGATGAAGGCATTGTCTGTATAGTTTTTTGGGCCTTTTCTTGTCACGGCTGTCGTAAGGAGAAGCGGACCAAAGTGCAGCGTGTGTGTCGTGTTCCACATTTTATTTACACTGTGAAACTATGCAATACATATAAATAAACTGAATGACAAAAACAACAAACCATGACGCAGAGGTGAAACATACACTGACTCAAAGATAATATCTCACAAACCCAGGTGGAAAAAAACCCTACTTAAGTATGATCTCCAATTAGAGACAACGAGGACCAGCTGCCTCTAATTGGAGATCACCCCAAACAAAAACCCAACATAGAAATAGAAAACTAGACCCTGACAACATAGAAAGAGAAAACATAGGGAAAAAACCTGTCATGCCCTGACCTACTCTACCATAGAAAATAACATCTTTCTATGGTCAGGACGTGACATTTGTCCCATTATTGTCCCAGCCATATCCACGGCAGCAGGAAGAATTAAGTCCTCCACAATAGTATGGGGTTTGCCTGTCCTAGCCACTCGGTAGCTCACCATATAAGACGCTTCTAGACCCTTCTTATTAATGGTATCTGATGGTTTTATACGTCTTACTATTCAAAAGTTGTCTTTATTCTCGCTCAAAAACTCCTGTGGCTTATTTTTCAAATTGTCATGTTTCGTTCCTAAATGTCTGCGCAAGAGTGAAGGTTTCCCGCGAGAGAGAAACGGTTAATGTGATTGGATGTTAATTATTTGACTAGGCAACCTGTATTTTTTATTTTTTTATTTTACCTTTATTTATACAGGTTTTTTCTCATTGAGGTAATATCCCTTTACCAAGACAGACCTGGTCCAATAGCAGCAGGGGGAACAACGTTTCAGACAAAACAACTTACATACACTAACACAACATTAAACAAAATTATAAAGACACATACAGTACAACAATTACATATTACATTAAAAACACAAACATCTTGACTAAAAACAGCTGGCCTAAAAACAATTACACTCTTCTATGATATATACATCGATCAAGTGTTTAAACTCCACCAACAAAACTAGATCATAACATTTTAAAATGTTCAGGAGAGAATTCCAGGACCACGGTGCTAAGTAACTAAAACTACAGTGAGGGAAAAAAGTATTTGATCCCCTGCTGATTTTGTACGTTTGCCCACTGACAAAGAAATGATCAGTCTATAATTTTAATGGTAGGTTTATTTGAACAGTGAGAGACAGAATAACCACAAAAAAATCCAGAAAAACACATGTCAAAAATGTTATAAATTGATTTGCATTTTAATGAGGGAAAAAAGTATTTGACCCCTCTGCAAAACATGACTTAGTACTTGGTGGCAAAACCCTTGTTGGCAATCACAGAGGTCAGACGTTTCTTGTAGTTGGCCACCAGGTTTGCACACATCTCAGGAGGGATTTTGTCCCACTCCTCTTTGCAGATCTTCTCCAAGTCATTAAGGTTTCGAGGCTGACGTTTGGTAACTCGAACCTTCAGCTCCCTCCACAGATTTTCTATGGGATTAAGGTCTGGAGACTGGCTAGGCCACTCCAGGACCTTAATGTGCTTCTTCTTGAGCCACTCCTTTGTTGCCTTGGCCATGTGTTTTGGATCATTGTCATGCTGGAATACCCACCCACGACCCATTTTCAATGCCCTGGCTGAGGGAAGGAGGTTCTCACCCAAGATTTGACGGAACATGGCCCCGTCCATCGTCCCTTTGATGCGGTGAAGTTGTCCTGTCCCCTTAGCAGAAAAACACCCCCAAAGCATAATGTTTCCACCTCCATGTTTGACGGTGGGGATGGTGTTCTTGGGGTCATAGGCAGCATTCCTCCTCCTCCAAACACTGCGAGTTGAGTTGATGCCAAATAGCTCCATTTTGGTCTCATCTGACCACAACACTTTCACCCAGTTGTCCTCTGAATCATTCAGATGTTCATTGGCAAACTTCAGACGGGCATGTATATGTGCTTTCTTGAGCAGGGGGGACCTTGCGGGCACTGCAAGATTTCAGTCCTTCACGGCGTAGTGTGTTACCAATTGTTTTCTCGGTGACTATGGTCCCAGCTGCCTTGAGATCATTGACAAGATCCTCCCGTGTAGTTCTGGGCTGATTCCTCACTGTTCTCATGATCATTGCAACTCCACGAGGTGAGATCTTGCATGGAGCCCCAGGCCGAGGGACATTGACAGTTCTTTTGTGTTTCTTCCATTTGCAAATAATCGCACCAACTGTTGTCACCTTCTCACCAAGCTGCGTGGTGATGGTCTTTCCAAGCCCATTCCAGCCTTGTGAAGGTCTACAATATTGTCCCTGACATCCTTGGAGAGCTCTTTGGTCTTGGCCATGGTGGAGAGTTTGGAATCTGATTGATTGATTGTCTTTTATACAGGTAACAAGCTGAGATTAGGAGCACTCCCTTTAAGAGTGTGCTCCTAATCTCAGCTCGTTACCTGTATAAAAGTCACCTGGGAGCCAGAAATCTTTCTGATTGAGAGGGGGTCAAATACTTATTTCCCTCATTAAAATGCAAATCAATTTATAACATTTTTGACATGCGTTTTTCTGGATTTTATTGTTGTTATTCTGTCTCTCACTGTTCAAATAAACCTACCATTAAAATTATAGACTGATCATTTCTTTGTCATTGGGCAAACGTACAAGATCAGCAGGGGATCAAATACTTTTTTCCCTCACTGTATTTCTACCATGACCTGTTCTAATTTTTGGTACTGTTAGAAGCAAATCAGAATGGGACCGTAATTGATATTTATTTACTGACCTGACTAAAAAAGAACAGAGATAAAATGGCATTTTACCCAATATGGCCTTATAAATCAGTGTATACCAGTGTTTAAGCCTACGCAAGGTCAATGACGACCAGCCAACAGCGCTGTAGAGATCACAATAATGTGTTAGACGTTTCTGATTTGTAATGAACCTGAGGGCTGCATGATACACTGAATCAAGTGCTCTCAGGGTAGTGACTGAGGCCTGCATATATATAACATCACTAAAATCTAAAACCGACAGTAATGTACATCGTACCAGCTCCTTCCTGGCCTCAAAAGAAAAACAAGTCTTATGCCGGTAATAAAATCCTATTTTCAGCTTGAGCTTCCTTATCAAGTTCTCTACATGCACAGTGAAGCTCAGCTTATCATCAACCAACACACCCAAATATTTGTACACTTTAACTTGCTCTATAGTATGTCCAGCCAATGTAGCAATGACATGATTTGTAACATGCCTGGCATTTGAAAAAACCATGCATTTTGTTTTACCCGAATTTAGAATCAGCTTTAAATCATACAGATTCTGTTGTATGATGTTAAATGCTCTTTGGGCATTTTCAAAGCTAAAGATAAACTACTACCACTTGAATAAAGAACAATATCATCTGCATAAAAATTAACATCCGCTGTTTCAATAAGATCCCCAATGTTGTTGATATACAAAATGAACAACAGTGGGCCCAAAATAGAACCTTGCGGAACACCTTAGCACACCTCTATGGACTCAGATTTCCAACCATCCGCCATTACACATTGTGTACAATTTGATAGGTAATTTATAAACCAATCTAGAGCATGACCAGTAATTCCACAACATTTTAACCTTTGCACTAACACAGCATGGTCCACGGTGTCAAAAGCCTTCGACAAATCAATAAAAACAGACACACAATGTAACTTCTTATCAAGAGCACAGTGGATGTTATTTAAAACCTTCAATGTTGCTGAAACAGTGCTGTGGCCAGACCTAAAACCTGATTGCATTCCATTTAAGATGTTGTTTTCTTGGAAGTAGGTCTTTAGCTGCCTACTAACTAAGGACTCCAGTACCTTTGATAGTACAGACAATTTTGATATGGGTCGATAGTTGTCAAGTAGCGAGGGATCTCCACCTTTCAGGAGAGGCAGTACAAAAGCAGATTTCCATAACTTGGGGATTTCCTTAACATCAAGCGTAAGGTTAAAAATACATGTTAACGGGGGAGCAATGATGTCTGCGGCTAGGTGTAGGAGGCGGGGGTCTAGTTCATCAGGGCCAGGGGATTTTTTAAAATCAATTTCTTTCAGGGCTTTACACACTTCTGAAACAGAGAAGGATGAAAAGGAGAAGCTGGTGAAGGAGTGCACAGGGATGTCAGATACATTTATAGGGGGCTCAATTATACCTTTGACCTTTTCAAATAAAATGACTGCATCTAAAAAATGCTGGTTCAATGCTTTCAGAATGGAAGTTCTCTCAGTTACAATATGTGTGTCAACCAACAATTGTTTAGGAAGCTGTGTATCTTTTCTTTACTCCAAACCTTTCACTACTTGCCAAAATTTGGATGGATTATTTAAATTTTGTGAAGTAGATTTCAGGTAGTGGTCTGCTTTCAATTTACGGATCATAGCCACCCCCATATTTCAAAAGACGTTTAAAAGCCATCCAATCATCTGCCAAACCAGTCCCTCTTGCTTTAGCCCACATAGCATTCCGTTCCCTTATGATTTTTGTAAGTTCCTTAGTAAACCAAGGGTTCTTTCTGCCCTTAATCCTGAATTTTTTAAAAGGGGCATGCCTATTGTATACATCCTGGAATGCGTTGTGGAAGTAAGAAAAGGCTAGTTCAACATCAGGAATTAATTCCATTCTATTCCATTCAATGCTAGATACATCATGTAAAAAACCTTGAATATCAAACTGCTTCCAGTTTCTTTTCGTAATAACATGTGGAGATTTCTCACAATTTGACATTGTGTTGTTATTTCGCTGAACACTAGATGGTTTAATTTTGGGGGGGGCAGTGAAACAAGGCTACTCATGCGAGAAAATAACCTCACCCAAATGTATAGCCCCGTTGGAAAATATAAATGTACTGTTTGAAAATGTGAAGAAAGAATTACCTAGCAAATTACATTGGTTGTCACTCAACTAATAAAGCCTCATATTGCACAAGCCATTTTACAAACATTTGAATGCTGAAGGTGACGTGCAGATGTGCCAGATCAGGAATAGGCCTACCTCTCATTGGTCAGCGCAAGCAATTTTACTAGGCTAATGATATTGCCTAGGGTTGTTTGACCTGCAAAATAACATGTAAATCAATGACTGTCAACATAATTACACGCTTAGTTCGACACCGAAGAAGAGGACACAGTTGTCACAAAAGAAGAGAGGTATTTTCGGAGGGTAGAAAGAAAGTAATTTTTGCAAAGAATGTTAGTGAACCGGCAATTTGTAATATTTGAATCTATTTTCTGATCGATGCATGCTACATTTGGATCGGTTTGGGGTCCCGCAGTGAGATGCACTCGTATCTTAAACATTTGAACCGGGCACCGATGGGTATCGGTGAATCGTTACATCCCTACCTCTAACCCTTAACCCTAAGCCTGACCCCTATCCTAACCCTAAACTTAACCCATTCATGGGGGGTCACTCACCATGCGCTGGCCGCTCATCACCTCGAGCAGGTCAAGGAGGCGAGCCCCATCTCTAAGGTCAGAGAACAGGTCCAGCACTGTTGTGGGAGGGCTCCTCTGGGACAACACAAAGAACAACATCTCTATTATAATCCATGAGGTATTGTAATTCATATGATGACTTGGGTGGATAGACAACTTCATGATTATTGTTAGCTAGGCTCAGATTGGCTGATCCGAAATATTACAAGAGACGCTGAAAACCCACTACCGCTTCATGCTATTCAAACTTTTTATAAACACATCAATGAACCTACATGATATCATATTGGAGCAAATTATATTTATTGCACAGTGAAGTGAAGGGGGGGTTGTATTATAAACTGGTTACCAACGTATTTAGAGCAGTAAAACTAAATGTTTTGTCATACCAGTGGTATATGGTCTGATATACCATGGCTTTCAGCCAATCAGCATTCAGGGCTAGAACCACCCAGTTGATAATTCTATACAAGCTACAGAAAAGTTTAAATCAGTGAAGGTGGCTTGTGTATATAGGTCTTGTTACAGAGGTAATAAGATATAATAGATCACAGGTTATCAGTTTTATGATGAGAGACTGAAGTAGTTGGAATCTGGTGCTGAGCACGTGGATGTGGGAGTGGCGGTGGGAAGCGGGGTCAGCTCACCTTACAACCTGCTAGCCTGCTCCACTGCCCAGGCTCTATTAATACTTTAGCCCCCTGTCGTACAACCCCCCCTTCACTTCACTGTGCAATGAGTCAGCATTTGTCTAGTAGTGCTAATGTCCTAATGTCCTAATGAGCCCGTCACAACAGTGAAGGCAAGTCACAGAGCTCCATGCAGTGAGAGATTTAACAAGTTCTCCCCAGAGGCGCGACTCATTAAAAAAAAAAAATATATATATATATATATACTTTATATATTTCTGTGGGGGAGGGTTTTTATGTATTTATTAAGATAGGACAGTGAAGAGGAAACAGGAAAGATGGGAGATATTGTGAGTCAAAGGGGCAGTGGGTCGGATTCAAACCCTTCTCTGGTATACATGTTTGCCGGAGTCTGGGATACTAAGCGCTGGACCACACAGGCCACACTCCTCATGTTTTTAACCTGAAAACATCGGAGTGATGGAAGCCTTCGACAGTAATGACAGCTGATTTCAGCAACCGATCTGACAAGAAGTGTCTTTGTAGTCTCATGACAGTAACAATTATCTACAGAAGCTTATTAAGTTGGCTTTGTGCCAAACCGTGGCTGACTCGTGTGCATCTTGCATGCTGGCCTCATAGAATGGTAATAAAGTTCTAGTATATGATGCTCATAACAGCATCATGTAGAGACTATACGAGGGATGTTTTACGAGTGGTGCTACCGGTTAAGTTTGGACAGGGCATTGCAGATGAGAGTGGTGAGGTTATCCATCTTAAAATAGCATTGCAAATGAGAGTGGTGAGGTTATCCCTCTTAAAATAGCATGTTTCAGTTGAAAAGTGTCTCTTGGAAAGTCAAATGGAAGGGAAAGCTGTGACAATTTATCTCCAGATATCTGTCTCTCTTCTCTCTTCTTTGTTTTTATGTTCATAACTTAAACCTATACAAGTTATATCTGTCCAGGCAACAACATACAGTTGAAGTCGGAAGTTTACATACACTTAGGTTGATTAAAACTCGTTTTCAACCACCCCACAAATTTCTTGTTAACAAACTATAGTTTTGACAAGTCGATTAGGACATCTACTTTGTGCATGACACAAGTAATTTTACCAACAATTGTTTCAGACAGATTATTTCACTTATAATTCACTGTATCACAATTCCACTGGGTCAGAAGTTTACAAACACTAAGTTGACTGTGCCCTTAAACAGCTTGGAAAATTCCAGAAAATGATGTCATGGCTTTAGAAGCTTCTGATATGTTAATTGACATCATTTGAGTCAACTGGAGGTGTACCTGTGGATGTATTTCAAGGCCTACCTTCAAACTCAGTGCCTCTTTGCTTGACATCACGGCAAAATCAAAAGAAATCAGCCAATACCTCAGAGAAAATGTTTTTTAAACCTCCACAAGTCTGGTTCATCCTTGGGAGAAATTTCCAAACGCCTGAAGGTACCACGTTCATCTGTACAAACAATAGTACGCAAGTATAAACACCATGGGACCACGCAGCCGTCACACCGCTCAGGAAGGAGACGCGTTCTGTCTCCTAGAGATGAACGTGATTTGGTGCAAAAGTGCAAATCAATCCCAGAACAACAGCAGAGGACCTTGTGAAGATGCTGGAGGAAACAGGTACAAAAGTATCCATATCCACAGTAAAACAAGTCCTATATCAACATAACCTGAAAGGCCGCTCAGCAAGGAAGAAGCCACTGATCCAAAACTGCCATAAAAAAAGTTTGCAACTGCACATGAGGACAAAGATCGTACTTTTTGTGCATCTTGCATGCTGGCCTCATAGAATGGTAATAAAGTTCTAGTATATGATGCTCATAACAGCATCATGTAGAGACTATACGAGGGATGTTTTACGAGTGGTGCTACCGGTTAAGTTTGGACAGGGCATTGCAGATGAGAGTGGTGAGGTTATCCATCTTAAAATAGCATTGCAAATGAGAGTGGTGAGGTTATCCCTCTTAAAATAGCATGTTTCAGTTGAAAAGTGTCTCTTGGAAAGTCAAATGGAAGGGAAAGCTGTGACAATTTATCTCCAGATATCTGTCTCTCTTCTCTCTTCTTTGTTTTTATGTTCATAACTTAAACCTATACAAGTTATATCTGTCCAGGCAACAACATACAGTTGAAGTCGGAAGTTTACATACACTTAGGTTGATTAAAACTCCTCTGGTCTGATGAAACAAAAATAGAATTGGTCGGCCATAATGACCATCGTTATGTTTGGAGGAAAAAGGGGGAGGCTTGCAAGCTGAAGAACACCATCCCAACCATGAAGCATGGGGGTGGCAGCATCATGTTGTGGGGGTTGCTTTGCTGCAGGAGGGACTGGTGCACTTCACAAAATAGATGGCATCATGAGGGAGGAAAATTATGTGGATATATTGAAGCAACATCTCAAGACATCAGTCAGGAAGTTAAATGGGTCTTCCAAATGGACAATGACTCCAAGCATACTTCCAAAGTTGTGGCAAAAAGACTTAAGGACAACAAAGTCAAGGTATTGGAGTGGCCATCACAAAGCCCTGACATCAATCCCATAGAACATGTGTGGGCAGAACTGAAAAAGCCTGTGCGAGCAAGGAGGCCTACAAACCTGACTTAGTTATACCAGCTCTGTCAGGAGGAATGGGCCAAAAGTCACCCAACTTATTGTGGAAGGCTACACAAAACATTTGACCCAAGTTAAACAATTTAAAGGAAATGCTACCAAGTACTAATTGAGTGTATGTAAACTTCTGACCCAGTGGGAATGTGATGAAAGAAATAAAAGCTGAAATAAATCATTCTCTCTGCTATTATTCTGACATTTCACATTCTTAAAATAAAGTGGTGATCCTAACTGACCTAACACAGGGAATTGTTACAAGGATTAAATGTCAGGAATTGTGAAAAACTGAGTTTAAATGTATTTGGCTAAGGTGTATGTAAACTTCCAACTTCAATTGCATGTGATGTAATGTTGCTATACATTTTAGACTGATGTTGCCTGACACACACACGCATGCACAGACACAAACATGCGCACACACACACACACACACACACACACACACACACACACACACACACACACACACACACACACTGGACTTTCCATCTTTAGACTCACCTTAGATAGTTGAGCATTGATCCAGTTGGTGAAGGTTCTCTTCTGAATCTGTTCTTGCTCCACTATTGGGAAAAGAAAGGCACTACATTACATAGCCTGCACCACAAATGGAGTACTGTTTACCAGACCCATGAGACTCTGGTGAAAAGTAGTGCGGTATGTAGGGAATAGGGTGCCATTTGGGATATATTCAATTGGTGAGTCAAGAATAATTTGAAATTAGTTATTTGTTCCAACATAGAAGAAAAGGGCCAATATTGCTGAAATATATACAAAAATAGCATAAATTTACTGTGTTACAGTATGTCTTGTTCACACTTTGAGTATGATGCATTCATCAGTGAAATCACTATGAACTTGAATGAATCAGTCAGAAATTCTCCATTGCATATGATGTATGCAATATCCATATAACTTTCACAAAAATAGACTGAAAAACACACATGAAAGTTCTTTAGACAACTTACCAAAGTCAGAGTATTCAGGGACCTCTATCTCCATTTCAGATTGTTGACCCTCCATTCTTAAGCCGCCCAGTGGATCATGACCAGACACAAAACTCCACTCTGTCTGTCTGTCTCTCTCTCTCTCTCTCTCTCTGTCGGACTCTCTTCTCTGCCTCTCTCCTTGAGTATCAGAGTATGATGACCAGACACAAAACTCCACTTACAACTCAAAATATCTCTCTCTCTCACTCCTGCTCTCTCTCCCTTCCTCTCTTTCTCTGTGGTTGCCGACAGGTTATCTTCAGACCATTCCTTACAGTGGAGCAAGGTTTTTTCCTGTGCTAATTAAGGATAGCTAGAGACAGCTTTGGGTCTGGGATCTGGCCAAGGTGTTCATGATACATGACGGGACAAGATCCAAAAAATGTAAGACACACACACCACCAACACGCACACCCACACCCACACCCACACCGGCAAAAAGGGTTTACAGGGCCAAAAGACTGCACCACTTAGTGCTACATGACAGGACAGGCCCAAGACTGTGAGACAGCTTTCTCTCTCTCTCGCTCTCTCTCACACAGACACGCAGACAAACAAATCAAATCAAGATTCATTTATACAGCACAATTCAGACATGGAATATAATGCAATGTGCTTCACAGGAAAAACAAATATTACTACACAACAAACATATGAGGATAAAAAACAAAATAATAACAAGAAAAACTGAAATACTAAATATATCCACAGTTTCGGCACCCCTCAGGTTCTCTGGCAGGCTATTCCAGAGGCTGGGGGCATAGTAACTAAAGGCTGCCTCTCCATTCCTCTTGATCCTAGGCTTTGGGATAGTTAAAAGGCCAGTGCCAGAGGACCTGAGGGACCTACTGGATACATAACTTAAAAGCATGCCTGACATGTATTGGGGTGTACAATCACGGATTGATTTAAAAACCAATAGAAGAATCTTAAAATGTATTCTTAAACTCACAGGCAGTCAGTGCAGAAAACTTAAAACCGGTATGTTTTGCCAATGGCTTTCTTGGGTAGACCAGACAGGAGAGCATTACAGAAGTCAAGCCTCTCTGTAGCAGTCTGAGAGAGAAACGGCCGCACCTTGGCAATGTTCCTCAGGTGGTAAAAGCTATTTTGGTCACATTCCTAATGTGCAATTTAAAATTAAGTTCAGAATCTAAAATAACACCTTTATTGCCCGTGAATTAAAATGTGCGGCCAGATTCTCTCTCTGTGGTTTGGCTCCAACAATAAGTACCTAGGTCTTGTCTTGATTTCGCTGGAGGAAGTTGTGAGCCATCCAAGTATTTAAATCACTAATACAGTCTAATAATTTATCCGTGGAGCTAAAATCCTCTGGTGACACAGAAATTTACATTTTGCTTAAGAATGGAAGGTTGGAGATTGGCTGAAAATATCTAAGAGCTGAAGAATCTAGAATACTTTTCTTCAGAAAGGGTTTCACCATAGCAGTTTTTAGTGCAGTGGGGAAAGTGCCTGTGAACAGGGAATGATTAACAATAGCTCGCACTTCTTCAGATATGCAATTAAAAACTGTTATGTAGAAGGATCAAGAAGGCAGGTAGAATGCTTAAGTTGTGATCTCACTTTCCTGAGCATGTCTGTATCAACCAGGGAAAATAAATCCATAGTGCCTTTGCGTGGTAGGCTAGGACACATATCAAACTTCTCATCAGGTCTTACCTGACTGATACCCAGCCTAACGTGTGTTATCTTATCTCTGAAATATGTCGCAAACTCATCCCATTTAGACGTGGAGGAAAGTTCACATAGGTTTGCGGGGGTAGGATTTATCAGGCCATCAATGGCCGAGAAGAGTATTCTCAAGTTATACTGATTATTAGTGATCAAGTTAGACAAATGAGCCCGTCTGGCATTTCAAATTGCCTTGTTATGCAGTACCAGTCAAAAGTTTGGACACACCTACTCATTCAGGGGTTTTTCTTTATTTTTACTATTTTCTACATTGTAAAATAATAGTGAAGACATCAAAACTATGAAAGAACACATATGGAATCATGCTCTTCAATTTTTTTTAAACTGCATTGTTGGTTAGGGCTTGTAAGCATTTAACTGTATTTGGTGCATGCGACAAATAACATTTTATTTGATGTAGTAACCAAAAAAGTGTTAAACAAATTCAAATATATTTTCGATTTTATATTCTTCAAAGTAGCCATCCTTTGCCGTGATGACAGCTTGCACACTCTTGGCATTATCTCAACCAGCTTCAATCTTGAAGGAGTTCCCACATATGCTGAGCACTTGTTAGATGCTTTTCCTTCACTTTGCAGTCCAACTAATCCCAAACCATCTCAATTGGGTTGAGGTTGGGTGATTGTGGAGGCCAGGTCATCTGATGCAGCACTCCATCACTCTCCTTCTTGGTCAAACAGCCCTTACAGAGCCTGGAGGTGTGTTTTGGGTCATTGTCCTGTTGAAAAACAAATGATAGTCCCACTAAGCGCAAACCACATGGGATGGCGTATCGATGCAGAATGCTGTGGTAGCCATACTGGTTAAGTGTGTCTTGAATTCTAAATAAATCACAGACAGTGTCACCAGCAAAGCACCCCACACCATCACACCTCCTCTTCCATGCTTCACAGTGGGAACCACACATGTAGAGATAATTCGTTCACCTACTCTGCGTCTCACATAGGCATGGCTGTTGGAACCAAAAATCTCAAATTTGCACTCATCAGACCAAAGGACAGATTTCCACCGGTCTAATGTCCATTGCTCGTGTTTCTTGCCCCAAGCAAGTCTCGTCTTATTATTGGTGTCCTTTAGTAGTGGTTTCTTTGCAGAAATTCAATCATGAAGGCCTGATTCACTCAGTCTCCTCTGAACAATTGATGTTGAGATGTGTCTGTTACTTGAACTCTGTGAAGCATTTATTTGGGCTGCAATTTCTAAGGCTAGTAACTCTAATGAACTTATCATCTGCAGCAGAGGTAACTCTGGGTCTTCCTTTCCTGTGGCGATCCTCATGAGAGCCAGTTTCATCATAGCGCTTGATGGTTTTTGGTATACCACCCCTACCTTGACACAACACAACTGAATGGCACAAATGCATAAAAAATTTACTTTTAACAAGGCACACCTGTTAATTGAAATACATGCCAGGTGACTACCTCAATAAGCTGGTTGAGAGAATGAGCGTGCAAAGCTGTCATCAAGGCAAAAGGTGGCTACTTTGAAGAATCTCAAAAGAAAAAATTAATAAAACCCCTTGAATGAGTAGGTATGTCCAAACCTTTGACAGGTACTGTATATGTCAAGTTGCTCTCTCAGAATATCATTATGGACCTGAAACTTTTACTTTCTCCACTTCCGCTCTGCCTTTCTGCAATTTCTCTTTAATATATTAGTTTCCTCACTCATCCAAGGGGCTCTCCGTTCGGATGTGGCCTTTTTCAACTTTGCCGGAGCTATGGAATCAATAGTTGCCCTTAATTTGCTAGTGAAGTTATCAACTAAATCATCACAAGAGGAAGGCAGAATAGGTGATGGTGTACTGTTCATACACTCAATAAAATCTGTAGCAACTTCAGAGGTAAGATAGCGTTTCTTAATAATGTGTTAGCACAGTATTAACCTAGTAGTAGTAAAAAAATGCACAGTGGGGATCAGATAAAGCAACATCAACAATAGAGGATATGTCAATAGAAAGCCCCTTGGTAAAAACCAGGTCCAGATGATGGTCGCGGTTATAGGTGGGCACACACACAGGCAAAGGGGGTGCAAAGAACTGCACCACGTAGTCCCCAGACCAGGGCCAATATCCACAAGGCATCCCAGAAAAGGTCCTAGGAATCCTGTTTTAAAAAAACCATTTTAAGACAACAAAAACACTCCCAGCTCCGAGTAAATTTCAGGATGTTGTTAATAACCTCTACGGGCTAGGGGGCAGTATTGAGAATTTTGGAAAAAATATGTGCCCATTTTTAACTGCCACCTACACCAACTCAGAAGCTAGGATATGCATATTATTACCAGATTTGGATAGAAAACACTCGGAATTTTCTAAAACTGTTTGAATGGTGTCTGTAAGTATAACAAAACTCATATGGCAGGCAAAAACCTGAGAAAACCTGAGAGAAAAAAAGAATTTTGTGGCTGTACTATTTTTTTGTGTCATTGTTTAATAGATACCACAGTGAGAAAGGATTCATTTCGCAACTCCTACGGCTTCCACTAGATGTCAGCGATCTTTATAAAGTTGTTTGAAGCGTCTATGATTAACAGAGACCAAATTAGAATGCAGGGAAGTTGACGTCCCTGGGATGTCGTCACTTCCATTATTGCCTGCACCTGCGCAATCATGAGACGCGAGACATTTTTCAAAAACGTTTTTCTAGACACAGGTGAGGTCGGGTTGAAACATTACTGATGTTTCACGTTAAAAATGGCTCTAAAGATTGATGCTAAACAACGTTTGACATGTTTGAACGAACGTAAATAGATTCTTTTTAAAACTTTTAAAACTTTTTGCCGTGACTTCACACCCCCCCGCGCTACTTTTTAGTAGCCATCGAAGAGCTAACAACATGGAACAACTTGGAGTTATTTGGACATCAATTATGAACTTTGTCAAAAGAAACCACATTTGTTGTGGTCCTGGGATTCCTGGAAGTGCCAATGGATGAAGATAATCAAAGGTAAGGGATTATTGACAATAGTATTATTGATATTACATGGTTACAAGATGATGCTAACCTATATAGCCTAGCCTATTGTTCTTAGCACAGCACCCGGTTTATTGCAACTTGTGATTTCCCAGTAAAGTTATTTTGAAATCTGGCAATAGAGTAGCATTTACGAAATGTTAAACTATAATTATTTGAATGACAATATTATAATTTACCAATGTTTTCGAATAGTAATTTTGTAAATTGTAACGTTGTTCACCGGAAACATTTCAGAGAAGAAAAAAATCTGAATTTCACCGCTACTGTAAAATGCTGTTTTTGGATATAAATATGAACTTGATGGAACAAAAAATGCATGTATTGTATAACATAATGTCCTAGGAGTGTCATCTGATGGAGATTGTCAAAGGTTGGTGCATAATTCTAGCTGGTTTCTGCTTTTGGTGACGCCTGACCTTGAATTGAAAATGGATGTTTGTACTTTTGTGGCTATGTACTGTCCTAACATAATCTAACTTTATGCTTTTGCCGTAAAGCCTCTTTGAAAATCGAACAATGTGGTTAGATTAAGGAGATGTTTATCTTTTAAATGGTGTAAAATAGTTGATTGTTTGAGAAATTGAAATTATTAGATTTTTGATGTTTTGAATTTCCAGCCTTGCTAGCAATCCCGTCTCAGGGTTCATTGCTACCCCGTATCCCCAACACACTGTCCAGACACTCTGAGCCAGGAGCAAAATCAACTCCTAAAAGTGTATCTCACCTGGTAATCATGAGAGCTTGAGGTATCGCAAAGGAAAGAGTGATAACGCTCATTGACATTGTTGCAAATGATGGAGAATAACCAATTGCGATGAGAAAATTGCCCGCTGTGAACTCTATAATACTCCTCAACCATCAAATGTTGCAATGGTAAAACGTTTGATATAATTTTCACATAATACGATCACTTTGCCTACTCTTAATTGTTGTCTAATATGTTGGCATGCTTTAACTTTTTTAACCAATTCTGATGGTTGTTAAAGCTGCATTTTTATAATAGACTGTTACTGTTATATCAACACACTTGTCACTCCCGTTTAACAACTCTAAATAGCTTTGGCTCAGTAGGATTCAAGTCACTTGCCGATATTGTTGCATAAAAAATGTGAAAACATTTCTTTAGTCTTAAAACTGGTTTCAACAGGATTCATATGACCTTTTCTGGGATGCTTAGTAGAAACGGCCCCAGACCTTCCACCAAACATAGAGCACTCTTAAAGCTAGACTCAGCGATATGATGTAGATGCAGTAGGTAAACAGCATAGCGGGGACAACTTCTCAGCTGTTTTGGTGCCCTGGCTACCACGCTGTGAACATCATGAAGCGAACCTGTGCACATGCGCCAATACTGTGTGTGACCGTGTGAGAGCGAAGTCTTCCATCTCGCTCATCTCAATATCTGCTGTGCTGCTCGTGGCAATGAGACTGAGTCTAACCTTTAACTTCAGTTCCACTCCATTAACAACCAGACATTTTTCAGACCCAGCGACTCAACACTTTGAGCTTTAATTGCATCAACAACAGCCATTAACCTTTCGAGCCATCCAACCATTATTAGCAAACTGTCAAATGTTCAGTTGTTTGACCCTGGCACACCATTGCATGGGAAACTCAAGAGTGTATAACTCATAGTGCAGAACCATAAATATAGCTTGTAAAGAGACAAGTTATTTCTCAGTCAGAGTGTTTGTCTAAGAAAGCAAAGTATTACAATGGCACTCTTGCTTGTTTGTATAAAGCCGGTTATAGCAGATACCCCAGTGTTTTGCCTGTTTTACAGGTTTGATGTAAACACAGTTGAAGTTGCTCCTAGATACTGATCTACAGTCATTTTCAAATTTTTCCCCCTGGAGGAGAGTAATCTGATCCTAGCTCTGTCCTTATGGGCAACTTCTACCCAGATTGAGAAAGTGCCTAATTTGCCGTGCCTGAACCTGGGGTGTATTCACAAGGTATAAATCTTCATGGAAGCCCTGAGACATTGAAATTCAATATGCAGAATGAAGTGTTGCATCATGTGGAATGGTCTCCAAAATTCCTTCAAGTTGGTGGATTTGGTGCCTATAGGGCAATTCAGTCGGATGTTAGAGGGCCGTTTTGCTGAAGAATGTGTTTTGATTTTCGTGTTTTGTGTTTGCTTTTCATGTATCGTGTATATAGATATGCATTGTGTCATTGTTGTATTATGTAATTGTTGTTTATTGATGTGTTGTTTATTGCTGTTTGACAGGTCGTCATTGGAAATAAGAATTTGTTGTTAATTGACTTACCTGTATAAAAAAAGGTGAAATAAATATAAAGTGACGTCACCTTAGACAGAAAGGTCATCTTAGACACAACCGTGACTCAGAATGACTATCCCCACACACCGATCACCTCGTCGTCATATTGCTAACACCAATCCAATGCTTTGAGCTCTACAAGAATATATTGGCGTAAGGGCTTGGGCTTTTTTGGGGATGTATGAAACAGTGATAAATATATGACTTCAGCCCTGTCCAGAAAATCCATCATCCCTAGGCACTGAACTCTTTGGATAGGTATTAGTAATATGATAGTAGCTCCACTTTTCTCACTGAGGTGTAATATTCTCCATATTGTCCAATCCTCTCAGATTTACACAATTGCCAAGGGGGAATTAAATCATGTTTGTCAGGTATGGGCAACTTTGATGGGGTGAAGGCTACAAAAAATCTGAAATCATCATGAGGGGCTGCAGTTGCTATCGGGTCTGCGTACCCACATCCATACCAGGATAACAAGTTTAGATAGCTGGCCGCTAAACTAACTTAGCAATCTAAAAAATGTTAGCTGACATGGGCTAATTGACTGACTATCAGTGACTGACATAACCATAGAGAACTGCTGATGCACTACCAAATTTTGAAATTGCACCTTGTGTATTCTACTATCCTAACTCGCAACAGTAAGTTGAGTCCCTGACTGAGTTATTTTTTTGGAGGGGGGGGGATTGATTCGAGGGCCTTCAAAAGGGGGTCCGTCAGTTGCCCAACCCTGACGTAGGTCAATCAAAACAAAATAAGAAGTTATTCCAATCCCAAGCAAATTATGCAAATGTACACTGAACAAAAATATACATTGCATTCGGAAAGTATTCAGAACCCTTCACTTTTTACACATTTTGTTATGTTACAGCCCTATTCTAAAATAGATTAAATGAAAAAATGTCCTCATCAATCTACACACAAAGTCCCCATAATGACAAAGCAAAAACAGGTTTTAAGACATTTTTGCAAATGTATTAAAAATGTCAACTTAAAATGTATTTACGTAAGTATTCATATCCCTTTGATATGAGATTTGAAAATGAGCTCAGGTGCATCTTGTTTCCATTGATCATCCTTGAGATATTTCTACAACTTGATTGGAGTCTACCTGTGGTAAATTCAATTGATTGGACATGATTTGGAAAGGCACACACCTGTCTATATAAAGTCCCATAGTTGACAGTGCATGTCAGAGCAAAAACCAAGCCATGAGGTCAAAGGAATTGTCCGTAGATCTCAGAAACAGGATTGTGTCGAGGGACAGATCTGGGGAAGGGTACCATTTTTTTGCAGCAGCATTGAAGGTCCCCAAGAAACAGTGGCCTCCATCATTCTTAAATGGAAGAAGTTTGGAACCACCAAGACTCTTTCCAGAGCTGGCCGCCCAGCCAAACTGAGCAATCGGGGGAGAAGGGCCTTAGCCAAGGAAATGACCAAGAACCCGATGGTCACTGACAGAGCTCCTGCATTCATCTGTGGAGATGAAAGAACCTTCCAGAATGATAGCAATCTCTGAAGCACTCCACCAATCAGTAATTTATGGTAGAGTGGCCCTCCTCAGTAAAATGTACATGACAGCCAACTTGGAGTTTGCCAAAAGGCACCTAAAGGACTCTCAGACCATGAGAAACAAGATTGAACTTTTAGGCCTGAATGCCAAGCGTCACATCTGGAGGAAACCTGGCACCATCCCTACGGTGAAGCATGGTGGTGGCAGCATCATGCTGTGGGGATGTTTTAAGCGGCAGGGACTGGGAGACTACTCAGGATCGAGTGAAAGATGAACAGAGCAAAGTACAGAGAGATGCTTGATGAAAACCTAATCCAGAGCACTCAGGACCTCAGACTGAACCCTGAACCCTGAACATCTCTGGAGAGACCTGAAAATAGCTGTGCAGCAACATTCCCCATCCAACCTGACAGAGCTGGAGAGGATCTGCAGAGAAGAATGGGAGAAACTCCCCAAATACAGGTGTGCCAAGCTTGTAGCGTCATACCGAAGAAGAATCGAGGCTGTAATCACTGCCAAAGGCGCTTCAACAAAGTACTGAGTAAAGGGTCAAAAATATTTCATTTTTTTATTTTTAATACATTTGCAAACATTTCTAAAAACCTGTTTTTGCTTTGTCATTATGGAGTATTGTGTGTAGATTGATGGGGGGAAACAATTGTATTTATTTTATAATAAGGCTGTAACGTAACAAAATGTGTAAAAAGTGAAGGGGTCGGAATATTTCCGAATGCACTTGCAACAGTTTCAAAGATTGTACTGTTACAGTTCATATAAGGATATTAGTCAATTGAAATAGGCCCTACTCTGTGGATTTCACATGACTGGGAATAGAGATATGCATCTGTTGGTCATAGATACCTTAAAAAAAGGTAGGAGTGTAGATAAGAAAACCAGTCAGTATTAAGCTGTTGATTGTGGCCTGTGGAATGTTGTCTCACTCCTCTTCAATGGCTGTGCAAATTTTCTGGATATTTGTGGGAACTAGAAAATGCTGTCGTACACGTCAATCCAGAGCATCCCAAACATGCTCAATGGGTAACATGTCTGGTGAGTATACAGGGTCATTTTCAGCTTTCAGGAATTGTGTACAGATCCTTGCGACATGGGGCCGTGCATTATCGTGCTGAAAGATGAGGTGATGGCGGCAGATGAATGACACGACAATGGGCCTTAGGATCTCGTCACGGTATCTCTGTGCATTCAAATTGCCATCGTTAAAGTGCAATTGTGTTAGTTGTCCACAGCTTATGCCTGCCTGCCCATACCATAACCCCACCGCCACCATGGGGCACTCTGTTCAACACGTTGACATCAGCAAACCGCTCACCCACACAACGCCATACAAGCTGTCTGCCATCTGCCCGGTAAGGTTGAAACCGGGATTCATCCATGAAGAGCTCACTTCTTCAAAGTACCAGTGGCCATCGAAGGTGAGCATTTTCCCAGTCAAGTCGGTTACGACACCGAACTGCAGTCAGGTCAAGACCCTGGTGAGGACAACGAGCACGCAGATGAGCTTCCCTGAGATGGTGTCTGACAGTTTGTGCAGAAATTCTTCAGTTATGCAAATCCACAGTTCCATCAGCTGTCTGGGTGGCTGATCTCAGATGATCCCGGAGGTGAAGAAGCCAGATGTGGAGGTCCTGGGCGTGGTTACACGTGGTCTGCGGTTGTGAGGCCGGTTGGACGTACTGCCAAATTCTCTAAAAAGAATTTGTAGGTGGCTTATGGTAGAGAGATTTTCATCAAAGTCTCTGGCAACAGCTCTGGTGGACATTCCTGCAGTCAGCATGCGAATTTCACGCTCCCTCAAAACTTGAGTCATCTGTGGCATTATGTTGTGTGATAAAACTGCACATTTTAGAGTAGCCTTTTATTGTCCACAGCACAAGATGCACGTGTGTAATGATCACACTGTTTAATCAGCTTTTTGATATGGTACACCTGTCAGGTGATAGGATTATCTTGGTTTAGGAGAAAAGCTCACCAACAGGATGTAAACAAATTTGTGCCAAAATTTGAGAGAAATAAGCTTTTTGTGTGTATGGAAAATTTCTGGGATGTTTTATTTCAGCTCATGAAACATGGAACCAACACTTTACATATTGCGTTTATATTTTAGTGCAGTGCAGTATATTTTATACTAAATATAATTTGACTAATTTGAGTCTCACATTACTGTGGGCTAATGGTCAAGACAGAGACACTGACCAAAGATATGACCCACGATAGTTCATCTGTGTCATTAAGCAAGGAGGTGGGCAAACCCAAGCACGAGCAAGCGAGATCTTATTGGCGCATTGTATTTAGCATGTACAGTTGAAGTCGGAAGTTTACATACACTTAGGTTGGAGTCATTAAAACTCGTTTTTCAACCACTTCACAAATTTCTTGTTAACAAACTATAGTTTTGGCAAGTCGGTTAGGACATCTACTTTGTGCATGACACAAGTAATTTTTCCAAAAATTGTTTACAGACAGATTATTTCATTTATAATTCACTGTATGACAATTCCAGTGGGTCAGAAGTTTACATACAATAAGTTGACTGTGCCTTTAAACAGCTTGGAAAATTCCAGAAAATGGTGTTAGAAGCTTCTGATAGGCCAATTGACATAATTTGAGTCAATTGGAGGTGTACCTGTGGATGTATTTCAAGGCCTACCTTCAAATTCAGTGCCTCTATGCTTGACATCATGGGAAAATCAAAAGAAATCAGCCAAGACCTCAGAAAAAAATTGTAGACCTCCACAAGTCTGGTTGATCCTTGGGAGCAATTTCCAAATGCCTGAAGGTACAACGTCCGCTCAGCAAGGAAGAAGCCACTGCTCCAAAACCGCCATAAAAAGCCAGACTACGGTTTGCAACTGCACATGGGGACAAAGATCGTACTTTTTGGAGAAATGTCCTCTGGTCCGATGAAACAAAAATAAAACTTTTTGGCCATAGTGATCGTCGTTATGTTTGGAGGAACAAAGGGGGAGGCTTGCAAGCCGAAGAACACCATCCCAACCGTGAAGCACGGGGGTGGCAGCATCATGTTGTGGGGGTGTTTTGCTGCAGGAGGGACTGGTGCACTTCACAAAATAGATGGCATCATGAGGGAGGGAAAATTATGTGGATATATTGAAGCAACATCTCAAGACATCAGTCAGGAAGTTAAAGCTTGGTTGAAAATGGGTCTTCCTAATGGACAATGACAAGCATACTTCCAAAGTTGTGGCAAAATGGCTTAAGGACAACAAAGTCAAGGTATTGGAGTGGCCATCACAAAGCCCTGACCTCAATCCCATAGAAAATGTGTGGGCAGAACTGAAAAAACATGTGCGAGAAAGGAGGCCTACAAACCTGACTCAGTTACACCAGCTCAGTCAGGAGGAATGGGCCAAAATTCACCCAACTTACTATGGGAAGCTTGTGGAAGGCTACCTGAAACGTTTGACCCAAGTTAAACAATTTAAAGGCAATGCTACCAAATACTAATTGAGTGTATGTTAACTTCTGACCCAGTGGGAATGTGATGAAAGAAATTAAAGCTGAAATAAATCATTATCTCTACTATTATTCTGACATTTCACATTCTTAAAATAAAGTGGTGATCCTTACTGACCTAAGACAGGGAATTTTTAATAGGGTTAAATTCAGGAATTATGAAAAACTGAGTTTAAATGTATTTGGCTAAGGTGTATGTATACTTCCGACTTCAACTGTATTTGTATATTTCCGTTAGGGAACATCTACTCAATTCGACTTTGCACTCCTAAACAATGCAATTTTTCATAACAGATTCTAGTTTTGGTAACAGAAAAATGTATTGAGATCAGATGTTTAATTGATGAGAAAATTTGAAGAATGTCGGCCCAATTTCACCTAGTTCCATCCTCTCCCACTACCCGCGACTGGACTTCCTCTCACTACCATATTTGGTAGAAAACATTCTGAATGGAGTCTTAAGCTTTATTGCCCGTGACGTGTCTGGGTTACCCCTTCTGTCTGTGGACTGACCTTGCAGTAGCATGTGGACGTTATCAATGTCCAAGGGGATGACTCCATCGTCCAGAGGGGCTTCCTCTGGGTTTAGCCCTGACGCCATATATCCTGAAAGGGGAACCGATCACCAGGTGAGTCCTGGCAGCATACTGGTGCTCTGTGGAGATAGCAAGGCACACAGGACAATAAAGAATCTGAAATAAATTTTCTGTATATACACACTTTCATTAATCACACCTACATCAACCTAGTGGGCTCCGAGGAGAGTACTGTGTACACATACTGTATACCAGCAGTACATTTAAATAGACATGGTGTCACCACTGTGAAAACTCCTAAGTCCCAAGAATATACAGTAGCAACAGCAGGTCAAATAAATAAGTTTAATACAATATGAGTTGCAGCAAGCTGAACAACAATCCACATCTGAGCAGAAAGATTACATAACATTCACCAATATACAGGTACATACTTACATAGCTTAAGTACACAAAAAACACATACACATAGGATCAACAGTGAAAACACGTACCTGGCTATAAAAGTTTGTCCAAAAGAAAGAGCAACAGCCTATATAAGATACAGTGACGTGCACTGATATCATTAATCATAAATCATGGATCTGGTCATTCAGAACGGTGTTCTGGTAAAAAAAAAATCGTATTCCTCCTTGTCCTAGTTCCATTTCAACCCCTGTCCCCTGCTCGTAGGACCTCCCCCTTCCATGTACACAGTCCACAATGCTCCACTTGGCCTACTGGAGGACTAGGTGGTGCCATCTATTGCTTACACCTTTCCAGTCCTTTCAGATATGTGAACACCAAAGAGGTAAGGGGAACTACCCTAACCTCTCTGGCTGAATTTGCCCTTTTTTTCTTAGCGGAGTTAACGTCTCATACAGGGGAGCTGAGCTGGCGCCCCTGTAATTTGCACGCTGATGCTGGACCTCAAATGGAAGCCGATTTGTGCAAAAATTCAGCTATAGAAACGACCACAACAAATCTTGAAAACTGATTGCATCTAATAACAGATGACCATATCGAACCTTGAATGTAATTTAAAGCTCCAAGGTGGTCATATGCTATTTGATGTGTTAAGTTTGCTTATGCAAACTTAACAATGAAACATGGTGATGACCCAAAATTGCCCAGCCTGGAAGCTTGTGTTTCAGACATAAGGAAGTGGAAGTGGATGGCGGACAATTTTTTTACTTTTAAACTCGGACAAAACAGAGATGCTAGTTCTAGGTCCCAAGAAACAAAAGATATCTGCTGTCGGATCTGACATGAATCTCGTTGGTTGTACAGTCGTCTCAAATAAAACTGTGAAGGAACTCAGCGTTACTCTGGACCCTGATCTCTCTTTTGACAAACATATACAAAAATATTTCAGATGCTTTTTTTTCAATTACGATCTTGTCTCAACTCCCTAACAGGCTCTGGAGAGGCAAAGATGGAGTCATACGACCTCCGAAACATGACCCCCATACCGCGCTCCTTAATCCGGAAGCCAGCGACACCAATGTGTCGGAGGAAACATTGTTCAACAGGTGACCAGGGTTAGCAATACAAGACTCTATTATTATGGTGGGAGATAATAATACAGTTTAAAATACCTCAATGGACCGTAAAGGAAATCACACTACAAACTATCACCCTCATGCACTTAAGGAAATCCCGAATGTCACTGATATTGGAACTAGTGAATGGAGGCTTAAATATCCTGACCTAGTGAGATATGGCAGAGACTCAATCAAGCTTGTCATCTTGTCTACTTTCTTATGTCATTCTTGCTGGCACCAAAAGTAAAAAGAAGTGTTGATAAGGGACAGAATGCAGTTGGACCATCAAATAATTGGCATATACATTGCTCTTACAGAATTTCCACGTGCGTGAAGATAATGGAAATGTAATCAAAACCAATTGGATGATAACTAGGACAGAATAATTTATAACTTACTTTTTCCAACATAACATACAGTACAGTGGTTCCTCCTTTAAAAGTTGCGTCATACTACAGCACACCTTGCGGGCTGCTGCAGCATTCTATGGCATGTTGTTTAATTGTCAGCCATTTTTTACATTAATGGAAGTTAGTGCTAGTTTGACCACCAGAGGACATCCTTGAGAAGCATTTGATAGTCTCCCATGTTGGCATTGCTAGAGAATTTAAAACCTTTTTTTGTAATAACATAGTACATGGGATTGATTTTAAGAAATGTGGCTTAATAAATGTAATTAATATTATGGTGTATCTATTCTGAGAAAAACGGAAAACTGAACCCTCAGGGTTTCCCTTAGGATGGAATGAAAAATATGGCGCTGTACAACGTGAGCATTTCACTGTAAGCATTTCACTGTAACGTCTACGGCTGTTGTATTCGGCGCACATGACAAATAAACTTTGATTTGATTTGATGGTCAGGAGTAGGCTAAAGTATAAAAGGATTGGAAGATTCTATATTGTTTTCCTTCATTAGACAACTTTGTTCCAATAGTTCTGTAAATCAGTGATATTTATTCCCATAGTAATTCGTTATGGATCTTTAACTAAATCCCCATCTGCATTTTGAAAGAGTATTTTCATCATTATTTTATTAAAGAAAGCATAAAGATGCTGATGAAGAAATACAGTACTGTACAGTACATGCTTTTACATTTGGATAATAAAGCATTTTGAAGATATAAGCCACCTGCATTTGTTTATTAGGCTACTTTGCAGTCTGACAAGTAAACATAGCCTACAATACATACTGTAGTAAACATGGGAAAGTGATTAATTCCTGACATAAGGGAGAGCAGGCCATCTCTGTACTAGAGAATGTGGGCAAGTGGGAGACCGGGGTTCAATTTCCTGACGGGGAGGAAGGAGTAGGCTGCCCTTGTAAATAAGAATTTGTTCTTAACTGATTCCATATGTGTTATTTCATAGTTGTGGTGTCTTCACTATTATTCTACTATGTAGAAAATAGAAAAAAGAAAGAAAAATCCTGGAATGAGTAGGTATGTCCAAATATTTGACTGGTACTTGCTTAATTAATTTGATTAATATTACGGTGTTCTATTCCAAGAAAAATGAAAAATCCTCTGTGTTTCCGTTAGGATGGAACGGAAAATATGGCGCTGTACAACGTGACTGTTGGCAGTACAGTACTTAGCTAAAGAATCCTGTGTCGTGCAGGCAGGGCACACGGGAGACCGGGGTTCAAGTCCTCGACGGGGAGGAAGGAGTAGGCTGTCCTTGTAAATAAGAATTTGTTCTTAACCTCTCTAGGATAGGGGGCAGTATTTTCACATCCGGATAAAAAACGTACCCGATTTAATCTGGTTATTACTACTGCCCAGAAACTAGAATATGCATATAATTATTAGCTTTGGATAGAAAACACCCTAAAGTTTCTAAAACTGTTTGAATGGTGTCTGTGAGTATAACAGAACTCATATGGCAGGCAAAAACCTGAGAAGATTCTGTACAGGAAGTGCCCTCTCTGACCATTTCTTGGCCTTCTACACTCTCTTTATTGAAAACTGAGGATCTCTGCTGTAACGTGACATGTCCTAAGGCTCCCATAGGCTCTCAGAAGGCGCCAGAACGTTGAATGATGACTTTGCAGGCCATGGCTGAAAAACAGTAGCGCATTTGGTAAGTGGTCGATCTGAGAACAATGAAGAGTCCATTTTAGATTTTGAGTCTTTGAATGAAAACAGGGTTTCCCGGTCGGAATATTATCGCTTTTTTACGAGAAAAATCGCATAAAAATTGATTTTAAACAGCGTTCGACATGCTTCGAAGTACGGTAATGGAATATTTAGATTTCTTTTTGTCACGATACGCGTCCGCGCGTCTGTTCGGATAGTGTTCGGATAGTGTCTTGAACGCAAGAACAAAACAGAGGATATTTGAACATAACTATGGATTATTTTGAACCAAAACAACATTTGTGGATGAAGTAGAAGTCCTGGGAGTGCATTCTGACGAAGAACAGCAAAGGTAATCCAATTTTTCTTATAGTAAATTTGAGTTTGGTGAGTGCCAAACTTTGTGGGTGTCAAAATAGCTAGCCTGTGATGGCGAGCTATCTACTCAGAATATTGCAAAATGTGCTTTTGCCAAAAAGCTATTTTAAAATCGGACACCGCGATTGCATAAAGGAGTTCTGTATCTATAATTCTTAAAATAACAACTATGTTTTTTGTGAACGTTTATCGTGAGTAATTTAGTAAATTCACCGGAAGTTTGCGGTGGGTATGCTAGTTCTGAACGTCACATGCTAATGTAAAAAGCTGGTTTTTGATATAAATATTAACTTGATTGAACAAAACATGCATGTATTGTATAACATAATGTCCTAGGAGTGTCATCTGATGAAGATCATCAAAGGTTAGTGCTGCATTTAGCTGTGGTTTTGATTTTTGTGACATTATATGCTAGCTTGAAAAATGGGTGTCTGATTAATTCTGGCTGGGTACCCTGCTGACATAATCTAATGTTTTGCTTTCGTTGTAAAGCCTTTTTGAAATCGGACAGTGTGGTTAGATTAACGAGAGTCTTGTCTTTAAAATGGTGTAAAATAGTCGTATGTTTGAGAAATTGAAGTAATAGCATTTCTAAGGTATTTGAATATCGCGCCACGGGATTCCACTGGCTGTTGAGTAGGTGGGATGATTCCGTCCCACATACCCTAGAGAGGTTAACTGACTTGCCTAGTAAAATAAAGGTTACACTAAAAGCATAACATTTCTGCTGTAACGCCCTGGCCATAGAGAGGGGTTTTTTGTTCTTTATTTTGGTTAGGCCAGGGTGTTACATTGGGTGGGCGTTCTATGTTCCTTTTTCTATGTTTTGGTATTTCTTTGTTTTGGGCCGTGTGTGTGGCTCCCAATCAGGCACAGCTGAAGCTCGTTGCTGCTGATTGGGAGTCACACATAAGGAGCATGTTTTTCCTTTGGGTTTTGTGGGTAATTGTTTCTGTTTGAGTATTTGCCTAACAGGACTGTTTGCTGTCGTTTTGTTCATTTTGTAGTGTTCTCTTGTTTGTTTAGAATTAAAATTCTAATGATGAGCACATCCTCTGCTGCACCTTGGTTCCCTCTTACAGACAGCTGTGACATCTGCACCCTACTTTTCTAAGTCTAGTCTAACCAATACCCTAACAGAGATTCAGTGAAGAAAAAAACATCTCATTGATTTATCAAGGCCAGTCCCCATGCTTGTCTCAGAGCAGCGCGAAACGATGCTGAAATCTTATTGCTTCAAAAATCTTATTGCTTCAAATCCTATTAATTCTAACTTCAATATGCTTTTTAAATAAATAAGACCTACACCACTTTTAACAGCACATTACTCATTACCTATGGTAGTCCTACAGTATATCAAAACATCATTTTTTCAATGACGTGACTCTCCGACAATTACATTTAGAGGATTGGAGGACTCTATTATCTAAGGGGCATTTTCCGTGAGATATTCTCAGATATTCTCACAGATACTAAGGGTCTTTTATGTAATTCTTATTTAATTAATAATAATAATAATCGCTTTGTTGAAAAAGTAACGATATTTTGGAGATTTTCTTTTCATTTAACCTAGAGTGAGTGAGAAAAAGGCAATTCTTGAACATGGGGTGAGACATTCTCACTAATTTGTAACTAAAGCCAGTTTGTTATTTAGAATTATTTATTTCTGGAGAAACCTAACTTGATTATTTAGCAGACATCACTTTTATTCAGTCAACACATATATCTTAAGAATATCATGGAATAAAATATTACATTTTCGGTTCTCCATGCTTGTCTCAGAACAGCACGGAACGGTGCTGAAATAGACGTCCACAGCGGGAAGGCTATATATAATGATATATTTCATTTTTTTTTAAATGACAGTGAGCGATTGTAATCTGAATAAATGCCAAAATAATATTTATAAAGGCCAAAATATAGCCCTACTAATAGCCATAATTTTCTGTAGTTTCTACCCAATGATTTGTCCGACAAACAAAGACCTTCGTGTCCTGCAGGCCCAGGCATGGATCAAAGCTGGCAAGACATTCAATGACGTCATCTTCACAGACGAAGCAACCGTGGCCCTTGAGCCATTTGCTCAAAATTGCTACAGAAAAAAAGGAAGAAGATCAAGCAAGCCGAGTCCCAAGCATCTGCTCAAACTCCATGTGTGGGGGCCAATTTCTCGCCAGGGCACCAGCCCATATTTGATTTTTGATGGTAAGTTTGGCTATTACCTTTTTCAGGTATCATGGCTCGAGATTTCTTTGAGGAAGAAATCATCAAGAGATATGCTGGACCCTATGTCAGAGAGGTGTTTCTGGGACCACATCATATCTTTCAAGGTAGGATTATAGCAATATTTTGTTATATTTAGGCCTATTTACATGTATATTTCTATTATTGTAGCTAATCTTGGCTGTTAGGCAAAATGCATTTTTTTCTTCTCCAAATGCAGACAATGACCCAAAGCATACTGCCACCCTGGTTCACATTGCAAATGAGGGCATAAACTGGGTCAAGACTCCAGCTGAGTAAGTAGACCTTTATATAGTAAAATAAAGATTGAATAAAAATAAATAAAAGACCTACGACACCTACGGTAGGCCTACAGCATATTAAAAAAAATGTAATCTCTACATGCAGGTCTCCTGATTTAAACCCGATCTAACTTGTTTGGCATCAACTAAAAACAATCATTTGTAACTCTACCTAGCCGACAAGCGAAGATGAACTGGTCAAGGTCATCAAGATGTTTTGGCTAGAGAAATTGACGATACAACAATGCAACAAATACACTGATCCTCTCAGCAAGGTTTTACCTGTGGTCGTGGAGCTGGGTCGAAGTGGACTAAAATGTAGTTAAAAAAAACATCCGCATTTGAATGTCTTTTTTCTCATTATTTTTTTCACGAAAGCATTAGATGTTGTTGAAGAAATACTGTACAGCTGTTTTGAGTTAGAAATGTAACACTTTAGAGTACTTAAGCATCGAATACATTGCAAGTTGAGGGATTTTCACAACAGTAGCCGGGCTATAAAAAGTCTATTTTCGTGCTAATAGGAGATGGGCTACACCTGCTACAGTACTACAGTACAGTACACTTGCGAAAAACAAGTGTTTGAAAACCTGTTTTCAAAATGCCTCCAGTTGTCCATCAATACTGTAAATAAAAACAGCATCTTGTTTACATTCTTTATTGTAACCACAATGTCGCAAATCATTTGTTTCTACCTCAGAGCAAATAACCTGGATTGTTACTCCCATCTCGTTCCTCGCACTCTTCCACACGTCATTTTCTGTCTGAGTGGCTCGTGGGCGTGCTGGTAGGATATGGGCAGCACCTTGGGTGTGCGTCAATAATTCAGCATAGCAAGTTTGTATGAAGGTCTGGTTATTCACAGGCAAAGAGTAATATGCTCTAAACCGCTCTGGTGACAAACTTTGCTGCCCTGGTGTCAATCGTCCACATGGCTGGGAGAACCTACTCGGATGAATGCAGATGACGTTAGATATGCATAGGAAGTGCAATGTACTGTTTTCTTTCTGTATATATGAATTACAAATCATCCTTTACTTAAATCATGTTTCTAGTCTATTGCATAGTTACAATGGGTAATCATTGATGTCCCAGGAGCAGGAGTGGTAAACACTGTTGAAGTGTATAATTGTAATACATACATGCAGACACAGCATCATTCAAAGAATGGAGTTTGATACACCTGGTATTGGATATGACTGAAAAAAAACGTGCTAAATAGCGATTCAGACCCTTTACTCAGTACTTCGTTGAAGCACCTTTGGCAGCTTGGGGAGTGTCGCTGCAGAGCATTTTTCAGGTCTCTCCAGAGATGTTCGATCAGGTTTATGTCTGGGATCTGGCTGGGCCACTCAAGGACATTCAGAAACTTGTCCCGAAGCCACTCCTGCGTTGTCTTAGCTGTGTGCTAAGGGTTGTTGTCCTGTTGGAAGGTGAACCTTAGCACCTATCTGAGGTCTTGAGCGCTCTGGAGCAGGATTTCATCAAGGATCTCACTCTGTACTTTGCTCTGTTCATCTTTCCCTCGATCCTGACTAGTCTCCAAGTCCCTGCCGCTGAAAAACATCCCCACAGCATGATGCTGCCACCACCGTGCTTCACCGTAGGGATGGTGCCAAGTTTCCTCCAGACGTAACGCTTGGCATTCAGGCCTGAGAGTCCTTTAGGTGCCTTTTGGCAAACTCCAAGCAGGCTATCATGTGCCTTTTACTGAAGAGTTGCTTCTGTCTGGCCACTACCATAAAGGCTTGATTGGTGGAGTGCTGCAGAGATGGTTGTCCTTCTGGAAGGTTCTCCCACCTCCACAGAGGAACTCTGGAGCTCTGTCAGAGTGACCATCGGGTTCTTGGTCACCTCCCTGCCCAAGGCCCTTCTCCCACGAATGCTCAGTTTGGCCAGGCGGCCAGCTCTAGGAAGTGGTTCCAAACTTCTTCCATTTAAGAATGATGAAGGCCACTGTGTTCTTGGGGACATTCAATGCTGCAGACATTTTTTGGTACCCTTCCCCAGATCTGTGCCTCAACACAATCCTGCTTCGGAGTTCTCCAGACAATCCCTTCAACCTCATGGCTTGGTTTTTGCTCTGACATGCACTTTCAGAGGTGGGACCTTATGTAAACGGATGTGCGCCTTTCCAAATAATGTCCAATCAATTGAATTTACCACAGGTGACTCCAATCACCTGTGAGACTAATGGAAACAGGATGCACCTGAGCTCAATTTCGAGTCTGATTGTATAGTTATGTAAAGGTTTTTACATTAGTATACAATCTAAGTACAATATTAAAGCTACAATCTATCTGCAATATAAAGCTGATATACCCCCTAAAAATAATACAAAAAATAAAAAAGATTAGACTACTGCAATGCTCTACTCTGTGGCTACATGGATAAGGCAAAATAAAACTAGTGCAAAATATGGCTGCTAGAATCTTGACTAGATCCAAACATTTGATCATATTACTCCAGTGCTAACATCTCTACACTAGGGTTGAATTCAAGGTTTTACTGTTAACCTACAAAGCATTACTTGGACTTGCTCCTACTTATCTCTCCAATTTGGTCCTGCTGTACATACCTACACGTAAGCTATGGTCACAAGACGCAGGCATCCTTATTGTTCCTAGAATTTCTAAGCAAAAAGGACTAGGCAGGGTTTTCTCCTTTCGAGCTCCATTTTTATGGAATGCCGATCCATTTGAGAGAGGCATACTCGGTCTCAAACTTTAAGTCTTTACAGAAGACTAAACTCTTCAATAGGTCCTATGATTGAGTGAAGTCTAGCCCTCGGTTGCAAAGGTCAACGGCAAGGCACTGGAGTGACAAACCACCCTTGCTTTCTCTATCTGGCAGGCTCCCCTTTCTCCAGTAGGATTCTCTGCCTCTGACCCTATTACGGGGGCCGAGTCACTGGCTTACTCGCGCTCTCCCATGCTGTCCCTAGAAGGGTGCATCATGTCATGTCATGCCAGGCTTTTTTTGCTATACTTGACTTCAGTGGGTTGAGTCACTGACGTGATCTTCCTGTCTGGTTTTGCAACCCCTCGGGCTCGTGTGGTGGGGGAGACCTTCATGGGCTATACTCAGCCTTGTCTCAGGGTAGTAAGTTAGTGGTCTGTTGATATCCCTTTGGTGGTGTGGGGGCTGTGCTTTGGCAAAGTGGGTGGGGTTATATCCTGCCTGGTTGGCCCTGTCCAGGGGTAACTTTGGACAGGGCCACAGTGTCCCCCACCCACTGTCTCAGTCGTCAGTATCTATGCTGCAATAGTCTATGTGCTGGGCGGGGCTACGTAGGTTCAGTATGTCCTATCTGGTGTAATTCTCTTGTCTTATCTGGTGTCCTGTGTGATATTAGGTGTGCTCCCTCTAATTATCTTCTCTCTCTCTCTCTATGTCCCCCCTCTCCTGGTCATCTATGAACATTTGAACATGTATTTTTATCCTCTCCACCCGGCTCAGCCAGAAGACCACTGGCCACCCCTCTGAACATGGTTCCTCTCTAGGTTTCTTCCTAGGTTCCTGCCATTCTAAGGAGTTTTTCCTAGCCACTTTGCTTTTTATATATTTTTTGATTGATTCATTGATTATGCCTATCCAATGAGATATACAGTAGGCATGAGTACTGGTATAAGCTCATATATACACACAATTGCCTAGGGGAGTATAGGGGCTAGGGGGTGAATTGGGACTGGCCATGAGTCCCTGAAGGTGGAACAGACAAGTGTATTACCCTGGTTTTACCTCCCATCCCCCAGCACGTTGGAAGGAACCTCCTTATAGAGTTTGAGGGGTATTAGAGCTCATAGTAAATCTGGATTGGATTACTGTAGTAGAATGTATGTAAATGTGAACTGCCAAGAATATGGGGTACAACATAGGGTTTTTTGCAATTGTTTAAAGACCGGACACAATTTTTCACAAAGGCTTAGTGCATTCTATACCAGAGGATCCAACAACGAGAGGGTGTGCAGCAATCCAAAGACTTGTGTAAGGAGTGTTGAGTGCATGTACATACTGATTATGCAAAAATATAAGCAGCTTTTCACATGGACAAAAATACAAGTCCCTGCATACAAACCTCTAGCTCAAAAGCACATAGTTAACTTTATACATGTGTGAAATTCATACATTTGTTCTTATGAAAATTACATACACAAATACAGCGCAAGATTTTTTCAAATGTTTCTTACACCGTGGAAACTGTTTGTTTACCAGTTGGAGTTTCTAAAACTTTTCTAAATGTCTAATTATTATTACATATAATCCACTGTGTGCATATAGGCATGTATGCATCCTAAAGGAAAAACTTGCACAATGCTATAAATGGAGTGATAAAAGACCCTCAGAAACAATCAGTGAGAAATGGGGAGTAATATTAAATGACATATGCACAAATAAAAAAGTGTGGTTCATAAAATAAAATAACACATGTTTCAGTCATGTGGCCATAATCAACGTCAGTTTACACAATGACATGCGCTACAAGCTACATAAACATACAACTACTACACCCACAACGGGTGCTCACTGCTCAATCACAGATCCGAGCTAGTAGGTGACATACAGAGTTACCCACAAGCAGTGACATATTGGCCTGTTGGAATGTGTGCCCTTGTGGTGTGTGGTGCCAGTGTTTTCTTGTGTCTCTATGGTGAGGAGAAAAAGTTGTATGGTCAGCTGCCTGCCTGTCAATGTGACTGGAATCAGGTAGCCTTGCAGACAGCTGTCCTATTCATGGGCTTTGAACACGCACCCAAACAGACACACACATACACACACAAACATTGATTTGTCAGGCTAACATCAGAAGTGGAAAAACTGTCTCTGCCCAATGGTCTGATCCTGTGAAGCATGTCAGGGCACACACCCACAAACACACACGCACACACAGCAATGTGCCAGGAACCTGTGGTGGCGCCCAGAAATAGGACATAATATGGTTGATCTCCAGCCGAGCTCCTGCTCCACTCTGCATGCAGGCCGAGGGTACCTTTTATCAATGGCAGATAGAGGTCTGTCGTTTATGCTGATCTACTTATTTTATTAGGTCATGACAAAGTGACAACCAGGGGTGCATCCCAATGCACTAGTTCCCTACTTCCCACAAATCTATAAACATTGGCTTGGTGGGGGCATGGGCTATTGAGTTTCCACCACATTTTTTATACCAGTCATTTCCTTGTAACAGTCATGTCCTCCTACTAAGTCAAAAACATACTGCCAGGTGACAGAATCCGGACTAGTGGACAAGATGTCCGAGTGGCAGCCCTTTGAGTATTTAGCACTGCAGCCCACGCGCCTCTGTAGCCTCTCTGTAAATCTCACAAGCCCTTGTTAAGCAATAATATATCAAACAGTGGAGGCTCCTCAGAGGAAGAGGAGGGCCCACCTCCTCAGTGAAAATAAAAATAGTGAAACATTTAAAAAGTTATCCTTTTTAGATAAACTACACTAAATATATTCATGTCACCAAATAATTTATTGAAACACACTGTTTTTCAATGAAGGCCTACAGTAGCCTCAACTGCGCTCTGTATGGTACGTAGCACCATGGTTTCCATCCTCCTCTGGGCACATTGACTTCAATACAAACCCTAGGAGTCTCTTGTTTCTCACCCATTTCTACAGACTGAATCTGGTACGGAAAGCTACAGCTAGCCGGCACTGCAGTGCATAAAAAAAAAATAATATTGTCAAGCACACAGCTAAACAAGCACAATCTCCCACAAACTAACAGGTGAAAACAGGCGACCTAAGTATGACTCTCAATCAGCAACAACGATGTACAGCTGTTCCTGATTGAGAGCCACACCAGGCCAACACAGAAATACGACACTAGACCAGCCCCCTAGAAATACAATACAAGAACATACCCAACAACCCGGAACACCTAAATCATACACCCCATCTTACATAAATACATATCTAATAAACCCCGAGCCACTTAAATCAAATACCCTTTCTACATAGATACACCACTAAACCCAGAAACACTCTACACAAATAACCCTCTATATAAACACATAACCAAAAACATGTACAACAAATACCCTCTGCCACGTCCTGACCAAACTTCAATAACAAATAGGCCCTTTACTGGTCAGGACGTGACACCTGGTCACAGACAGCTGATGTGTTGTGCACTGAAGTCAACAAGCAAAGGGAAAAGCTGAGAGAAGGAGAGTGCGTAGATGCGAGAAAGTATTATCCAATGATCAAAGGGCTAATGCTGTTTGTATATGGCTGCTATGAATGACTGAAAATGAACTGTTTGCATGTGATCAGGGACTGTATTTTCTTAAACGGAACGAAACGGGGATAGACATACCTGAATTTGTCCAATAGAAACTCTAGTTTGCAACCGTTGGACTAATGATTACACCCTAGATCAGCTAGCTGCAGGAAGATTGAAACATTCAAAACCGCTTTGCACAATGTCTGTCAACTTGATTACTCAAATTTCTCTCGACATGTGCATCTTTATTGTAAACTTTCATTCATAGGCTAGGTTGTAGCAACCTCATGATGGGTATAGGAAAAATGTAGTAGCCTGAACCTATCAATGTTACATTGAGCTGGGTGAATGGAATATGAAGACAGTTATCCAATATTCTGCTCATTAAACAAAATTAAACAGCACCATCAGTAATATAAAAACATGCAGCATGTTTTTTTGCAGCATGGGGTCTAGCACAGGGTTCATGTTTACGGAGAGGTGCACGTATGTGACATGGCACATCCCACTGGGCACAGACATCAATTCAACGTCTAGTCCACGTTGGTTCAACATAATTGAATTGAAATGACGTGGAAACAATGTTGATTCAACCAGTGTGTGCCTAGTGGGATGGCACAGGCAAAGCTTGCCTCTTTCAAACGCACTGTTCCTCGTCAATGTGCCACTGGCTCAGATGATGGGGGAGTGTGCTATTATTATTGGTAGTGTAATATGATCATTTTACCCCAGTGGTTTAGTTTTACACATCATTTTATGAACAGTGCACACACCTTGGGTTTGCGTGATTTAATATGCCCATAAAACATACATGATATTTATATTGGTGGTCACTAAACATGTATCACTACCTGGCATAATTCCATTTACCCAGTGAGGAGTTGTATGCCTGCACTGCACCTACTGCGTTCTTTATCCTGTCCGGTGCACTGAGTGGGGCAAATGCAAATGTAAAATACTTTTACAATACACATGGTCTGCTAGATTTAGCTTGCCCCATTAAATGGAACCAATGGAATATTCAGAAAAGTGCCATCTCTGTCCACCCTTTATCCCAGTGAAACTAGAACAAATACACCTCCAGTATTTGAACGTTTTTTTATTGTATGTGACCCTACTGATTGCTGCAACCCTGCATCAGTGCTTCAACACACACAATCATAATAGGCAAAGGTCAGGATTCAGGAACACTGTTTATTCCACCTACTGGGTCGAGCAGCTAATATCACAGCAAGACCAGACTGCTCCAGGGACAAGTTTCAACCCTGTTCTCTCTCAGAACTGATAGGTGTGGTGGATTAGGCAAGCTGTAAAATAATGACTGTATGAGTCACCATAACCGCACGCAGACACACACACACACACACACACACACACACACACACACACACACACACATACACACACACACACACACACACACACAAGCAACGCAGGCATGCGGAAACAAATCTATTGGATGGGATCATTCGTTACAAAGATGTGATGGGCTTTAGCAACAACAAAAAATCTTCTGAGTGCTTGTGATATTTGGTTTTAAAACTGCCCATGCAAAACAGGCTAAGATGGCTTTGGTATTCATACAAGTTTGGGAAAGACAGCTTAGAGGAAAAAAGTATCAAAATAAAGTAATAACAAAATAGTAATAATAGCACTGTGGGGAATTGAGAGGGGAATTGTGGAGTAAAATAAGGCCTAATTCTTTTATTGTTTTTAACTGAGAAATTAGCAAGTGGTAAAACTTTTGTGCGACACTGATTTTGTTTTCTCTTTACTTTTCCTCCCATTGCACTCGACAGTACAATCCTGGGTGGGTCTTGGGGAAAGATTTCATTCTACATGAGTCACCAGTGCACACACGAACACGCACTCTCTCTATATCTCGCGCACACGCTTTAAGACAAACAAAATATATCCACCAATGCACTGAAACATGCTTTGTAATGTAAACAAATGGTTACTGTCTGTCCATGTGTTACACGCAGTAGGGTTGTCTAACGAAAAGAATGCCTTTTGCATCTCTTTTATATTTTAAGCAGACATTGTGCACAAACATTCCATTTTAAAAGTCTGTTATATTAAATGAAGTGACAACATGGAAAATGAGATTTAATTCAGCATTTTGACACCTCCCTCCCTGCATCGTGTCACACCCTGATCTGTTTCACCTGTATTGTGCTTGTCAACCACCCACGAGGTTTCTCCTATTTTCCCCATTATCCCCTGTGTATTTATACCTGTGTTTTCTGTTTGTCTGTTGCCAGTTCGTCTTCCATTTCTCGTACCCTTCTCCATTCTATCCTGTTGTGGAGTGACCAGTCCAAATCTCTCCGGGTGCTGATTGACTCTGGGGCCAACGAGAGCTTTATGGATGCTACATTGATGTCGGAGCTGGGAATCCCCACACAACTCCTCTCCATTCCGATGGACGTCAGAGAGCTGGAAGAGCACTCTATTGGCAGAGTCACCCACACTACTTTTCCCATTAAATTAACCTGAGAGTGTCAGGCAATCACAGTGAGTCTATGCAGTTCCTGCTCATTGAATCCCTTCATGCACCTGTGGTTTTGGGGTTTCCATGGCTCCAAAGGCACAATCCTCTGATCGACTGGGCTACTAGTTCTACCATGGGTTGGAGCCATTTCTGCCACGCGCATTGTCAGAAGTCGGCACAGCCTGCCCCGGGACATCTTCCTGCGGGCTTGGGAGAAGTCTCGGATCGCTATTCCCGCGGAGTGCCAGGAACCCCAGGTTTTCAATTAGGCCCGCACTACATCTCTCCCTCCGCATCAACCCTACGACCGCGCTATCGACCTTCTCCCGGGAACTACATCTTCTCGGGGGGCGACTTTAATCCCTGTCGGGTCTGGAGACCAAGACCATGGACAGGTACGTAGACGACTCTCTTGTTGCAGGGAGTGTTCGTCCATCTGTCTCCCCGTGTATCGACTAGCTGGGCCTTAATGACATCACAGTTGAAAACCGTTACCCTCTACCACTCATCTCCTCGGCTTTCAAGCCTCTCCAAGAACACGTCTTCCACGTCCGACAGGTCCTTCAGCGTTTCCTGGAGAACCAGCTTTTTGTTAAAGCAGAAAAATGTGAATTCCATCGCTCCACCATCTCTTTCGTAAGGTACGCCATTGCTGCTGGAAATATTCAGATGGGCTCTGACAAGGTGAGAGCGGTGGTGGATTGGCCTCAACCCACATCCAGAGTGCAGCTATTTCTACCACCGCTTCATCTGGGGTAACAGCACCCTGGCTTCCCTCCTCTCAATACTCACCTCTCCCTGTTCATGTAGTCTCCAGCAGCTGACTGGGCGTTCTCGGACCTCAAGCATCGGTTCACTACAGCTCCCATCTTAGTCCTTCCGGACCCGTCCCATCAGTTCGTGGTGGAGGTCAACGCCTCAGACGTCGGAGTTGGGGCCGTCCTGTCCCACCGTTCTGCCCAGGACCAAAATCTGCATCCCTGCACTTTCCTTTCCCATTGTCTTAACCCCACTGACAACAACGTGGGAAATAGAGAACTACTCGTGGTCAAGATGGCATTGGAGGAGTGGAGGCACTGGTTAGAAAGGGTAGTAAATCCATTCATAGTGTGGACTGACCACAAGAATCTGGAATATCTCCGCACCGCCAAGCGCCTCAACTCTAGGCAAGCTCGATGGGCCCTGCTTTTCACTCGGTTCAACTTTACCATCTCCTACCGCCCGGGGTCCAAGAATGTGAAGCCGGATGCGAACCAGGTCCGTGAGGCGCAGATATTTGTCCCGGACTCCCAGGTCTTGGAATGTGCTCATTCCTCCAGACTTGCCTGCCTTCCTGGCTCCAGTCAGACCCTGGCATTTGCACGACAAAGTTTTTGGTGGCCCACCATGGTTCCTGAAGTCTCCCTGTTCGTCGCCGCCTACACTGTGTGTGCTCAGAATAAGACTCTGCGGCAAGCTCAGGCTGGCCTCCTTCAACCACTCCCTGTTCCTCACTGCCCCTGGTCTCATATATCCCTGGACTTCGTCACTGGTCTCCCTCCATCAGATGGCAACACCAATATCCTTACGGTAGTGGATAGGTTTTCCAAAGCCGCCCATTTCATTCCTCTTCCCAAGTTACCCTCAGCCAAGGAGACGGCTCAGCTCATGGTGCAGCACATCTTCCGAATCCATGGACTTCCGGTGGAAATGGTTTCGATCACAGTCCTCAGTTCTCATCCCGGTTCTGGAAGGCGTTCTGCACTCTCATTATCCTACCAAAGGGACATTAAGATCTGTAACATCTTATGTTTCACCAAGTCGTGGCTGAATGAAGACACAGATAATATAGAGCTGGAGGGATTTTCAATGCACCAGCACACGGCAGAACAGAGAAGCTACGTCTGGTAAGATGAGGGGTGGGGGTGTGTGTCTTTTTGTCAATAACAGCTTGTGCGCAATGTCTACTATTAAAGAAGTCTCGATGTATTGCTCGCCTGAGGCAGAAAACCTTATGATAAGCTGTAGACCACACTATCTACCAAGAGAGCTCTCATCTATATTATTTGTAGCCGTCTATTTACCACCAAAGACCGATGATGGCACTAAGACCGCAGTCAACCAACTCTATAAGGCCATAAGCAAACAAGAAAACGCTCACCCAGAAGCGGCGCTCCTAGTGGCTGGGGACATTAATGCGGGAAAACTTAAATCATTTTTACAAAAATTTGACCAGCATGCCACATGTACAACCAGAGAAAAAAAAATCTAGACCACCTTTACTCCACACACAGAGGTGCATACAAAGCTCTCCCCCACCCTACATTTGGCAAATCTGACCATTATTCTATCCTCCTGATTCCTGCTTACAAGCAAAAACTAAAGCAGGAAGTACCAATGACTCACTCAATACGGAAGTGATCAGATGACACGGATGCTATGCTACAGGACTGTTTTGCTAGCACAGACCGGAATATGTTCCGGGATTCATCCAATGGCATTGAGGAACATACCATCTCAGTCATCGGCTTCATCAATAAGTGCATCGACGACATCATCCCCACAGTGACCGTACGCACATATCCCAACCAGAAGCCATGGATTACAGGCAACATCAGCATTGAGCTTAAAGGATACAGCTGCCGGTTTCAAGGAGCGGGACACTAATCCAGACGCCTATAAGAAATCCAGCTGTGCCCTCAGATGAACCATCAAACATCAAAGCGTCAATACAGGATTAAGATTGAATCCTACTACACAGGATCCGATGCTCGTCGGATGTGGCAGGGTTTGAAAACTATTAAGGAATACAAAGGGAAACCCAGACGTGAGCTGCCCAGTTACGTGAGCCTACCAGGTGAGCTAAATGCCTTTTATGCTCGCTTTGAGGCAAGCAATACTGAAGCATGCACGAGAGCACCAGCTGTTCTGGATGACTGTGAGATAATGCTTTCGGTAGCCGATGTGAGCAAGACCATTAAACAGGTCAACATTCACAAAGCCGCTGGGCCAGATGGATTACCAGAACGTGTACTCAAAGCATGCGTGGACCAACTGGCAAGTGTCTTCACTGATATTTTCAACCTCTCCCTGACTGAGTCTGTAATACCTACATGTTTCAAGCAGACCACCATAGTCCCTGTGCCCAAGGAAGCAAAGGTAACCTGCCTAAGTAATTACCGCCCCGTAGCACTCACGTCGGTAGCCATAAAGTGCTTTGAAAGGCTGGTCATGGCTCACATCAACAGCATCCTCCCAGACACCCTAGACCCACTCCAATTTCCATACCACCCCAACAGATCCACAGATGACGCAATCTCAATCGCACTCCACACTGCCCTTTACCACCTGGACAAAAGGAACACTTATATGAGAATGCTATTCTTTGACTACAGCTCAGCGTTCAACACCATAGTGCCCACGAAGCTCATCACAAAGCTAAGGGCCCTGGGACTAAACACCTCCGTCTGCAACTGGATCCTGGACTTCCTTTTGGACCGCCCTCAGGTGGAAAGGGTAGGCAGCAACACGTCAGCCAAGCTGATCCTCAACACAGGGGCCCCTCAGGGGTGTGTACTTAGTCCCCTCCTGTACCCTCTGTTCACCCACAACTGTGTGGTCAAACACAACTCCAAAACCATCATTAAGTTTGCTGACGACACAACAGTGGTAGGCCTGATCACCGACAACAATGAGACAGCCTATAGGGAGGAGCTCAGAGACCTGGAAGTGTGGTGCCAGGACAACAAGTTCTCCCTCAATGTGAGCAAGACAAAGGAACTGATCGTGGACTTCAGGAAAAGGCAGGTTGAACAGGCCCCCATTAACATCAACGGGGCTGTAGTGGAGCGTGTTGAGAATCAAGTTCCTTGGTGTCCACATCACCAACGATCTATCATGGTCCTTACACACCAAGACAGTCGTGAAGAGGGCACGACAAAACCTTTTTCCCCTCAGGAGACTGAAAAGATTTGGCATGGTTCCCAGATCCTCAAAAAGTTCTACAGCTATATAATAGGCGGTGTCAGAGGAAAGCCCATAAAATTGTCAGAGACTCCAGTCACCCAAGTCATACACTGTTTTCTCTGCTACCACTGGGCAAGCAATACTGGAGCGCCAAGTCTAGGACCAAAAGGCTCCTTAACAGCTTCTACCCCCAAGCCATAAGACTGCGGAACAATTAATCAAATGGCCACCGGACTATTACATTGACCCCCCCCCTCCCCTCCCCTCCATTTGTTTTGTACACTGCTGCTACTTGCTGTTTATTATCTATGCATAGTCACTTCACCCCTACCTACATGTACAAATATTATCTCAACCTGTACCCCCGCACACTGACTCGGTACCGGTACCCCCTGTATATTGTCATGTTATTGTGTTAGTTTTTATTAGTTTTTACTTTAGTTCATTTGGTAAATATTTTCTTAGCTCTTCTTGAACTGCACTATTGGTTAAGGGCTTGTAAGTAAACATTTCACTTTAAGGTCTACACTTATTGTTTTCGGCGCATGTGACAAAGTTGGATTTGATTTATAATTAAACCTCTGTCTCACAGCCCTTTGTCTCCTGTTTCCATATTTCTTTCAAAATAAACATTGAACATTAATAGTCAAATCATAGTGTAAAAGCAGGTGAGCTGGCTTTACTCTTTTTAGCCATTTTCTGTTGTTTTGTGGATGAAGAACAGCGCAAAACACCAGTCTCAACGTCAACAGTGAAGAGGCGACTCCGGGATGCTGGCCTTTGTCAGTGTTCTTTTGCCCTTCTCAATCTTTAATTTTTTTGGCCAGTCTGAGATATGGCTTTTTCTTTGCAACTCTGCCTAGAAGGCCAGCCTCCCAGAGTCGCCTCTCCACTGTTGACGTTGAGACTGGTGTTTTGCGTGTACTATTTAATGAAGCTGCCAGTTGAGGATATGTGAGGCGAGGCGTCTGTTTCTCAAACTTGACACTCTGATGTACTTATTCTCTTGCTCAGTTGTGCACCGGGGCCTCCCACTCCGCTTTCTATTCTGGTTAGAGCCGGTTTGCGCTGTTCTGTGTAAAAGATCTTCAGTTTCTTGGCAATTTCTCGGCAGTGAATAGCCTTCATTTCTTAGAACAAGAATAGACTGACGAGTTTCAGAAGACAGTTCTTTGTTTCTGGCCATTTTGAGCCTGTAACCGAACCCACAAATGCTGATGCTCCAGATATTCAACTAGACGAAAGAAGGCCAGTTTTATTTCTTCTTTAAGCAGGACAACAGTTTTCAGCTGTGCTAACATAATTGCAAAAGGGTTTTCTAATGATCAATTAGCCTTTCAAAATTATAAACTTGGATTAGCTAACACAAGTGCCATTGGAACACAGGAGTGATGGTTGCTGATAATGGGCCTCTGTATGCCTATTTAGATATTCCACACAAAAAAATCTGCTGTTTCCAGCAGTCATTTACAACATTAACAATGTCTACACTGCATTTCTGATCAATTTGATGTTATTTTAATGAACAATTTTTGCTCTTTTTTTTCAAAGTGATCCCAAACTTTTGAACGGTAGTGTATATCTACCGGTAATTGTGTGCTTTCAAAATGAACTACGCAAAGGGACTCGCTTGTCCCGCTGCGTCATCCATTATTTCCAAGGTAATGTACAGAACCTCGGTGTTTATCCCTTACCTAATAGGCACTTACTATAATATTTTTATTTATTTAATGAGATGGGAAAATGTTTTTTATTTATTAAGTTGCACATGTGCTCTTTATGACACTATGTTAAAATTAGGTCACTTTGTTTCACTACTCAAAAGGCACTTATTTGGTCGAACGACCCAGTAGAGCAGGTGTCCAGAGCAGCAAGGACTTCCAATGACAATTTGGAAAAGCCTAAATAGTTTCCACGTGCAGCTCGAAGTCACACACAGCCACTGACAGTCTAATAAATTCCATTCCGACTGACACTCGGAATGCCATGCTGGATGACACGAGGGACTGATGTAGTAAGCCTGCCACGGCTCAAAATACTCCCCAGCACACACATGCATCCCCATCTCACCTTGAACAGTGTAATCCCCGTTTGCAGACTTTGTGTTTGAAGTGCATACTTTGTTTATCACAGTAGCCTAAATAGTACATTCAATTTAAAAGGGCAAATTGCGGTTGCTTCATCCATGTTTGGACTTCTGAATTAATCAAATGTACCCATTGATTCTTCAAGTCTATAATTTATAAATGCCACATGAGCTAAGTTTAACTGTCATACCCCATCAGAACCCAAAATATAAACGTCTTTCATGCCAACGTTTGTAAACAAAGTAAATGTAAACAAACACTGTATAGCCTCAAAACATGGTTAAAACTATAATGTTGATATCATGAATGGTCAGTCCTTGTATCCATAACTCTGTCTATGAATTTGAGAGTGGTTACATTTCTCCAGCCCTACCCTCAGATTTTTACCAGAAACAGGGGTATGGATGACGCTTTGTTATTGTTTCAACTGCTGATTGCCGATTTAAATACAGAAAAGACAATGGCACATTTCTAAAAACATGCTGCATATTTTACAGAAGATAGATTACCTAATGCTGTAATTAGAAGTGATGGAGAGGCCTACACAAACAACATCACCTATATTTCAGACATCCCTGATTATACACACTTCTTCAAAGCATTCCTAAAAGTTGTACAACTTTTCCCAATTTGCCATCCGGCCAATAAAATAAAAAAAAGTTCCTTTACTTACAAAAGATCGAAGAAAGCTCTTCTGTAGTCTCTTGAAGGTCAGAAGAAAAGAATACACTATATGGAAAGTGAGCTGGAAGACAGGTTGAACGTTGAGCAGTGCTCCGCTGTCATTACCAGAACAGGGCACGCCGCCTGCAAACCAACTGTGGTTTCTTTGTATGCGGTCTGGAGGAAGTTAATTCATGTCAGTGGGAGGCAATCCGCACCGCTGCGACTCATCTACCAGACTACTGCGATGCGTGCAGTGTGTCGCATGTTTAGGATTTTTACAATTTGTGCCTTGCTTTGCCATGCGGCCTCAGAAACGGATGTACACTGAGTATACAAACATTAGGAACATTCGTCCCCCCTCCATGTCATGAAAAGAGTAGGTGTTCTTAATGTTTTGTATGGTCAGTGTATAACACTGAAGATGGTGCAAATGTGTAACTTTCAACTATGTGTTTATGGGATAGCAACAATAAAAAGTTGATGGTGTTTATAATGCTGAGCAATCATGTTTTTGATATATTGTATGCCATTGCTATTACTCATTTCATTCATAATACAGTTGTGGGCTATAGCCTGTTGTTATTATTAGTAGGTCTATTATACTTTTTACCAGTGGTGCCTCTGCCTATATGGAGACTACAGCCTCCGCTGCCAGGGTCTCAACTTACTATTGACAGTTAAAAAAGTATTATACACAAGGTGCACTTTTGAAAATTGGTAGGGCATCAGCAGTTTCCAATGACAGTCACTCCAAAAATTGTTGCCAGCTATCTAAACCTTGTAGTAATCATCAAATTACCGCCCTGACATTCAGGGGACACCCATAAATTTTTTTAGTCACTCTAACTCAGATATCATATGAACATGGTAAAATGTGTACAGTTGTAGGAAATTAGCTTTAAACTGCAAAAGTGTTCCTTCACCTCATGGCAAAATGTGTAGAATTGACCTTTGAAACTGCACATGTTCTTTAACACTGCAAAGAAAATGCTGCTAAGAGGAGGAAGCAATAAAATACCAAATCTGGGCTAGAGGTGGCACTGCTTTAAAAAATATATATTTTACAATTGATTACCATTATTAAGGCAGCACATGTGGCTAGCAAATAATTAATACAACCTGGCTTGCTAGACTTCATCATAACTTCTGCTGCAACACTTTTCAATGGCAATTTTTTGCATTCAGATCACGGTATAAATCATAACTTGTGGCAAAAATAGCGAGGTGCCCAGAAACAGCCAAAATAAAGCTCTCCTCCATGTTTCGTGATTCTGATTGCGGTAATGCGGTGCATGGATTGCGACACTTGCATAAAAATGACCATGTACCAATGTAATTCCGCAGTACTGCGTACAGGATGACAAGTGCACCAACAATGTGGCAGCTGCTAACTTTGTCTGAAAGATGTATGAAAATCATGACGAACTGTCCATCTTACTAATTTATTTGTACTGCGTTCCACAATTTCTTTGCCGTTATTTTCTTGAAATAAAATAAAAAAGATCTATAAAAGTCAAACCTTTGAAATTGTGTAAATTGTGATGAATTGTGATTATTATTGATACAAAAATGTTGCATTTACAAATACACCAAAATCCAAACTGGGATAAAGACCTTTAAAGGAGAGAAATACCTTTTATAGGGGAACGGAAACGTTTTGGAAAGTAAAGCTAAGCAAAGAAATGTATTCAATCCACTAATACTAGTGTCCTCAAAGGGGGGGCTGAACTCACTGATTATGCCAGGCTTGTTGGGATGCTCATTTAGAAATTCTAGTGGCCATGACTGAAGCCAAACGTGAGTTGTCTTGGTGGTGTGGTTTGATGTGGGTGTTTCTTGGATGTGTCACCACCAAGACACACCCATCTGTCAGAACCTTGCCCGCAGCTGTTCCTCCCCACTCAATCACAACAAACAAACCTCCTGTAGGTTGAGTTCAATAACTACTGTACAGGCAGATGTATGGTGAGATGTTGGAGGAAGCTTTGAATCAGTCAGTAGTAGGGTTGCAAAGGGATGGAAACTTTTCGGTAAATTTCCAGAATTTTTCCAGAAATCGTCCAGGGGAAGTTAAGCCTGGGAGTTTGGGGAATTTTGCTTAAATTCTTCAAAAAAGTTAGCTTATAACAGTGAACCTTTTTTGTGGGATACACATAAGGCAATTCTAGGTCTTGTGGCATACAGTTGAAGTCGAAAGTTTACCTACACTTAGGTTGGAGTCATTAAAACTCGTTTTTCAACCACTCCACACATTTCTTGTTAACAAAATATAGTTTTGGCAAGTCAGATCGGACATTTACTTTGTGCATGACACAAGTATTTTTTCCAACAATTGTTTACAAACAGATTATTTCACTTATAATTCACTGTATCACAATTCCAGTGGGTCAGAAGTTTACATACACTAAGTTGACTGTGTTTTTAAGCAGCTTGGAAAATTCCAGAAAACGATGTCATGGCTTTAGAAGCTTCTAATAGGCTAATTGACATCATTTGAGTCATTTGGAGGTGTACCTGTGGATGTATTTCAAGGCCTACCTTCAAACTCAGTGCCTCTTTGCTTGACATCATAGGAAACTCAAAAGAAAACAGCCAAGACCTCAGAAAAAAATTGTAGACCTCCACAAGTCTGGTTGATCCTTGGGAGCAATTTCCAAATGCCTGAAGGTACCACGTTCATCTAAACAAACAATAGCATGCAAGTATAAACACTGTGGGACCAGCCGTCATACGGCTCAGGAAGGAGACACATTCTGTCTCCTAGAGATAAATGTACTTTGGTGCGAAAAGTGCAAATCAATCCCAGAACAACAGCAAAGGACCTTATGAAGATGCTGGAGGAATCAGGTACAAAAGTATCTATATCCACAATAAAACGAGTCCTATATCGACATAACCTGATAGGCCGCTCAGCAAGGAAGAAGCCACTGCTCCAAAACCGCCATAAAAAGCCAGACTACAGTTTGCAACTGCACATGGGGACAAAGATCATACTTTTTGGAGAAATGTCCTCTGGTCTGATGAAACAAAAATATAACTGTTTGGCCATAATGATCGTCATTATGTTTGGAGGAACAAAGGGGAGGCTTGCAAGCCGAAGAACACCATCCCAACCATGAAGCACGGGGGTGGCAGCATCATGTTGTGGGGGTGCTTTGTTGCAGGATGGACTGGTTCACTTCACAAAATAGATGGCATTATGAGGAAGGAAAATTACGTGGATATATTGAAGCAACATCTCAAGACATCAGTCAGGAAGTTGAAGCTTGGTTGCAAATGGGTCTTCCAAATGATCAATGACCCCAAGCATACTTCCAAAGTTGTGGCAAAATGGCTTAAGGACAACAAAGTCAAGGTATTTGAGTGGCCATAACAAAGCCCTGACCTCAATCCTATAGAAAATGTGTGGGCAAAACTGAAAAAGCATGTGCGAGCAAGGAGGCCTAAAAACCTGACTCAGTTACACCAGCTCTGTCAGGAGGAATGGGCCAAAGTTCACCCAACTTATTGTGGGAAGCTTGTGGAAGGCTACCCAAAAAGTTTGACCCAAGTTAAACAATTTAAAGGCAATGCTACCAAATACTAATTGAGTGTATGTAAACTTCTGACCTACTGGGAATGTGATGAAAGAAATACAAGCTGAAATAAATCATTGTCTCTATTATTCTGACATTTCACATTCTTAAAATAAAGTGGTGATCCTAACTGACCTAAGATTTGGATTAAATGTCAGGGATTGTGAAAAACGGAGTTTAAATGTATTTGTCTAAGGTGTATGTAAACTTCCGACTTCAACTGTATCTTGGTTAAACTATTCCCAATTCAATGGAATTGCAACCCTCTGCATGCACAGTGCATTCTTCCATCACATGTGCAGTGCACTCTTCCATCACATGTACAGCTGATTCTCACGTTCTTGCTAATCTTGTTAATTTACCTGTTTCCATACATGTTTCATTTTAAAACATTTATCTTACAAAGGAGTTGTTTAATCTAACTGATAACTATTTATCTGTACATGGAATTGTATTTGTTTTTTTACAGATTTTTTTCTAATCTTTACATAAAAATGCCACGGGCACTATCTGATGTGTGGAGACATTTCACTGCAGCTAATGTAGAAGGAAAAGCTATGTACATTTGCAAATACTGTGCCAAAACATATGTTGGACCACAGAAGGTATTTGCACTTGTAACGTTTGCGCTGGGAGTCGGGAAGCAAGTTCAGTGCATCATTTAATAAACAAATGACCAAACAAGAAACACGAACAACGCACAGACAGGAAACTGAAACAGAAACAATGACGCCTGGGGAAGGAACCAAAGGGAGTGACATATATAGGGCAGGTAATCAAGGAGGTGATGGATTCCAGGTGAGTGTCATAATTCGCTGATGTGCGTAACGATGGTGACAGGTGTGCGTCATAACAAGCAGCCTGGTGACCTAGAGGCCGGAGAGGGAGCACACATGACAGTACCTTCTCCCCGACGCACGGCTCCAGCAGCAGGATGCCGACCATGATGACAATCCCAGGGATCAGGAGAGGACACCTCTGCTAAGGCACGGGAACCTGTCGATCCAGCTGAGGCGCAGGAACATGGTGACCTAGAGCGCCGGAGAGAGAGCATATGTGACAGTACCCTCTCCCCGGCGAGTTCAGCTCCAGCCGCAGGACACCAACCACAGGGACGATCCCGGGGATCAGGAGCAGACCGGTCGCCTCCGCTGAGGTGAAGAAATCTGACAAACCGGCAGAGATGTGAGAGCCTGAAGAGCCGGCCGAGTCCTCCCCGGTTGCCTCGGGCCGAGGCACGGGAACCTGTTCACCCAGCTGAGCCATGGGAGCCTATCGAGCCAGCTGAGGCATGGGAGCCTATTGAACCCGCTGAGGCATGGGAGCCTGTCGAGCCAGTTGAGGCATGGGAGGCTATCGATCCTGCTGAGGTATGGAAACCCGTCGAGCCAGATGAGGCAGAGGAACCCGTCGAACCCGGCGAGGCATGGGAATCCGACAAACCGGCTGAGGCCTCCCAGGTAGCCTCCAAAATTTTAAGAAAAAAATAGAAAAAACATTCCCTGATGCTTCCTTTGGTGAGGTGTCATTCTGTAACGTTAGCGCTGGGAGTCGGGAAGTTAGTTCAGGGAGTGCATAATTTAATAAACAAATTAACAAAACAAGAAACAGTCCAGGTGAGTGTCATAATGCACTGAAGCGCATAACGATGGTGACAGGTGTGCACCATAACGAGCAACCTGGTGGCCTAGAGGCCGGAGAGGGAGCACAAGTGACAGCACTGGTGACAGACAATGCTGCGAACATGAAGGCTGCTTGGTCTAAAGTGGAGGAGTCCTACCCTCACATCACACCCATTGGCTGTGCTGCTCATGCATTGAATCTGCTTCTCAAGGACATCATGGCACTGAAAATAATGGATACACTCTACAAGAGAGCCAAGGAAATGGTTAGGTATGTGAAGGGTCATCAAGTTATAGCAGCAATCTAACTCACCAAGCGAAGTGAGAAGAATAAGAGCACCACATTGAAGCTGCCCAGCAACACCCGTTGGGGTGGTGTTGTCATCATGTTTGACAGTCTCCTGGAGGGGAAGGAGTCTCTCCAAGAAATGGCCATATCCCAGTCTGCCGATATGGACAGCCCCATCAAGAGGATCCGCCAGGCAGTTGGGGAACTCATCTCCATCATGTTTGTGGACATCCTGCACATGGTTGGCTACAGACGTCCATTTGGCCACTGTCTCCTCTCCGGAGGTTGAAGCTACCCAGTACAAGTGGTTCACAATACTCCTCCTCCAGGGTCCAACTTGCTTGCAGGTCCTTGATTTAGCCAGGGCATCTATTTTATTTCAATTCCCTAATAAGATGACATGACATTGGGAAAATGTACAAATAACGTATTGTACAAAACACTGGAGAATATCAAAACAATTACTAAAATGTGAAGACCACATTACCAACTAACTACACACCTTTAGCAACGTGCCATGTATCGTAGAGACCTACACTGAACAAAAAATATCAACACAAAATATAAAGTGCTGGTCCCATGTTTCATGAGTTGAAATTAAAGATCCCAGAAATGTTCCATAAATACAAAAGCTTATTTCTCTCCAATTTTGGGTGCAAATTTGGTTACATCCCTGTTAGTGAACATTTCTCCTTTGCCAAGATTATCCATCCACCTGACAGGTGTGCCATATCAAAAAGCTGATTAAACAGCATGATCCTTACACAGGTGCACCTTGTGCTGGGGACAATAAAAGGCCACTCTAAAATGTGAAGTTTTGTCACACAACACAATGCCACAGATGTCTCAAGTTTTGAGGGAGCATGCAATTTGCATGCTGACTGCAGGAATGTCTACCAGAGCTGTTGCCAGAGAATAGAATGTTCATTTCTCTTCCATAAGATGCTTCAAACTTCTTTTTAGAGAATTTCGCACTATGTCCAAACGGCCTCACAACCGCAGACCATGTGTATCCACGCCAGCCCCTCCACATCCAGTTTCTTCACCTGCGGGATCATCTGAGACCAGCGACCCAGACAGCTGATGGAACTGTGGGTTTGCACAACCAAATAATTTCTGCACAAACTGTCAGAAACCGTTTCATCTGCATGCTCATCGTCCTCAACAGGGTCTTCACCTGCAGTTCAGTGTCGTAACCGACTTCACTGGGCAAATGTTCACGTTCAACATAGATGAGGATTTAAATAATTTATTTCAGTTGACTGATTTCCTTATGAACTGTAAACTCAGTAAAATCTTTTAAATTGGTGAATGTTGCATTTATAAAAAAAAATTGGGGGGGGGGGTGCTGAGGACAAAATCTCATTTAAAAGAAATCTTGCACAATTGGCCGGGCGTCGTCCGGGTTTGGCCAGGGTAGGCTGTCATTGTAAATAAGAATTTGGTCTTAACTGACTTTAAATAAAGGTTAAATAAAAAATAAAAATGATTGGCTGGATCAATCAAAATCTTTGAAATTGTTGCATGTCGAGTTTATATTTTTGTTCAGTATAGAATGTCAGGCATCTCTTCCCTCAGGAACTTTTGGATGGACAGGTTACGATCTTTAACGATGTTGTGAATCTTGACACCCGCCTCCTCCAAGGCAAAGGAGGCTTGTGCAACATCCACAGTGACGGTGAGTCTCGATAAACTGCCAAGGTAATAAATGCTTTGGTGCTCACTGGCCTGTAAAAGGCTGCATTCAGCAGATGCTTAAATTACAGACACGCGCCACCATGCCCAACAAATATTGGAATGTCGATTAGATATCCAATAACTTTTGGATTGACCCTGCAATGAGCTGTATTAAGTAGAACCATTTTCCTTGAACGTTTGCTGTGTCCTGGGCCAATTGCAAGGGAGTTATTTCGATTGGATCTTAAAAAAAGCAAAACAGGAGGGTGGAGCTCCTCCATGAAAACACATTGAAATGTCTTGATGGGGATTGGAACCGATGACGTAAACAAGACATTGTGTCTGGTAGACTTGGCATTTAGCCACTTTACCAACATGGAAATGACATAATATTGAGAAAGGTGTTTTAAGTTTTGTATTAAGTACGTAATTGATATCTGAGAAGAATATCAAGTCTGGGCAAGTTTATTGGAGGAAGGGACTGTGAATTTCAGAAAATAAACTGAAAGCGTAATGAAGGCTTTGGTGCTCACTGGCCTGTAAAAGGCTGCATTCCGCTGTCTTGCACAGGTAACACTGCAGGTTCTATTCACAGGGGCTGTCCCCACACCTGCCAACACAGGGGATTTAACCTGCTCTGTTACCCGCCTGGGTTGGTTCACCCCTCCTTACCAGCCTGGGTTGGTCCACCCCTCCTTCACCCCAACCTGGTGACCTCCAGCTCCCTGGAACTGACCATGGTGATGTTGGCCGTGTGAAGGACCCCTATTCAACATAGTGGACTGCAGCACCAAACCCCCAAGTTCAAGCAGTCCTTCAGTCTAAGTTTCCCAGACACATGAATTACAGACATGCACCACCATGCCCGACAAAGTTTCGCTGTATCGATTAGATGTCCAATTACTTTTGGATTGACCCTGCAATGAGCTGGAGTAAGTTGAACCATTGTCCTTGAACGTTTGCTATGTCTTCAGCTAATTGTTTTTTGCATTTGTATTTATTATGGATCCCCATTTGCTGCTGCCAAGGCACATAACAATACATTCACAACACACTGTGTGCCCTCAGGCCCCTACCACATACAGTGGCTTGCGAAAGTATTTACCCCCCTTGGCATTTTTCCTATTTTGTTGCCTTACAACCTGGAATTAAAATTGATTTTTGGGGGGGTTTATAATTTGATTTACACAACATGCCTACCACTTTGAAGATGCAAAATATTTTTTATTATGAAACAAACAAGAAATAAGACCAAAAAAAACAGAAAACTTGAGCGTGCATAACTATTCACCCCCCCAAAGTCAAGACTTTGTAGAGCCACCTTTTGTAGTAATTACAACTGCAAGTCTCTTGGGGTATGTCTCTATAAGCTTGGCACATCTAGGCACTAGGATTTTTGCCCATTCTTCAAGAAAAAACTTCTCCAGCTCCTTCAAGTTGGATGGGTTTCGCCTGTGTACAGCAATCTTTATGTCATACCACAGATTCTCAATTGGATTGAGGTCTGGGCTTTGACTAGGCCATTCCAAGACATTTAAATGTTTCCCCTTAAACCACTCGAGTGTTGCTTTAGCAGTATACTTAGGGTCATTGTCCTGCTGGATGGTGAACCTCCGTCCCACTCCCAAATCTCTGGAAGACTGAAACAGGTTTCCCTCAAGAATTTCCCAGTATTTAGCACAACCCATCATTCCTTCAATTCTGACCAGTTTCCCAGTCCCTGCCGATGAAAAACATCCCCACAGCATGATGCTGCCACCACCATGCTTGACTGTGGGGTTGGTTTCTCGGGGTGATGAGAGGTGTTGGGTCTGTGCCAGACATAGCGTTTTCCTTGATGTCCAAAAAGCTCAATTTTAGTCTCATCTGACCAGAGTACCTTCTTCCATATGTTTGGGAGTCTCCCACATGCCTTTTGGCGATATACAGGTGTATATATACTGAGATCATGTGACAGATCATGTGACACTTAGATTGCACACAGGTGAACTTTATTTAACTAATTATGTGACTTCTGAAGGTAATTGGTTGCACCAGATCTTATTTAGGGGCTTCATAGCATAGGGGGTGAATACATATGCATGCACAAGTTTTCCTTTTTTATGTTTTGGTATTTTTATAAACAAGTAATTTTTTCATTTCACCACCAATTTTGACTATTTTGTGTATGTCCATTACATGAAACCAAATAAAAATCCATTGAAATTACAGGTTGTAATGTAACAAAATAGGAAAAACGCTAAGGGGGTGAATACTTTCGCAAGGCACCGTATCTACAGTACAAAATCCATGTGTAAGTGTGTGTATAGTGCGCATGTTATCGTGTGTGTGTGTATGCATGTGTCTGTGCCTATGTTTGTGTTGCTTCACAGTCCCCGCTGTTCCATATGGTGTATTTTTATCTGTTATTTAATTTCACTGCTTGCATCAGTTACTTGATGTGGAATAGAGTTCCATGTAGTGTGGCAAAGAAGGGGGTCGAGTGATAAATGGCAGATATGTGAGGGCAGAACTAATAAACGGGCTCTGCCCGATCACTAAAATGGCCACCCCGATCAGAACTACAGATCACAAAATGGCCGACTGCCAAAACTACAATTCCCAGAAGCAAGGGGAACCCTCAGAAGGTGGAGTCGACCCACAGATAAAAGGTCAAGAAAAACCAGGAAGAGAGAGAGAGAGCGGGAAGGATCTATGAACCATAGAGAGAGAGACATTCTACATTGGCTGGATTTACCGTGTACGAGCTGGACTGTTTTGGACTTACCTGTTGGCGTTTAGACCTGGACCTACCGAGAACCAGATTTGTGTACCGAACCCTGCTATCCTTGACCTTACCTGCGGCCTGGGTGGACCAGGACAGAGAAACAAACATACAGGTACTGTCATGTTCGAAAGAACTTTAATTCTGGGCTGACTTTGGTGACAGTTTCTCACTTAATTTGTGACAAACGCTCCTAGCTTTGAAGAGGTTTGCCACACGTGGTGGAGAATGTGGGCACTGGATTAACCATACCGCTGGTTAGGTAGAAAAAAAAAAAAAGTTTAGTTAGCACTCCAAAGGGGAGTCAGGTTTTTTTTTTTTTTTTTGTGGCTTTGTTTGGTTAGGACAGTTTTTTCAGGAAAATGAGTATGGAGGGAGCCATACAGGCCCTGTTACAAGCGGTGGCCGCCCAACAAGAGGCAACTAGAGCTCAACAAATAGCTCATCAGGATGCAATGCGAATGTATCAGGACACGTTACAGGTCCAGCACCACACCAACCAGCTGCTCAGAGAAGAGCAAGAGAGAAACACCCGGGAGTTAAGAGAAGGCCTAAAGGGGCTAGCGGACCAAATTGGGACTCAGTTACCAGCTGCAAATACCCAAAGGTGGGCCAATCATTTTCTTCAAAAAATGACAGCGCAGGATGATGTGGAAGCATATCTTACCACCTTCGAAAGGACGGCAGAGAGGGAGAAGTGGCCGAAAGAAGAATGGGCAGGGCTTCTGGCACCATACCTGGCAGGGGATGCTCAAAAAGCATATTTTGACCTGGAGTTGAAGGATGCACAGGATTACGATAAACTCAAGGGAGAGATTCTGACTAGACTGGGAGTGACCGATACCGTGAGGGCACACCGCTTCCACCAGTGGTCCTACAGACCGGGACAACCCCCCCGAACACAGATGTTCGACTTGATTCACCTGGCACGGAAATGGTTGCGACCGGAGACCCGTTCGTCCGCCGAGGTCGTCGAGACCATCGTACTCAACCAGTTTCAGCGAGGTCTACCCCAAGAAGTGCGACGATGGGTTGGCCAGAACGAGGTACTTTCCGCCGACCATCTCGTGGGCCTGGTTGAACGGTATTGTACGGCAGGAACAGCTGAGCAGGCGCAGGAGGAAAGATTCCCATTCCCCAGGCCTGGGCGAACCAGCGGACAGGTTAAGACTGTGCCAACAGGGGGAGGGGGAGGAGAGCAGCGTGGGGCCATGAGGAAAGAATCAGAATCGGGCCGAGACACTAAGGGAAAAACCGGGACTGGGGGTCGAGGAGATCTCCCCCCCGGAACCCTATTATCTGTTACAATTGTAATCGACCGGGACATATTGCAGCCTACTGCCCTATTAAAGAAGAGCCAATGCAATGTAACCTCGGTGAAAAAGAAGATGAGATATGGTATGCATGTCCCGTGGTAACCACTGTACTTGAAAGATCAAGAAACAAACATATGTGCAGGGTGAAGGTTGAAGGGAAGGAGGTTGAAGCACTACTGGATTCCGGCAGTATGCTAACCCTGGTCGTTGCAAACCTAGTGCCGACGCATAAACTGGATACAAGTCAGGATATCAGTGTTACGTGCATTCATGGGGATACCCGTCTGTACCCCACAGCATTAGTGAGCATACAAACAGAGGACGGTCTGCTGGATTATGAGGTCGGCGTGGTCCCAAAGATGCCATATGATGTAATATTGGGTAGATACTTTCCTAACTTTGCGAAGTTAGGTCAAAAGAACGGCATATTTGAGAAGCCAACAACCCTGACCAAGCAGGAAGAAGCATGGGGCCTTCAACCAAGGCCAAGAAAAGAGGTCTCCCAGGGGCCAAGCCCACAGGTACTAGTAGGGGAGGATGAGTATGAAGTGGCAAACCTCGTTGATAATGAACAGCCCAGTACTAGTGGGGCTGGGGTCGATCTGAATCCAGAGGACGACTATCTAGAACCAGCAGACCTGGCAGGGTCCATGACTAATTTCGGGACGGCCCAACACCAGGATCCAACCCTGCAGCAAGCCAGAGCAGACGTGCAGGTCATAGATGGTACTCCCATAAATGATAGGATGATGCCTAATAGTTTTCCCCACTTCATCATGAAAAAGGGTTTGGTGTACAGAGTCTCAAAAATAGGGGTTGATGTGGTGGAACAGTTGTTGGTCCCCACCCGGTACAGAAAGACAGTACTGGATCTAGCTCATGGGCACATTCTGGGTGGACACCTTGGTATCGATAAAACCCGAGACCGGATTGTAAGGAGGTTTTACTGGCCAGGAATTCAGGCTGAAGTGGCTCGGCATTGTGGAGAGTGCCCGGAGTGCCAGGTAACAGCTCCCCGACCAGCGTTTAGAAGCCCGTTAGTGCCACTCCCCATAATCGAAACGCCATTTGAGAGGATAGCGATGGACATAGTGGGCCCACTACCCAAATCTGCCAGAGGGCACCAATACATTCTGGTCATTCTAGATTATGCCACTCGCTACCCAGAAGCCATTCCCCTTCGGACAATGGCTTCCAAAAATATCGCCAAGGAACTAGTGCTATTGTTCACCAGGGTTGGGGTCCCAAAGGAGATCCTTACTGACCAGGGGACCCCCTTTATGTCCCGCCTTATGGCAGACCTTTGTAAATTGTGGCAGGTGAAACAGTTGAGGACATCAGTTTACCATCCACAGACGGACGGGCTGGTTGAGAGATTCAACTGGACCCTGAAGTCAATGCTCAGGAAGGTAATCGACAAGGATGGGAAAAACTGGGATTGCATGTTGCCATATCTGATGTTTGCCATTAGAGAGGTTCCTCAAGCCTCGCTGGGGTTTTCTCCCTTCGAGCTGGTATATGGGAGGCACCCCCGGGGAATCTTAGACATTGCCCGGGAAACCTGGGAACACCAATCCACCCCGTATACTAGTGTCATAGAGCACGTCACGGCAATGCAAAACAGGATAGCCACAGTCATGCCCATCGTCAGAGAGCACATGAGACAAGCACAAGAGCACCAGCGGCACACTTATAACCGGCAGGCTACCCTGAGGGAATTTCAACCGGGAGATAAGGTGTTAGTGCTGATCCCCACGGTAGAGTGCAAACTACTAGCCACATGGAAAGGACCATATGAAGTACTGGAGAGAATAGGAGAAGTTAATTATCGGATCCGACAGCCAGGTCGACGGCCCCAGGAACAGATCTATCACATAAACCTGTTAAAAGCATGGAGAGAGAGAGAAACACTAATGGTCACGTACCCCACACACACTCAGGAGACAGCTGAAGTAAATATTTCACCTACTTTGTCCCCAGCACAAGTACAGGAAGTAAAGACCCTGATCCAGAAAAACAGAGATGTGTTTTCAGAAGTACCCGGCCGAACTGAGGTTACAGCTCATGATATCGTTTCCCTACCAGGGAGAAAAGTGAGCATGAGGCCATATCGGGTACCCGAGGCTCGACAGGCAGCGATTAGAGCAGAGACGGAGAAAATGGGAGAACCGAGAACCAGATTTGTGTACCGAACCCTGCTATCCTTGACCTTACCTGCGGCCTGGGTGGACCAGGACAGAGAAACAAACATACAGGTACTGTCATGTTCGAAAGAACTTTAATTCTGGGCTGACTTTGGTGACAGTTTCTCACTTAACGTGTGGCAAACCTCTTCAAAGCTAGGAGCGTTTGTCACAAATCTGGTTCTCGGTAGGTCCAGGTCTAAACGCCAACAGGTAAGTCCAAAACAGTCCAGCTCGTACACGGTAAATCCAGCCAATGTAGAATGTCTCTCTCTCTATGGTTCATAGATCCTTCCCGCTCTCTCTCTCTCTTCCTGGTTTTTCTTGACCTTTTATCTGTGGGTCGGCTCCACCTTCTGAGGGTTCCCCTTGCTTCTGGGAATTGTAGTTTTGGCAGTCGGCCATTTTGTGATCTGTAGTTCTGATCGGGGTGGCCATTTTAGTGATCGGGCAGAGCCCGTTTATTAGTTCTGCCCTCACATATCTGCCATTTATCACTCGACCCCCTTCTTTGCCACAGTAGTCATGGCTCTATGTAGTACTGTGCGCCTCCCATAGTCTGTTCTGGACTTGGGACTGTGAGAGACCTCTTGTGGCATGTCTTGTGGGGTATGTATGTCCAAGCTGTGCACCAGCAGTTCAAACAGATAGCTCGGTGCATTCAACATATCAATACCGCTCATAAAAACAAGTAGTGATGAAGTCAATCTCTCCGCCACTTTGAGCCAGGAGAGATTGACATGCATATTATTAATATTAGCTCTCCAAGGGCCAGCCATGCTGCCCTGTTCTGAGCCAATTGCAATTTTCCTAAGTCCTTTTTTGTGGCACCTAACCACACGACTGAACAGTAGTCCAGGTGTGACAAAACCAGGGCCTGTAGGACCTGCCTTGTTGATAGTGCTGTTAAGAAGGTAGACCAGTGCTTTATTATATATATATATATTTATCCCCATTTTAGCTGCTGTTGTATCAATATGTTTTGACCATGACAGTTTACAATCCAGGGTTACTCCAAGCAGTTTGGTCACCTCAACTTGCTCAATTTCCACGTTATTTATTACAAGATTTACTTGGGGTTTAGTGAATGATTTGTCCTAAATACAATGCTTTTAGTTTTAGAAATATTTTGGACTAATTTATTCCTTGCCACCCACTCTGAAACTAAGTGAAACTCTTTGTTATGTGTTGCAGTCATTTCAGTCGCTGTAGTAGCTGACATAGAGTTGAGCCATCCGCATACATATAAACTCTGGCTTTACTCAAAGCCAATGGCATGTCATTAGTAAAGATTGAAAAAAGTAATGGGCCTAGACAGCTGCCCTGGGGTATCCTGATTCTACCTGGATTATGTTGGAAAGGCTTCCATTAAGGAACACCCTCTGTGTTCTGTTAGACAGGTAACTCTTTATCCACAATATACAGTGAGGGAAAAAAGTATTTGATCCCCTGCTGATTTTGTACGTTTGCCCACTAACAAAGAAATGATCAGTCTATAATTTTAATGGTAGGTTTATTTGAACAGTGAGAGACAGAATAACAACCAAAGAATCCAGAAAAACGCATGTCAAAAATGTTATAAATTGATTTGCATTTTAATGAGGGAAATAAGTATTTGACCCCCTCTCAATCAGAAAGATTTCTGGCTCCCAGGTGTCTTTTATACAGGTAACGAGCTGAGATTAGGAGCACACTCTTAAAGGGAGTGCTCCTAATCTCAGTTTGTTACCTATGTAAAAGACACCTGTCCACAGAAGCAATCAATCAATCAGATTCCAAACTCTCCACCATGGCCAAGACCAAAGAGCTCTCCAAGGATGTCAGGGACAAGATTGTAGACCTACACCAGGCTGGAATGGGCAACAAGACAATCACCAAGCAGCTTGGTAAGAAGGTGACAACAGTTGGTGCGATTATTCGCAAATGGAAGAAACACAAAAGAACTGTCAATCTCCCTCGGCCTGGGGCTCCATGCAAGATCTCACCTCGTGGAGTTGCAATGATTATGAAAACGGTGAGGAATCAGCCCAGAACTACACGGGAGGATCTTGTCAATGATCTCAAGGCAGCTGGGACCATTGTCACCAAGAAAACAATTGGTAACACACTACGCCGTGAAGGACTGAAATCCTACAGCGCCCGCAAGGTCCCCCTGCTCAAGAAAGCACATATACATGCCCGTCTGAAGTTTGCCAATGAACATCTGAATGATTCAGAGGACAACTGGGGGAAAGTGTTGTGGTCAGATGAGACCAAAATGGAGCTATTTGGCTTCAACTCAACTCGCCGTGTTTGGAGGAGGAGGAATGCTGCCCTCACTGTAGCAGGGGGTGTAAAGCCATAACACATACGTTTTTCCAGCAGCAGACTATGATTAATAATGTCAAAAGCCGCACTGAAATCTAACAAAACAGCCCCCAATCTTTTTATCATAAATTCCTTTAAGCCAATCATCAGTCATTTGTGTAAGTGCTATGCTTGTTGAATATGCCTCTCGATAAGCATGCTGAAAGTTTGTTGTCAATTGGTTTACTGTAAAATAGCACAATTTTTTCCCAAAAGTTTACTAAGGGTTGGTAACAGGCTGATCGGGTGGCTATTTGAGCCAGTAAAGGGGGCTTTACTATTCTTGGGTAGCGGATTTACTTTTGCTTCCCTCCAACCCTGGGGGCACACACATTCTAGCAGGCTTAAATTGAAAAAATGGCAAATAGGAGTGGCGATATCGTACGCTATTATCCTCAGTAATTTTCCATCCAAGTTGTCAGACCCCAGTGGCTTGTCATTGTTGATAGACACCAATAATTTTCTCACCTCTTCCACACTCACTTTAAAGAATGCAAAATTACAATGCATGTCTTTCATAATTTGGTCAGATATACTTGGATGTGTTGTGTCAGCGCTTGTTTCTGGCATGGCATGCCTACATTTCCAAATCTTGCCAATTAAAAAATGACTAAAGTAGTTGCCAATATCAGTTGGTTTTGTGATGAATGAGCCATCTGATTCAATGAATGATGGAGCAGAGTTAGCTTTTTTCCCCAAAATGTCATTCAAGGTTATCCAAAGCTTTTTAATATCATTCTTTATGTCATTTATCTTTGTTTCATAGTGTAGTTTCTTCTTCTTTTTATTCAGTTTAATCACATGATTTCTCAATTTGCCAATCGGTTGTGCAGCCAGACTTACTTGCCATTCCTTTTGCCTCATCCCTCTCAACCATACCATTTTTCAATTCCTCAACAATCCATGGGGATTTAACTATTTTTACTGTCATTTTCTTAAATGGGTGCATGCTTATTAGTAACTGGAATAAGCAATTTCATAAATGTGTCAAGTGCAATGAAAGCCAGTCAATATTTAAATCACCCAGAAAGTAAGCCTCTCTATTGACATCACACACATTATCAAGCATTTCACACATGTTATCCACATACTGACTATTAGCACTTGGTGGTCTATAGCTGCTTCCCACCAGAATGGGCTTTAGGTGAGGCAGATGAATCTGCAGCCATATTACTTCAACAGTATTTAACATGAGATCCTCTCTAATCTTTACAGGAATGTGGTTCTGAATATATACGGCAACACCTCTACCATTGGCTTTTCTATAGTTTCTGTAAATGTTATAACCTTGTAATGTTACCACTGTATCATCAAAGGTGTTATCTAAGTGAGATTCAGAGATAATCAGAATATGAATGTAATCTGTGACTAGCAAATTATTGATTTCATAAACCGTGTTTCTGAAGCTACATCTGTTGACGTAGTCTATTTTGAGCACTTTTCTTCTGGGATGCTTACTTGTTTTTATTGCTTTACTCTGAAGCTTACCAGCAGTAGATGTGCTCATGTTCTTTATGCTAGTGCAGGGTGAGCTGCACACAGTGGACTTCCTCCTAGGGCACACCGGCTCAGTGCTAACAGTATAAATCAGGTCCGTAGGCACATGATTACTGCATACAATAGCTGTTGGATCAGCAGAGGCATTCAGAGCATTTAGAGGGACACAAATTATGTTACTTATATTGTGTTTACCGACACCGTTGGTGTAATGTATATTTGCTGTAGCATTATGACTATGCTGCGTCACAATTGTAGGGATTAGCGGAGCTGGGCTTGGGTCATTGATAAGTCATTGTCTCAACGCAGCCTTATAATGCTGTGAAAGGATCCAGCATTATAAGGCATTCAGAGTAGTTAGAGGGACATAAATTATGTTACTTATATTGTGTCTACCGACACCCCTGATGTAATGTACATTTGCTGAAGCAAGATAGAGATGGCAGCTTCGCTTCTAGTCCTTGGGAAACTGTGCAGTATTGTTTTTTATGTATTATTTCTTACATTGTTAGCCCAGAAAACCTTAAGTGTTATTACATACAGCCGGGAAGAACTATAGGATATCAGAGAAACGTCAACTTACCAGCACAACCAGCATTAAGACCAGGAATACGACTTTCCCAAAACGGATCCTTTGTCTGCACCTCCCAGGGCATTCGAACTGATTCCAGAGGCCGATCCAAAACAACGCCGCCGGAGGAGAGGGTGCCGGAGCAGTCTTCTAGTGAGGCTTCGGATGCGTGCACACCACCCACCGTTTCTGAGTATATTGCTCACTAATGTCCAGTCCCTAGTTAACAAAGTCAACAAAATTAGGGCAAGAATTGCTTTCCAAAGAGATATCCGGGATTGTAACATACTCTGTTTCACGGAAACATGGCTAGCTTGGGACATGCTGTTGGAGTCAGTACAGCCAACAGGATTTTCAGTGCATCGCGCCGACAGGAATAAACATCTCTCCGGTAAGAAGAAGGAAGGGGGTGTATGTTTCATGATTAACAACTCATGGTGTAATCGTAACAACATACAGTGACTCAAGTCCTTTTGTTCACCTGACCTAGAATTCCTCACAATCAAATGCCGACCGTATTATCTATGAAGAGAACTCTCCTCCATTATTGACACAGCCGTGTATATCCCCCTAGCGGATACCAAGAGGGCCATCAAGGAGCTTCACTGGACTTTATGTAAACTGGAAACCTTATATCCTGAGGCTGCATTTATTGTAGCTTGGGACTTTAACAAAGCTAATTTGAGAACAAGGCTACCTAAATTCTATCAGCATATCGATTGCAGTACATGAGAGTGTAACACGCTCGACCATTGCTACTCTGACTTCCGCGATCCATACAAGGCCCTCCCCCGCCCTCCTTTCGGAAAATCTGACCATGACTCCATCTTGTTGCTCCCTTCCTATAGGCAGAAACTAAAACAGGAAATGTCCGTGCTTAGGTCTAACCAACGCTGGTCTGACCAATCAGATTCCATGCTTCAAGATTGCTTCGATCATGTGGACTGGGATATGTTCCGGGTAGCCTCAGATAACAACATTGACGTATACGCTGACTTGATGAGCGAGTTTATAAGGAAGTGTATAGGAGATGTTGTACCCACTGTGACTATTAAAACCTTCCCTAACCAGAAACCGTGTATTGATGACAGCATTCGCGCAAAACTGAAATCACTTACTACCACATTTAATCATGGCAAGTCAACTGGGAATATGACCGGGAATATGGCCGTGTAGTTATTCCCTCCGTAAGGCTATCAAACAAGCAAAGTGTCAGTATAGTGACAAAGTGGAGTCGCAATTCAACAGCTCAAACATGAAATGTATGTGGCAGGGTCAACAGACAATCATGGATTACAAAAAGAAAACAAGCCCCGACGCGGACATCGACGGTCAGTACAGGTGCATCAAAGTTGGGACAGAGAGATTGAAAAACAACTTCTATCTCAAGGCCATCAGATTATTAAACAGCCATCACTAGCACAGAGAGGCGGCTGCCTACCAACAAATTTGATATTTTTATTAATTATTTTATTTCACCTTTATTTAACCAGGTAGGCTAGTTGAGAACAAGTTCTCATTTGCAACTGCGACCTGGCCAAGATAAAGCATAGCAATTCGACACATACAACAACACAGAGTTACACATGGAATAAACAAAACATACAGTCAATAATACAGTAGAACAAAAGAAAACAAAAAGTCTATATACAGTGAGTGCAAATGAGGTAAGTTAAGGCAATAAATAGGCCATGGTGCCAAAGTAATTACAATATAGCAATTAAACACTGGAATGGTAGATGTGCAAAAGATTAATGTGCAAGTAGAGATACTGGGGTGCAAAGGAGCAAGATAAATAAATAAATACAGTATGGGGACAAGGTAGGTAAATAGATAGGCTGTTTACAAATGGGCTATGTACAGGTGCAGTGATCAGTGAGCTGCTCTGACAGCTGGTGCTTAAAGCTAGTGAGGGAGATATGAGTCTCCAGCTTCAGAGATGTTTGCAGTTTGTTCCAGTCATTGGCAGCAGAGAACTGGAAGGAAAGACGACCAAAGGAGGAATTGGCTTTGGGGGTGACCAGTGAGATATACCTGCTGGAGCGCGTGCTACGAGTGGGTGCTGCTATGGTGACCAGTGAGCTGAGATAAGGCGGGGCTTTACCTAGCAAAGACTTGTAGATAACCTGTAGCCAGTGGGTTTGGCGACGAGTATGAAGCGAGGGCCAACCAACGAGAGCATGGTAGTGCATGGGGCTTTGGTGACAAAACGGATGGCACTGTGATAGACTGCATCCAGTTTGTTGAGTAGAGTGTTGGAGGCTATTTTCTAGATGACATCACCGAAGTCGAGGATTGGTAGGATGGTCAGTTTTACGAGGGTTTGTTTGGCAGCATGAGTGCATGCTTTGCTGCGATATAGGAAGCCGATTCTAGATTTAATTTTGGATTGGAGATGCTTAGTGTGAGTCTGGAAGGAGAGTTTACAGTCTATAACCAGACACCCTGGTGTTTGTAGTTGTCCACATATTCTAAGTCAGAGCCGTCCAGAGTAGTGATGCTGGACGGCGAGCAGGTGCGGGCAGTGATCGATTGAATAGCATGCATTTAGTTTTACTTGCGTTTAAGAGCAGTTGGAGGCCACGGAAGGAGAGTTGTATGGCATTGAAGCTCGTCTGGAGGTTAGTTAACCTGTTGGGGTATAGGGGGCAGTATTTTCACGGCCGGATAAAAAAACGTACCCGATTTAATCTGGTTACTACTCCTGCCCAGAAACTAGAATATGCATATAATTAGTAGATTTGGATAGAAAACACTCTAAAGTTTCTAAAATTGTTTGAATGGTGTCTGTGAGTATAACAGAACTCATATGGCAGGCCAAAACCAGAGAAGATTCCATACAGGAAGTGCCCTGTCTGACAATTTGTTGTCCTTCTGTTGCATCTCTATCGACATTACAACATCTGTGCTGTAACGTGACACTTTCTAAAGCTTCCATTGGCTCTCTAAAGCCGCCAGAAAATGGAATGGGGTGTCTGCTGTCTCTGGGCAAAGTTCAGCAGCAGAGTTTGTGAGTGGTCAGCCTTCTCCATGTTTTTCTTTCTCTCTCTGAATGAATACAACATTGCCCGGTTGGAATATTATCGCTATTTTACGAGAAAAGTAGCATAAAAATGTATTTTAAACAGCGTTTGACATGCTTCTAAGTACGGTAATGGAATGTTTTGAATTTTTTTGTCACGAAATGCGCTCGCGCGTTACCCTTCAGATAGTGAACTGAACACACTAACAAAACGGCGGTATTTGGATATAACTATGGATTATTTGGAACCAAAACAACATTTGTTGTTGAAGTAGAAGTCCTGGGAGTGCATTCTGACGAAGAACAGCAAAGGTAATCCAATTTTTCTAATAGTAATTCTGAGTTTAGGTTGTCCCAAACTTGGTGGGTGTCAAATTAGCTAGCCGTGATGGCCGAGCTATCTACTCAGAATATTGCAAAATGTGCTTTCGCCGAAAAGCTATTTTAAAATCAGACATAGCGATTGCATAAAGGAGTTCTGTATCTATAATTCTTAAAATAATTGTTATGTATTTTGTCAACGTTTATCGTGAGTAATTTAGTAAATTCACCGGAAGTTTTCGGTGGGTATGCTAGTTCTGAACATCACATGCTAATGTAAAAAGCTGTTTTTTGATGTAAATATGAACTTGATTGAACAAAACATGCATGTATTGTATAACATAATGTCCTAGGAGTGTCATCTGATGAAGATCATCAAAGGTTAGTGCTGCATTTAGCTGTGTAAAACATGGAGTCGTCACATGCACGCGCACACCAGTGCCATTGTTCTCAGAAGTACCACTCTCCAAAACCCCTACTGTTGTTCGCCCAGAGACTGCAGAGTTATCATTCAACGTTCTGGCACTTTCTGAGAGCCAATGAAAGCCTTAGAAAATGTCACGTTACAGCAGAGATCCTGTATTTTTGATAAAGAGGCTACAGAAGGCCAAGAAATGGTCAGACAGGGCACTTCCCATATAGAATCTTCTCAGGTTTTGGCCTGCCATATGAGTTCTGTTATACTCACAGACACCATTCACAGTTTTAGAAACTTTAGGGTGTTTTCTATCCAAATCTACTAATTATATGCATATTCTAGTTTCTGGGCAGGAGTAATAACCAGATTAAATCGGGTACGTTTTTTATCCAGCCGTGAAAATACTGCCCCCTATCCCAAACAGGTTAACTTGGCTTTCGAAGACCTTAGAAAGACAGGGTAGGATAGATATAGGTCTGTAGCAGTTTGGGTCTAGAGTTGTAGTAAACTTGAAGAGGGGGATGACCTCGGCAGCTTTCCAAACTTTGGGAATCTCAGACGATACGAAAGAGAGGTTGAACAGGCTAGTAATTGGGGTTGCAACAATTTCGGCAGATAATTTTAGAAAGAGAGGGTGCAGATTGTCTAGCCCGGCTGATTTGTATGGGTCCAGATATCATTGGCCACTTTAATAAATGGAACATTAGTCACTTTGATAATGCCACTTTAAGAATGTTTACATATCTCGCATTACTTATCTCATACAGTTGAAGTCGGAAGTTTACATACACCTTAGCCAAATACATTTAAACTCCGTTTTTCACAATTCCTGACATTTAATCCTAGTAAAAATTCCCTGTCTTAGTTTAGTTAGGATCACCACTTTATTTTAAGAATGTGAAATGTGGGAATAATAGTAGAGACAATGATTTATTTCAGCTTTTATTTCTTTCATCACATTCCCAGTGGGTCAGAAGTTTACATACACTCAGTTAGTATTTGGTAGCATTGCCTTTAAATTGTTTAACTTGGGTCACACGGTTCGGGTAGCCTTTCACAAGCTTCCCACAATAAGTTGGGTGAATTTTGGCCCATTCCTCCTGACAAAGCTGATGTAACTAAGCCAGGTTTGTAGGCTTCCTTGCTCGCACACACTTTTTCAGTTCTGCCCACAAATTTTCTATAGGATTGAGGTCAGGGCTTTGTGATGGCCACTCCAATATCTTGACTTTGTTGTCCTTAAGCCATTTTGCCACAACTTTGGAAGTATGCTTGGGGTCATTGTTCATTTGGAAGACCCCTTTGCGACCAAGCTTTAACTTCCTGACATCTTGAGATGTTGCTTCAATATATCCACAATTTTCCCTCCCTCATGATGCCATCTATTTGTGCACCAGTCCCTCCTGCAGCAAAGCCCCCCCACAACATGCTGCTGCCACCCCGTGCTTCACGGTTGGGATGGTGTTCTTTGGCTTACAAGCCTCCCCCTTTTTCCTCCAAAGATAACCATGGTTATTATGGCCGAACAATTCTACTTTTGTTTCATCATACCAGAGAACATTTCTCCAAAAAGTACAATCTTTGTCCCCATGTGCAGTTGCAAACCGTAGTCTGGCTTTTTTTATTGCGGTTTTGGAGCAGTGGCTTCTTCCTTGCTGAGCGGCCTTTCAGGTTATGTTGATTTAGGACTCGTTTTACTGTGGATATAGATACTTTTGTACCTGTTTCCTCCAGCATCTTCTCAAGGTCCTTTGCTGTTGTTCTGGGATTGATTTGCACTTTTCACACCAAAGTACGTTCATCTCTAGGAGACAGAACGCGTCTCCTTCCTGAGCAGTATGACGGCTGCGTGGTCCCATGGTGTTTATACTTGCGTGCTATTGTTTGTACAGATGAATGTGGTACCTTCAGGCATTTGGAAATTGCTCCCAAGGATGAACCAGACTTGTGGAGGTCGTAGAGTGTGTGTGATAATGGATAAATTGTAATGCTTGTGTTCTAGTATGGTAGGTTGTAGAGAAGTAGTCCATGTAGAAGGACAAAGGAATGAAATGCATACGGTGGAGAATAGGAGATATCCGAGAATATCTGTGCTTTTAAGATTAAACCTTGTCAGTGAGTGGGAATATGGATGGAGATAGAAGGTTGCCTGTAAGTTCTGGAGGAGGGCCTCATCAGTGGTTGGAAAAGCGAAAGGATATTAGAACTGTCACGCCTGCTCCCGCTCCCCCTCCCTGGCGCCAGACTTCTCAGCATTACGCACTCCTGCCACCATCATAACGCACACCTGCCTTCCCCCGTCATGCGCATCAGCAATTATTGGACTCACCTGGACTCAATCACCTGTGTCATTACCTCCCCTATATCTGTCTGTTCCCAAACTCTGTTCCCTGCTTCAGGATTAATGTTTGTATGTCGTTATGTTACCCGGTGCTGACGCTGTTCCTGTCCTGTTTAATGTCTGTGCTATATTAAATGTTGACTCCCCTTACCAGCTTCTCATCTCCAGCGTCGGTTCTTACAAGAACATTGTTTGGAAGTGATGTGTGTATTAGCAGTAGCAATAAGGAGAGACGTTGGTTTATTTCCTATTGGGGCGGGGAACAGTGACAGATGTGGAAATAGGAAGACAACTGTGAATAATTTTGGTAACATGTGTTCTCAACAACAGTGGTATTTGAGGCGTAACACTGGTATAAGACATTAGGTCACCAGTATTCTCCAGTAGTAAATTGGCAGACGCTTCAGTATTGTTTCTAATACAAGGTGTCAGGTCCCGTGACCAAATTATTAAGTATCTATGTCGTAACTATTCTCCGGGAAGTGGGTATCACTACCTAAAAAAAAATGTTTGCATGTATTAGAGCCGTAGGTGAGGGAATCTAAAGACCGTGGACAGCGTCAGAATAATAACTATTGAAATGGCGACCGGCGGCCCTGATCCAACTTCATTGGGATAGGGGGCAGCTTTGGGAAGTTTGGATAAAAAGCGTGCCCAGAGTAAATTGCCTATTACTCAGGCCCAGAAGCTAGGATATGCATATAGAAAACACTCTAACATTTCCAAAACTGTTAAAATAATGTCTGTGAGTATAACAGAACTCATATGGCAGGCAAAAACCTGAGACAAATCCAACCAGGAAGTGGGAAATCTAAGGTTTGTCGTTTTTTAAAGTGATTGCCTATCCAATATCCTGTTTGTGGGGTCAGATTGCACTTCCAGAAGATGTCAACCTTCTTTAGAAATTGTTTCCGGCTTGTATTGTGAACGGGGATTGAATAAGAGCTGTTTCAACAAGTGGTCAAGCTGAAAGACATTAGTTTAGTTTCGCGTGTGGCCGTGAGCGCGACGCTCATTCTCTTTCCTTTCTAATGACAACGGAATTGTCCGGTTGGAATATTATTGAAGATTTATGATAAAAACATCCTAAAGATTGATTATATACATCGTTTGACATGTTTCTACTAACTTTAATGGAACTTTTTTGACTTTTCGTCTGGACTTTGTGCCCACGCTTTGTGCATTTGGATTACTAGACTAAACGCGCAAACAAAAAGGAGGTATTTGGACATAAAGATTAACTTTATCGAACAAAACGAACATTTATTGTCTAACATGGAGACCTGGGAGTGCCATCAGATGAAGATCATCAAAGGTAAGTGATTCATTTTAATGCTATTTTTGACTTTTGTGACACCTCTCCTTGGTTGGAAAATGGCTGTATGGTTTTTGTGGCTAGGCGCTGACCTAACAATCGCATGGTGTGCTTTAGCCGTAAAGCCTTTTTGAAATCGGACACAGCAGCTGGATTAACAAGAAGTTTATCTTTAATCCTGTGTATAACACTTGTATCTTTCATCAATGTTTAAGATGAGTATTTCTGTAATTTGATGTGGCTCTCTGCAATTTCACCGGATGTTTGTTTGAGACGATGCATTTCTGAACATAACACGCCAATTTCAAATGAGGTTTTTGGACATAAAGATTAACTTTATTGAACAAAACCCACATTTATTATCTAACATGGAGTCCTGGGAGTGCCATCCGGTAAAGATCATCAAAGGTTAGTGATTAATTTTAAAGCTATTTCTGACTTTTGTGACACCTCTCCTTCTTTGGAAAATGGCTATGGTTTTCTGTGGCTAGGCGCTGACCTAACATAATCGCATGGTGTTCTTTCGCCGTAAAGCCTTTTTGAAATCGGACACTGTGGCTGGATTAACAAGAAGTTTATCTTTAAAATGGTGTATAATACTTGTATGTTTGAGGAATCTTAATTATGAGATTTTAGTTTGAATTTGGCGCCCTGCAATTTCACTGGCTGTTGGCGAGGTGGGACGCTAGCGTCCCGAACGATCCCAGAGAGGTTAAAGGAGGGCTAGAGGAAGAAAAGTTTAACAAAGCTATAGAGGAGCTGAAAGAGGCGCACGAGCACTCAACCAATTTGGCTCGAATATAGGAAAAATGTTGCAAACTGGATAAGATTGTTCAGCACTTCCCTGCTGACGGAAAATTCCAATCTAATAAAACATTTGGAAATGTGTGAGAGCAAAATTATGTTATAATACTTTTATTGCATCAAATGGTTGTTTTATGTAACAGAATAGAGGGTTCTTATAACTCTATTGTGTCTGTGTGAACTGAAAGTGTGCCTCTGGGAGATAACACTGACAGGAGATTTACGATGTCTTTGGGGATACCGCATTCCAGAGCATGAGTTAATGTTTGTTTTATATGGTACGAGGGAGAGATGACTCCAGGGCCAGACCCTGGTCTCTACGCAATGAGATACTGTCTGCTGTGAATTATAAGCATCTTTCATACAAATCTTAACCTTGTGATTCATTCCTTACATCTGTTGTTTGTCATGAACATCCAGGAGGATGGATGCTATAAAATGGATGCTATAAAATGCTGTGGCTTAAATCTGCTCGTTAAGTTCTCAGTGATCACCTCCAGGGGTGATTACAGACCAGCTCCATTACTGCAGTTATTAAATAATAAAGTTTGATTGTTTTGAAGAAATGTAAGTCTCCTTTTGATTACAATAATTCCACCACAGATGCTAGTGTGAGCTCTATACACCAGCGTATTGATGTCAGCCTTCTATCAACAGAAAAACAAAACCTATAGAACCAAAATGAGTTGATGTACTGAGCATCAAAGGGACTGGGTACGTGAGTACGTGATAGGATGGAAGATGTATTGTGCAGTAATCTGGCACTAGCAGATCATTTTAATGAAGATATGGAAATTATTACCTCTGCTTTGAGGGCAGGGTTGAAACCCACCGTCAAAATGGCTATTGCAGGGGTAGTGGACCAACACTTCACAGGGACAGAGTATAAGGGCACAAGGCGAGACCCAGATGCAGACACGGGAGGCAGATGGTTTGAGTCTTTGATATTTATTACATCCAAAAGTGGTAGGCAAGAGAATGGTCGCGGACAGGCAAAAGGTCAAAACCAGTTCAGAGTCCAGGCGGTACAGTGTGGCAGGCAGGCTCGAGGTCAGGGCAGGCAGAATGGTCAGGCAGGCGGGTACAGAGTCCAGAAAACAGGCAAGGGTCAAAACCAGGAGGACTAGTAAAAGAGAATAGAAAAGGCAGGCGCACGGGAAAAAACCCGCTGGTTGACTTGGAACATACAAGATGAACTGGCACAGAGAGACAGGAAACACAGGGATATATACACCAGGGATAACAAGTGACACCTGGAGGGGGTGGAGACAATAACAAGGACAGGTGAAACTGAGCAGGGTGTGACACAGAGGTAGTTGAAGTCGCATTGAGAATGGAATCTAATTCCGCTCACCATGCGGTGTGTTTAGTCGCGGTTATCCATAACTCAAGCACCGGTAAGTTTCAGGAGTAAGGAAAATAAAAGCAAGCAGAGAGGTAAATCTAACAGCAAAAACTTGCAGCAGCAAAAAGACACCGAACGTTGTCGTCAATGTGGCATTTTTGGCCATTGGGTGAGAGACTGTTCAGTGTTGCCTGAGCACTCTGTGCCCGCTCATTCCGGGGTAAGCGTGGCTGTGCAGACATTTTCTTTACTGACTAGTGAGCAACATCAAACACTCCTGAAAGTGGACAGAGTTGGGAGAACGCATAGGGATATTTGGTCTCTGTGCGATCATCAAATTGGCTAAATTTACAACGAAAAATTATGTTCAATGGAGTAACAAGGACATAATCTAAAGCTATGCAATTACTACCAATGCTGTTTACAATAGGTCCAGTTATTCTTTAGGGTAGCTGGGGTAGAACCGATTATGGGTTTGGAAAATCTTTGCGAAGTGACAAGGGAATGGGTTCTAAAAGATAACAAGTTATTGGCACGGCCAAACACTCCTCGCAAGCACAGAAAGCCTTGAGAGTTTGAGGGAACATTTCATTGTCTGAAGAGATAGCCTTGAATTGTACACAGCATCTCCTCTCTATCTTGGTTCGTGCAGGTGACTGTGACCTCCTCAGACCAATTGGCAGTACGCCCAGAGCATTGCTCTGTGAACCAAAAGGAGTATCTCAAGGTCCCAGCTTTGAGAGAAGAAACCGCGTAAGGTATCAATTCAGTCACATGCAGGAACCAAGATTAATAATGAATCATGTAAATCATGCTTTTATGACTTGTTTGTGTAGCAGTATATAAGGACTGAAAGGGAATGCCCTTGTCAGTTTATCAAACTTGTTGTTTGTGAACCTCTCCGGCCGTGCTCAATGGGTGACATGTCTGGTGAGTATGCAGGCCATGGAAGAACTGGGACATCTTCAGCTCCCAGGAATTGTGTACAGATTCTTGCGACATGGGGCAGTGCATTATTATGCTGAAACATGGGGTGATGGAAGCAGATGAATGGCACGACAATGGGCCTCAGGATCTCGTCACGGTCTCTCTGTGCATTCAAATTGCCATCGATAAATTGCTATTGTGTTCGTTGTCCGTACCGTATGCCTGCCCATACCATAACCCTACCACCACCATGGGGCACTCTGTTCACAATGTTGACATAAGCAAACCGCTCACCCACACAACGCCATACACGTGGTCTGCGGTTGTGAGGCCGTTTGGACGTACTGTCAAATTCTCTAAAATGACATTGGAGGCGGCTTATGGTGGAGAAATTATCTGGCAACAGCTCTGGTGGACATTCCTGCATTCAGCATGTCAATTGCACGCTCCCTCAACTTGAGACATCTGTGACATTGTGTTGTGTGACAAAACTTCACATTTTAGAGTGGCCTTTTATTGTCCCCAGCACAAGGTGCACCTGTGTAATGATCATGCTGTTTAATCAGCTTCTTGATATGCCACACCTGTCAGGTGGATGGATTATCTTGGCGAAGGAGAAATGTTCATCAACAGGGATGTAAACAAATCTGTGCACAATTTGAGAGAAATAAGCTTTTTGTGCATATGGAAAATGTCTGGAATCTTATTTCAGCTCATGAAACATGGGACTAACACTTTACATTTTGTTTTTATATTTTCTGGAAAACAGTGCTGTAGCTCTGCCACTTTCCACCGCAGATTGGAAGGGCGACATAGGCGGATGCAGTGGATTGAGTTGCAGCCCTTGCAAAAAAACATCTCTTGCTTAAACTGACAGATTGATAATTTTTTGATTATGTATACGTTATGTATACATACAGAGGAAATCAATGTTTTTCAGAGCAGGACATGGAAATGCAAAGAACTCAGTGAAAGATATGCGTACACAACTCTTCCAAGAACCCGCAGTTTCCATCACTTTGTTACATTCTCGAAAAGCCTCATAAAATAGGTTTCCATCCAAATGGTGACAGATTATCATGTGAATATATTCTAAATTCTGCATAAAAAGAATACGTTTATTTTCCCAACAGAGATTTTACCATCTAATTGACTTCCAGATAAAAGCCTGTGTGTGTTGGCCTCCCGAGTGGAGCAGCAGTCTAAGGCACTGCATCGCAACTCTAGAGGCGTCACTACAGACCTGTGTTCAATCCTGGGCTGTATCCCATAGGTCGGTGCACAAATGGCCCAGCGTCGTCTGGGTCAGGGGAGGGTTTGGCCGGGGGGGATTTACTTGGCTCATCTCCCTCTAGTGACTCCTTGTGGCGGGCCGGGTGCCTAAAGGCTCGTCCGTTGAACGGTGTTTCCTCCATCACATTGGTGTAGCTGGCTTCCGGGTTAAGCGGGCGGGTGTTAAGAAGCACGGTTTGTTGGGTTATGTTTCGGAAGATGCATGACTTGACCTTGGCCTCCAGAGCCCATTGTGGAGTTGCAGCGATGAGACAAGATCGAAATTGGGGAGAAAAAGGGGGTAAAATACACAACAAAAAGGCTGTGAGTGTTGACATGGAGCATATAAAATAGTTTGTGGTTAAATTCCCATGTCCTTATAAAATATACAGGTTAAATGGATTTCCAATCGCATTTCCAAATCTAACGATGGATTTCTAACAAATGTTGCATTATATAGTGAGTGTGGCCACTCTGGTATTTGTGCATGCGCTCTAGCCAACAGCTCACAGATACAGTGCGGGTATAGCCTGCAAAAATAAAATAAAAATGTTGAGATTATGAACAAAAGAGAAAAAAAATGTTGGGTCAAACGGCAGCCTAGCATTGATGATCATGTCACCAGAATAAAACCCTCAATATTTATTGTAAAGGAGCATCGAGCTCATCACCTGGCATGTTATATCATATGTTATATTTCATATGGTATGTATTGATTTGTGAATATCCATCACCCATTTCATATAATACTGTATGTTACGAATTACAATTACTATTATATGTTGCGAATTTCCAAAATGTATAATATGTTATGAATTTTCCAAATTTATGCTACCAGTTCTAGCTAGGTGGTTAACATTAGCTAGGCCAGGGGTTAGGGTTAAGTTTATGAGTAAGGTTAAAGGGCTAGGGGTAAGGTTAGCTAACATGCTAAGTAGTTGCAAAGTCTGTAGTTGAAATCAACCTCATGCTTTCCCAACGAGTCCAAATTTACTTTGATATGATGGTTTTCAATATACTGTTTTGCACATAAAAGCTTATCCACTGACATTTCTCGCATACCTTTTACAGACAAAAAAATACCACCTTATCTAGCGTATTCTGTTTTGTCGACATTTGGAAAGTTTACCCATTTTCTGTTTCCATCAGGCCTGTCATGACATTTTCTATCTGACATGTACTTTACTTGCATAAAAAGGTTGGCTGGAAACCTGGATGTACAGTAGGTGCAGAGTTTCCAGGGACACAAACTATACCATTAAGTTTGACTTAGCAAATGATAGTGAATGTGCGAGCATCTGATTTTGTAGTTCTCTGCTATGAGTATTGGTTTGGAATAGTGGATGATGAAAACATGGCTGTAAAGGTGAAATTCATGCACCTAAGTTTTCCCGCAAGGTCATTTTCTTGACCAGAGGACACGTTATGTACCAAAAACAAGCATTATCTGCACCATTAAAGCATCAACCACTGCCAATGGTCGCCAATATCATTTGGTTTGTTGTGACATCACTGCATTAGACATTTTTACTTTTATTAAAAATATTTTGTTCTTGGCGGGCCACATCAAATTGCTTGCAGAACCAATCCGGTCGACAGAACATTTACTGACAATCCCTGGTTTTAATAAATGAGGCCTCAGGATGAGAATTATACTAAACAAAAATATAACATTCAACAATTTCTAAGATTTTACTGAGTTCAAGTTCATAGAAGGAAATCAGTCAATTGAAATAAATTCACTAGGACCTAATCTATGGATTTCACATGACTGGGCAGGGGTGCAGCCATGGGTGGGCCTGGGAGGGCATATGCCCACCACTTGGGAGCCAGCCCCACCCACTGGGAAGCCAGGCTCAACCAATCAGAATTTGTTTTTCCCCATAAAAGGGCTTGAGAGCACACTGAAGCTTTCAAGGACCAGGGTTAGTGACCACTGCTGTAAGACAAAAATTATTGCAAGCAAACCATGGGACCACAAAAAAAGGAAACTGACTACACCATTTGTCATGCGGGGAATTGTTTTTATTGTGCACATTTACAGAACAGAATGTGTAAGTACTGCATCCTTAATGCTTACAGAACCCCCACAAGTCAATGAGTCTTCATACAGCAGACAGTCAAACATACTCATCTCAGTATTTACACAGATTATTAGGGTAAAGCTCTTTTCCTGCCTTGCCGGGCAAGGTACAAATCTCATCTCACAGAACTGGAAACAAGGTCAGGCAGGGAAAGTAGGGGTAATACAACAAAAGAATACCTTAGTGTTATGTAAATGTCATTCTGCTTGAATGGCCACACCCATCGGATTTGTAAGAGCATGGGTTTGATCAAGTGCTCAATTAAAACACTTTCACACGCGCCTGAAGTGAAGTGGTGAGGACCCCCCTTATCATGGCTCTATGGTGAGTGAGACCTGACGCATCTCTCTCACACACACACACACACACACACACACACACACACACACACACACACACACACACACACCTTTTCCCGAAGGAGGGTTCCTTCACTGCATGAAAGCAAACGCATAGGACACTGCATCCCTGTTCATCACATACCACTTTCACAAATCTCAATCTACATTGGCAATGGTTGGACACACCTCTTTGGAGGAGCTGACAAGTTGAGTGAAGCTTTAAACGTTTTTGGTAAAATAAAGTATGTTTTTGCACTTAACGTGACAAATTGTAAATAGTTAAAAAGGGTATGTTATGATAGCATGGCCCTGACGGCGCAAGAAAATTAGGGGATGAATGCTTCATTCCGTGAGAAGATAAAAAAAATGTTTTACCTTATCTTGTTTGGGAAATTTCAATCCAACACACTTTACTAATGAAGAGTGCTTTACCTGGGACTAAAATCCAGGAACATATATGTTTTTTTTACTTTTGGAAAATAACCTAAGTAGGCCTTAATGTTTTATCATGTGGAAGGGCAGTGTCAAATCCCTAAAGAAACCCTATCATTTGAAAAGGGAAAGAAGCTATGATGGAAAAGTAAGTTAGGACAGTTCAAAAATTACGGCTAATTCGGAAATGACTTAGCAAGCGACCTACAGAATTGATATAGGTACTCTTTGTTCATATCGATAGAGGGAAATTCAAAATCCCTGTTATGATTGTACATAACATTCAGAATATCTGGCGCACCCTTGTACAGACCTCAAACTCTCACCCCTTTTCACAGCAAACACACATTCTTGACCTGTTAGACTCATCATACATAATCTTTCAGTCATCATGTGCACATTAAGATAGCCTTGTCCAACTAGGTATACAGCTCTTTTTCTCCCATCATAAACTTGGGATGGGGATAAATAACATTGACTCCCGATAAGGGGGAGAATCTGAGCTTTCCAACAATGCCAGAAATATTACTGTACTCATAATATTAAGCAAATGGCATTCATATTTTCAATAAAAGAAACTGCACTCGTATTAGTGGGCCGCGAGTGCAGCAACACCGATGAATAACAGCACACATGGCAAAATAGTTTCTGATCTGATCAAAGCAAAAATAGCCTACATTGTTTCTAGTTTAGGTTAGTTACAATTGAAGTGTCCTGAGCATCAGTTCAAAAGATACACAAGTGACTTGAAGTGACCGCCGGGAGCTGTGTGGGAGAGCCGGGCAAATCAGCTCAATCAGACCCTGCAACTGAAATGACGTTAATTTAGCCAATGAGAGGATTGCATTCAATATTCTGCAAAGGCGTGCATGCTTATGACTGGACAAAACAGACTAAAGGGAGCTTCATGTCAAATTGAATGTTCATTAGTCACACGTGGAATTCTCGTCTAGTCACGTTTTCGTCAACTAAAAAGAAAACAAAATCGTTAGTTATTGTTTTTTTCATGGCATCTCGTTATCATCATTAGTTTTCATCAGGAAAAATAGGTTGACTAATATTTTTCGTCAGTTATTGACTAAATTAACACTGGTACACATACACCATCCACATATCACACACACCCATTGTACACATATACACAAGCCTCCTCTCTCTAGTCCTTAAACACACACACTTTCCAAACACACAAGGCCCTCTAAACTATTCACACACACACTGAAACCACAAAACACACATTACCCTCTCCAAACAGACACACATCATCAACCGTCAGAGGTAAGCACTAGGGGTGAATGTCCTGTCCGCTGAATGACTGAGCGGTGTCCAAAAAACCCCACTACTGGTTAGTGCTTGATTCTCCACTGAACCTTGTGCTCCAGCTTTTCTCACTCACACACACACCAGGATTTAAATAAAGCTGAAAGGAGAGAATGAGAGAGAGCAGAGTGGGGTTTGGTCGACCAAAAAGGGGTAGCAGAGGGATCCTGTCTTTTCTGGGGTGTGTGTGTGTGTGTGTGTGTGTGTGTGTGTGTGTGTCAGTGTTGAACACTGTCCGGTGTCCCATAGCCAGGGTTACAGGGAGGAGGGGGAAACTGTGGCAGTAGGGGAGCACCAGGCCGCCCCACTCCGCCAGTCTTCGGCCACGCCTGCCTGTAGTCCAGTTTTTCACCCAAGGAAGGGGCAGAGGGGCTAAGCCAGGGAGCGCTGACGAGGTTTTATCCTGGGGTAGAGCTGCAAGGAAGAGGTAGAGGGAGAGAGAGAGCGGTAGAGAGACAGAGAGTGGTTATACATCAGAGAGGGCCAGTACTGCCAAACACAGCCACAATGTAGTTGAAAACTAGGGAACAACGCATGGGTCCAGGGGTAAGCAGCGAGCAGGCCTCATCCCAACAGGTGTGTGTGAGAATGTGTGCGTTTGACAGGCCTCACCCCCAGCAGGTTGCGGGGTACATAACCCTCCCTGTGGTCCAGGCGGCCCCACCACCACTCGGTCTCGCTGTCGTCTTGCCGCCGCAGGATGGTAATGGCGTCGCCCTCGCCGAAAGACAGCTCATCTGGGCTCTGGGCCTCGTACTCCCATAGCGCATACACCGCCCCCTTGTTCATCACGCCCAGCTTTTCCTGGACACCTGGTAGAACACACAGGTACTATATTAAGTAACTATAGTTATCATTACCGCAAAACTTCAGTTAAACGCCGCCTGTCTCTTTTAATAACCAGGTAACGGCACACGTCATCTAATTAACTGTTTCAAATAAACGGCAGGTCTAAATTAATTGTTTACGTAATGGAGGCATACTAAGACAAATGTGACAAGTGTGTAAATAACACAGTGCAGGAATGAATGTATTGACTGTATTGTAATGTTTAAATTTGTTTAAACTGCCTTAATTTTAGCATAGGGGAGGACCATTCTCAGTGAATTATATTTAAAAAAAATGTTTTAGATAAAACTATACTAAATATAATCACATCAATTAATTCATTAAAACACACTATTTTGCAAAGGTCTACAGTAGCATCAACAGCACTCTGGAGGACAGCTAGTTTCCATCCTCCTCTGAGTACATTGACTTCAATACAAAACCTAGGAGGCTCATGGTTCTCACCCCCTTCCATAGACTTACACAGCAATTATGACAACTTGCAGAGGACATCCTCCAACCTATCAGAGCTCTGGCAGCATGAACTGACATGTTGTCCACCCAATCAAAGGATCAGAGAATTAATCTAGTACTGAAAGCATAAGCTACAGTTAGCTAGCACTGCAGTGCATAAAATGTGGTGAGTAGTTTACTCATATAGTTGAACAGTTTTGAACAAATGAATTTCTTCGTAAAAGGAGAAGCAAGAGAGAGAGATTATATTTTCTCACTTTCAGTTTCACTTAGCTAGCAAATATGGCTAGCTAGTTTAGCCTACTGAAACACACTGCTCAAACAGAGGGATGCTATGTTAGTTAGCTGGCTATGGCTATCCAACACAAGACTGGAACTCTTCCAAGTTAAGGTAAACTTTTGGTTTTACTAATTTATTGCCATGTCGCCCGCCGGTGTAACTGCTTACTGACTGTACACTAACGTTACTGCATGACTTAGCGGGTTTCCTAAGGCGTTAGTTCTATTAGCTATGCTGACTGACGTTACTTTAGCTAATATGGTGACAACGATGTAGGCTGTGTGTAGCGGTTTGGCTTGGAAAGGTTTTTTCACCTGGTCACATACAGCTGATATTTTGTGCTTTGAAGTCCACTAGTGAAGGGAAGAGGTGAAAGGAGGAGAGCGCATAACGTAGATGCGAGAAGGAATACGACGTGGCTGATATGAAACTGAACTGTGTTCATGGGTGATCATTCTGGAGATTCTGTTGAAAAACGTTTCTGATACAGAAGCAAACGGAACAAAAACGGGGATAAACATACCTGAATTTGTCCAATAGAAACTCTCGTTTGCAACTGTTAGACTAATGATTTCACCCAATATCAGCTAGATGCAGGCAAGAGTGTGCAAGGCAGTATTGAATGTCACGGTCTCTCCATGTGGCACAGTGTGTCACATCAAATGTGTCTCTCGACCTCTGCAACTATGTTGTAAACTTTCATTCATAGGCTAGGTTGTAGCAACCTCATGATGGGTTTGGAAAAAATTTGAGTATCATGTAGTAGCCTAAACCTATTGTTGTTACATTTAACTGGGTGAATGGAATATGAATGACAGTCATCCAATATGCTGTAATAGAAATAAGGCCATGATCATGAAAAAAAATCTAATTGTCCTCCCTCATCTGAAACGGCACTGACCGCCACTGAGGCCCACCCACTTGGGAGCCAGGCCCACCTACTGGGGAGCCAGGCCCAGCCAATCAGAATGAGTTTTTCCACAGACAGAAATAGTCCTCAGCAGCCCCCCTCAGATGATCCCGCAGGTGAAGAAGTCGGATGTGGGGGACTTGGGCTGGCGTGGTTACACATGGTCTGCGGTTGTGAGGCCAGTAGCAGCAGCGTATGTGATGAGTAAAAAAAAGTAGTGCAAAAAGGGGTAATGCAGATAGTTAACCAAATAGCTGCCGGACTAACTATTTAGCAGTCTTATAGCTTGGGGGTAGAAGCTGTTCAGGGTCCTGGGCCCGGTTGCATAAAACACCTTAATTTTTCTCATCTTTTCCCCTATAGTTTCTTTAATTTTAAGTAAGTTGCACAAAACATTTTAAGGTGAATTTCCCCGTTAAGTTAAGTGAAAAAGTTAAGAATGCCCATGAGGTCCCTTAACTGCTTCATTCAGTATGGTAATCAATGTAAACAACATTTGTGGAGGTCAATGTTGCTTTCATCTGCTCTGGTTACAAAAAGAAAACATGAACCAGCTAGCTACTTAGCTAAACAACGGAAGGTGCACAATCCATGGCTACAAAGTTAGCAGGCTACTTAGCTATAGCTGCTCTGTAAGCTAGTTTGATGTAATACCAGAAACATGGTTTATTATTACCAGCCAGTGAAAACCTCCCTGGTCTTTGCTTGTAAGCAGGAAATCAAGAGGATAGCGTTATTGTCAGATTTGTCAAATGGTGGGCGAGAGAGAGCTTTGTATGCGTTTATGTGTGTGGAGTAAAGGTGATCGAGAGTGTTTTTGCCTCTAGTTGCACAGGTGACATGCTGGTAGAAATTAGGTGAGACAAATTTCAGTTAAAATCACCGGCCATTAGGAGCAGCGCCTCTGAATGAGCATTTTCTTGTTTGCTTATGGCCCTATACAGCTCGCTGAGTGTCGTTTTCGTACCAGCATTGATTTGTGGTAAATAGACCGCTACGGAAAACAGATTAAAACAGTATATAGCTTATGATGAAGTATTCTAACTCAGGCAAGCAGAACCTTGAGACTTATTATATTAGAGATCGCGCACCAACTGTTAAGACACACACCTCGCCCCTTGAGTTTACCCGAAGCTGCTGTTCTGTCCTGCCGATCACATACACAGGGTTAGCAGATGTTAATGTGAGTGTAGCGAAATGCTTGTGCTTCTAGTTCCGAATGCGCAGTAATATCTAACAAGTAATCTAAAAATTCCCTAATACACACAAATCTAAAAGGGGTGAATGAGAATATGTACATATAAGTATATGGATGAGCGATGGCCAAGCGGCATAAGCAAGGTGCAATAGATGGTATAAAATACAGAATATACATGTAATGTAAGATATGTAAACATTATTAAAGTGGCATTATTTAGAGTGGCATTGTATAAAGTGACTAGTGATCCATTTATTAAAGTGGCCAGTGATTGGGTCTCAATGTAGGCAGCAGCCTCTCTGAGTTAGTGATCGCTGTTTAGCAGTCTGATGGCCTTGAGATAGAAGCTGTTTTTCCAGTCTCTTGGTCCCAGCTTTGATGCACCTGTACTGACCTCGCCTTCTGGATGGTAGCCGTGTGAACAGGCAGGGGCTCGGGTGGTTGATGTCCTTGATGATCTTTTTGACCTTCCTGTGACATCGGATGCTTTAGGTGTCATGGAGGGCAGGTAGTTTGCCACCGGTGATGCTTTGTGCAGACCGTACCCCCCTCTGGAGAGCCTTGCCGTTGAGGACGGTGCAGTTACTGTACCAGGCTGTCATACAGCCCAACAGGATGCTCTCGATTGCGCATCTGTAAACATTTGTCAGGGTTTTGGGTGACAAGCCAAATTTCTTCAGCCTCCTGAGGTTGAAAAGGCGCTGTTGCGCCTTCTTCACCACACTGTCTGTGCGGGTGGACAATTTCAGTTTGTCTGTGATGTGTACGCCGAGGTACTTAAAACTTTCCACGTTCTCCACTGCTGTCCCTTCGATGTGGATAGGGGGGTGCTCCCTCTGCTGTTTCCTGAAGTCCACGATCATCTCCTTTGTTTTGCTGACGTTGAGTGAGCGGTTGTTTTCCTGACACCACACTCCGAGTGCCCTCACCACCTTCCTGTAGGCTGTCTCGTCATCATTGGTAATCAAGCCCACTACTGTTGTGTCGTCTGCTAACTTGATGATTGAGTTGGTGGCGTGCATGGCCATGCAGTCGTGGGTGAACATGGAGTACAGGAGGGGTCTGAGCACGCACCCTTGTGGGGCCCCAGTGTTGTTGGTCAACGAAGTCGCAATATTATGCTGAAACATGAGGTGATGGCGGCAGATGAATGCCACGAAAATGGGCCTCAGGATCTCGTCATGATATCTCTGTGCATTCAAATTGCCATCGATAAAATGCAATTGTGTTCGTTGTCCGTAACTTATGCCTGCTCATACCATAACCCCACTGCCACCATGGGGCACTCTGTTCACAACACTGACATCTGCAATCCACTCGCCCACAAGACACCATACATGTACGTGGTCTGCAGTTGTGAGGCTAGTTGGACATACTGCTAAATTCTCAACAACAAAAAAACGTTGTAGGTGGTTTATGATAGAGAAATTAACATTCAATTATCTGGAAACAGTTCTGGTGGACATTCCTGGTTCCCTCAACTTGAGACATCTGTGGCATTGTGTTGTGTAACAAAATTGCACATTTTAGAGTGGCCTTTTATTGTCCCCAGCACAAGATGCACCTGTGTAATGATCATGCTGTTTAATCAGCTTCTTTATATGCCATGGATTATCTTTGCAAAGGAGAAAAGCTCACTAACAGGGATGTAAACAAATTTGCGCCCAAAATTTGAGAGATATACGCTTTGTGTGTATGGAACATTTCTGGGATCTTTTATTTCAGCTCATGAAACATGGGACCAACACTTTACATGCTGCGTTTATACTTTTGTTCAGTGTAGTTTCGTCAGGGTGCCCGCAATTCGGCCTCACGCTGTCTCTTTCTTCTCAGAGTCTCGGTAATTAGAGCCTGGTTTGGGGTAAGCATTATGTCCTGCGCCACCGACTCATTGAAGTAGAAATCTTCATCCAAATCAAGGTTAGTGATTGCTGTTCTGATGTTTAAATGCTCTTTTCGGTCTTAGGAAACGAGGACGGAAACAAATACAAAAGTTACGATCAGCGCGAAAAAACACAAAATAGCAGAATTGGTCAGGAGCTAGTAAAACGGAAGCTATCCAATCCAGCGACATTCTAATTCATTTCACGCTGTTGGAGAGCATGGTAGCCAGGGCACCAAAACAGAAGAGAAGTTGAACCTCCTCTTCAACACTCTTAGTTGTTGTGGAAATTGACCCACTATGCTATTTACTTTCTGCATCTACATCATATTGCTGAGTCTACCTTTAAGAATATATATACAACAAATATATTCTAGTTGTCTAGTCTAGTTGCCCTATGGGCCCTGCTGAAAAGTAGTGCACTAGATAGGGAATAGGGTACCCTTTTGGATGCAGAGGGAGACCCGGTCAATGTAATTCCCTGCAACAATGACCCTCCAGTATTCTCACCGTACAGAAACTGAGAGCACTGGATGTAGCCCTCCTCCATCTCTTCACACTTGTCTGCCGCCGTCTCCACGTCGCTGATGGTGCTGGCGAAGATGGCCGCCCCTGACTCCACCAGCAACTTGCACAGGTGAACGCTGTTACAGGAGGCTGCACAGTGCAGGGGTGTCCTGTAGAGAGAGAGACACAAAATGGAGGCATTACAATAGTTTCATGGAGACCAATTGCCTCTAGGGAAGGTAATCATAGGCAATAAAAAAACTTCAGAATTGGTGCTTTTGTCTGTATGTATATTGTGTATGCTGCAAAATGAATTGCCTCATTGAGGACATTCATGCGTTTATCTATTCTGCAGTGACAATGTATGAAAAGAGCTGTGCTCTGGTAATAAATAGGGGGTTCCTTGGTGCAGGTGAGTGGATGAATTGTTTATGTAAATACAACACTATGAAAGCAAGTATGTCACAAATAGCAAAATCTCAACATAACTGAAGCCTTGTTTTTGGAGGCATCAATAAAGTGGCGTAACTAAAGCTAAACAGACGCAAATAAGGGAATTGTGTCTTAAAGGGATAGTTCACTCAAACGCTATTGTAGTATTATGTTCATTAGTTCACTGTGTTATTAATACAATCCTCAAAAAGTGTCCATGTCAGCAGTCAAGTTTTCAAGTACTGCACTTTCAGTATAGAAGAAAAACAGTGACGCATGAGTGACCTCTAAGGTCCCTTGTGTGCAGGTGGTGTGTGGCTGCTCACCAGCCGTCGCTGTCGGCAGCGTTGACGTTTACTCCGAAGTCGAGCAGGAACTTGACAATGTGGTGGTGTCCGGCGCACACTGCGTTGTGCAGCGGGGTTATGCCCTCGTCATTGGCCGTGCTGGGGTTCTTAACCTGGGGAAGAACACCGGGCTCAGCTAGTCCCAATTTGATCCCTACACAGAAGTGGACTGAGTTTCATTTATTTTCTAATGAGCATTTCTAAGAGTTCAGAAGTCGAGTGACACGCCAAGATCAACCACAAACACACCACAATTCAATTCTGACAGGTTTACTAGCCCACACACAGCTGAAAAACATGAAGCAAACACTAAAAGACAGACTAGTTTACAATGCTGTCAGCACAGTTCAAATAGATGCAAATAGAGAGAGAATGTGTGTGTGTGTGTTTGTTTGTTTGTTTGTTTGTTTGTTTGTTTGTTTGTTTGTTTGTTTGTTTGTATCTGTGTGTTTGTCCCGTGTGGCTCAGTTGGTAGAGCATGGCGCTCGTAATGCCAGGGTTGTGGGTTTGACCCCACGGGGGACCAGTATGAAAATGTATACACTCACTACTGGATAAGAGCGTCTGCTAAATTACTAAAATAAACAAATTGTGTGTGCGAGCGACAGAGTCAGACCTCGTAGATAATCCTCTGCACCAGGTCAAACTCGCCCTCCAGTGAGGCATCCAGCAGCAGCGCCAGGGGGTTGAACTTCACCCTCAGGCCGTGACCCGTCCGCTCCGAGTTGGGCTTCTTCAGGTTAGTACGCTTCTCCTGTAGGGGAAGGATGGGAAGAGACCATTAGTAAAGAGTGTGAGAAAAAAAAAAAAGACGTATGCATGTCACAGGTGGGTCTGAAACCCCTGCTCCGGAAACCAACATCTTAACCATTAAACCAAGAATCCAACTCACCACTGCTACATGAACATGCATACTGTTGCTGTGTGTGTGTTTTGTGAAAGCCTCACCACTTGCTGTGAGGGGGTGGTGGCAACCTCCTCTGGAGAGCTGACCTCAGGCACAGGGCTAGGCAGGGTGGCCACCGAGACTCCCCCTAGGTTATTGTTGTTGGTATCTTCCGAGGCCTCCGGGGCAGGGGGGCTGAGCACCTCGGGGGCCGGTGGCGGGGGCAGCAGCTTGTTGTCATTGGCGTCAGGCGGCGGCAGGGGCTCTGAGGACGACCCCTCTGCCACGGCAGGTGGTGGGGGAGGGAGCGGGTCCTCACATGGCGGGTTCCCGTTGTCGGCGTCTGCCAACGAGTCACCGGGGTAGTCGGGTAGGTTGGTGGGCTGGTAAAATGGTGTGCCGCCCGCCCTGGCTCCCCCTGCTCCAGCGCCACCACCCTCCATGCCGCCAGCCAGGGTATTGAAGCGCTGGTAGAGCAGCTTCTGGATGTTGGGCCCGGCTGGGCCCTCTGGCTCAGTGATGGAGCTTCGCTTCTTGAGGGGCCGCGGGGCGTTCGCCAGCTTCTTGCGCAGAGTTTCCAGGTCGGCGTCGCTTTGGTAGCGAAGGGGCGAGTGGGCCATTGGGGTGAGCTTGGTGGGGCTGAGGGGCCGCGGGATATTCTCCACATTGGGCGGGGGGGTATCCGGGGCCCCGTCTATGTCCGGGCCCTCTCTGTCCCCAGTGTCCTCACTGGCCGGCCCCTGGAGCCCGGGGAAGGGCCCCCCTGTCAGCATAAAGGGCAGGGGGGAGGGCGGCGTGGAGCCGGAGGGGAGAACGGGCTTCCCGTACACTGGACACACACACAAGAGGGAAAAAACAAACAATGATGTACTACCCTGGAAAATACAAATAACAAGGAATTAACAAGGAATTACTGGATACTCAAACCTCAACAGTTAATGCATTAATAATCAAAAGCAAGAGTATTCACAGCACTGCTCTTTGTCATGCAAGTCTCCGTCAATAGCAAAATATATAAACAGTCTTCGGTCTCCTTTGATTTTGAGTTATGCCCCTGCACCCATTCCCTGTCCCTCCTTCATTTTACCCAGACACCAACCTGATCCAATGCTTCCAAAACACACCTTTCTTTCCTGTCAATGATCTGTAAGTGATTGGGTAAGTGAAAGGATGGTGTTCACCATATTGCTTTCACTTAACCAACCTTGACAAATCAGTTCCTCAAGGAAGAAAAGATGCATAGTACTGGTACAACATACAAGGGTGCATCCCAATAATATCTTGTTTCTCCTGAAGTGTGCACTTGTTCCCTATTTCCCACAAATCTAATAGCATTGGATTGGTGGAGGCATAGGATAGTGAGAGTTTCCGCCATCATTTGTATACCAGTCATTTCCTTTCAAATCAGTGGAGGGAAGTGAATAAGTGCACACTGGTCTAATGAAACATAATTGGATTTGGAACATACTCATTCACTCCCAAACTGCCCCTGCTAGTACCTGCTTTGAGCGCAGGCTTGAGCGGGTAGCTCTTGGGCGCCGCCTGCTGGAGGTACATGTGGTAGATGGAGCTGGAGTTCATGGTGGCCGGGCCCTTGCGTGGCGACTGGGGCCGGGAGCCTCTGTCTGGGACGAAGGGGCGCACCGCCACGGCCAGGACAGGGTCAGGCCGATCCCCGGGAGGACCCGGCGGGAAGAGAGGTGAGTTGGGCTGGAAGGTCGGGCTGGGGGGCACCGATATGCGCTGCTGGATCTGCTGGGAGGAGGAGCCGGTGGAGGGGGGAACACGGGGCCAGACAGGGCCGGGTGGGTTAGGGAGCGGGCCTGGCCGGCGGTCCAGAGAGCTGGTGGAGCCGGCAGAAGTTAGGTGGGAGCCGTAGGGAGGGGGCTGGGGCTTGGAAGGGGCCACCGGGGAGGAGATTGTCATCTTGTTGGAGTCCAGCACCTTGGTCGAGGCAAACAATTATTCAATATCATCAAATACAAATCCAAACTAATTTTGGATGAAGCGCTGTCCCAACTATTTCAACTGTTATAGTTATTTGGGGAAATGTTGCATGCTGCGAGTGGTTGTTTTGAGGACAAAACAAAATGTTGGTCCAACACTAAAAAAGTTAAGATACTCGATATTTACTATTCTGTTAGTCAGCACCCCTCCAATATTTTGGGGTGTGCGTCAACTCATGATTTTTATTAAAGCTTTACGAACAACAATGTCAAAATAATGACTGACCTTGTCTGCTGTGGTAGCAGCAGGGGAGCTCGGAGGGGGAATCTTTCCCTGTGTGTCCGGCCCAGACTCCGGCCAGTCGGGGGGCTTGAGAGAGGCATTGCCCTTGCCAAGGGTGGGCCAGCCAGCGTCATTCGCTAAGGGTGGAGAGGGGAGAATGGGGCACGCTGTGTTAAAGTGTTAAGAATTGTGTTAAAGCAGAGACTGCTGTAGAACTCTCTAGATAGGGATACAGCACATCTGTATAGATCAGTGTTTCCCAATCCTGGTCCTGAGAAGCCAAATGCACATTTTGCGCAGACCAGGATTGGGAAGGAGTATACTGGTATGAATGTTTGCCATGATGGGGTGAGTGTGAAAGATGATACTGCTAACCTGGGCAGTCAAATGCAGTAGTGCGGAAAGTGTTCGTTTAGATGGGTGAACCGTAAGAAAAGAGCTAGCTGGTACACTACAGAGTACAGACACTGTTGCTGGGTGAAAGGGAGACGTACTTAAGGTCCTGTTCAATGGAAACCAGTTACTAGTTGGTGGGGCAAGGAAGAAAATACTTCTTGCCGTTTCACACAGTAAGCATGGTTTGACACTGCTGACATGAATCCAAATGCACATACACTATATATACACACAAAAGTATGTGGACAACCTTTCAAATGAGTGGATTTGTCTATTTCAGCCACATCCGCTGCCAACGGGTGTATAAAATCAAGCACACAGCCATGCAATCCCCATACACAAACATTGGCAGTAGAATGGCCTTACTGAAGAGCTCAGTGACTTTCAATGTGGCACAGCCATAGGATGCCACCTTTCCAACAAGTCAGTTCGTCAAATCTCTGTCCTGCTAAAGCTGCCCCGGTCAACAGTAAGTGCTGTAATTGTGAAGTGGAAACGTCTAAGAGCAACAACGGCTCAGCCGCGAAGTGGTAGGCCACACAATCTCACAGAACAGCACTGCAGAGTGCTGAAGCACATAGCGCATAAAAAAAGTCTGTCCTCGGTTGCAACACTCACTACTGAGTTCCAAACTGCCTCTGGAAGCAACGTCAGCACAATAACTGCTCCTCGGGAGCGTCATGAAATGGGTTTCCATGACGGAACAGCCGCACACAAGCCTAAGATACCCATGCACAATGCCAAGCTTTGGCTGGAGTGGTGTAAAGCTCTCCGTCTGGAGCAGTGGAAACACGCTTCACCATCTGGCAGACTTACAGACAAATCTAGGTTTGGCGAATGCCAGTAGAACGCTACCTGCCCCAATGCATAGTTCCAACTGTACAGTTTGGTGGAGGAGGAATAATGGTCTGGGGCTATTTTCCATGGTTCGGGCTAGGCCCCTTAGTTCCAGTGAAGGGAAATGTTAGCGCTACAGCATACAATGACATTCTAGATGATTCTGTGCTTCCAAATTTGTGTCAACAGTTTGGGGAAGGCCCTTTCCTGTTTCAACATGACAATGCCCCCCATGCACAAAGCAAGGTCCATACAGAAATGGTTTGTCGAGATCTGTGTGGAAGAACTTGACTGGCCTGCACAGAGCCCTGACCTCAACCCCATCGAACACCTTCGGGATGAATTGGAATACTGACTGCAAGCCAGGTCTAATCACCCAGCATCAGCACCCAACCTCACTAATGCTTGTGGCTGAATGGAAGCAAGTCCCCGCAGCAATGTTCCAACATCTAGTGGAAAGCCTTCCCAGAAGAGTGGAGGCTGTTATTACAGCAAAGGGGTCCAATTCCATATTAATGCCTATAATTTTGGAATGACAAGTTCGACGAGAAGGTGTCCACATACTTTTGGTTATGTAGTGTACTTACTAATGGTGACAATTTCATAGTGCAAAAGAATTGTGCAAAGTTTAAAACATACCATAAACCACATTATGATGCAGCGTGATTTAATTTGAAACTTTTCTTCAACAATGTATGTTATAAAGAGGTGACTATTAATGTATTATGCAGTTTACTCAACTCTAGTTAAAATAATTGCCTCCCTAAACATTGTTAAAAGAAAAAGTTTCAAATTAAATCATGCTGCCAGATTATGATGTTTAGTAATTTGTGCACTATGAAAATTTTGCCACAAGTATGCTCTATCATGCTGTCAGCAAAGATTAGGAAAGGGAGAAGGGAGGGAGGGAAAGAGACAAATAAATGTAAAAAATATATAGAACAATTAATAATTTCTGAAATACAGTGCATTCAGAATGTATTCAGACCTCGACTTTCTTCACATTTTGTTACAGTATAGCCTTGTTCCAAAATGGATTAAATAGTTTCCCTCAATCTACACACAATACTCCATGACAAAGCAAAAACAGGTTTGTAGGGGGAAAAAAGTTACATTAGTATTCAGACCCTTTACTCAGTACTTTGTTGAAGCGCCATTGGCAGTGATTACTGCCTCGAGTCTTCTTGGGTATGACGCTAGAAGCTTGGCACAGCTGCCAAGTTTCTCCCATTCTTCTCTGCAGATCCTCTCAAGTTCTGTCAGGTTGGATGGGGGGAGTCACTGCAAGGCTATTTTCAGGTCTCTATAGAGATGTTTGATTGGGTTCAAGTCTGGGCTCTGACTGGGCCACTCAAGGACATTCAGAGACTTGTTCAGAAGTCACTCCTGTGTTGTCTTGGTTATGTGCTTAGGGTCGTTGTCCTGTTGGAAGGTGAACCTTTGCCCCAATCTGAAGTCCTGAGCAGGTTTTCATCAAGGATCCCCACAGCATGATGCTGCCACCACCATGCTTCACCGTAGGGATGGTGCCAGGTTTTCTCCAGACGTGACACTTGGCATTCAGGACGAGTTCAATCTTGGTTTCGTCTGACCAGAGAATCTTGTTTCTCATGGTCAGAGTCCTTTAGGTGCCTTTTGGAAAACTCCAAGAGGGCTGTCATGTGCCTTTTACTGAGGAGTGTCTTCCGTCTGGCCACTCTACCATAAATGCCTGATTGGTGGAGTGCTGCAGAGATGGCTGTCCTTCTGGAAGATTCTCCCATCTCCACAGAGGAACTCTGGAGCCCTGTCAGATTGCTCAGTTTAGCTGGGTGGCCAGCTCTAGGAAGAGTCTTGTTGGTTTCAAACTTCTTTCATTTAAGAATGATGGAGGCCACTGCCTTCTTGGGGACCGTCAATGCTGCATACTTTTTGTGGTACCCTTCCCCAGATCCGTGCCTTGACACAATCCTGTCTCGGAGCTCTACGGACAATTCCTTCGACCTCATGGCTTGGTTTTTGCTCTAAACTTTGGGAACCTATATAGACAGGTATGTGCTTTTTCAAATCATGTCCAATCAACTGAATTTCCATGATGGACTCCAATCAAGTTGTAGAAACATCTCAAGGATGATCAATGGTAACAGGATGCACCTGAGCTCAATTTCAAGTCTCAGAGCCAATGGTCTGAATACTTTTTTACTTTTTTACATTTGTTTATACATTTGCAAAAAAATCTAATTTTGCTTTGTCATTATGGGGTATTGTGTGTAGATTGATGAGGGAGAAAATTAATTTAATCCATTTTAGAATAAGGCTGTAGCATAACAAAATGTGGAAAAAGTCAAGGGGTCTGAATACTTTCCGAATGCACTGTATCATGATTTGAAAATACCCCTGAAGAGTGGGCTTCAAAGGCCCTCCACCAGGTCCCTGGGTCGTATTCAAATTTGTCCAATAAGAAAAGCTTGTTTTGGTTTTCCGTTGCAAAACATTTCGCTATGGTGTGCACTAATAATTACGACCATAATGTTAAGCCGTTTTGTCTCTCCTGTTATCCCCCAATTTACACCAAATATTCAAATGTAGCTTCTTCCACACAACTGGTGCCATTTAATTAAGTAGGAACTTGTCCTTTATATGCTCAACTTTGAAGCTGAAAATGCTAATTTAGTCAACAAACTTTGTTGTTGTTATAAAAGTAATCAAATTATATTTTGTAATTCTAAAAGCTGGAGAACAGCAGTATTCATTAATCAAAATTCTTAAACCATAAATTTTAGGAAGCGCTAAAGATAGTTGAATACACACATCCTTGTCAGCCAGTCCAATTGTGACCATTTTAAACATACATGACTTAAAGTCAAACTCAGTAAGTCTAGTTCAGTAAGTCAAAAATAAAATTGCACATTTTTTATTCTGCTTCAACATTTCTCTAAATAGATAGTAAATAAAGTAAGTAGCCTTGCACAAGCCTTAAGCAGAACGGCTCATATCTCCTGTTTCTGTAATGTGAGGCAGCTTGATGTACAAGTACACCCCCTGGAAAGGAAACCAGTCTATCGCAGTGCAAAATTAACAGATTAAAGCTTAATTAGTTGGATAACAACTATTTGAATGCTCTATCACTGATACTCGTGAGGGGAATGGTTAGGTGGGTTATGGAAAGGTCAAAGATCCGAACTCAAATTTACTGAGGTGGCTTCAGAGGTAAATTTGATGCCATTGATCCAGGTATCGAGAGCGGAGGAGCGCAGTGAACCTTCTCAGAGTAGCCAGTTGCGCACACGCACACACAAGGGCGCTCAGGATCAGCAGTGCTTTGCTGTCTAACATCTTGAAAGCACTCAAACCAAAACTTTTTCAAGGTTCTTTAAAAAAAATGTTTTTGCATTAGCACCAAATGGTCAGAGAGTGATGTTCTTGAACAATCCACACCCCTGTCTAATGTGATAGGATTACTTTTTAGTTATTTTAATAGTGATTCCATAGTTGCTTAATTAAACATGATCTTATCTCTGTTAACTTAATAGGAGCACAAAGTAGAATCAGGTATTACTGTTGGATACAAGCCTACACAGACAACAGCCCTTGCGGGGTAATATTGATTGCTGTAATAGGAATGGTTCTAGTTGTCCATGTGTCTGAGTGTGCGCCACATTTGTGAGCTGTGACTGTAATAGGATCACATAACAAAAAAAAGTATTTAGTTCAGTAGTAGACTGTTGATAAATTGTGTCAACATATCCGACTTGCCGCCCTGTCAAAAATAAAATACACCTGCTAGGATCCCCACTTTATTTTAAGAGTGTGAAATGTCAGAATAATAGTACAGAGAATGATTTATTTCAGCTTTAATTTCTTGCATCACATTCCCAGTGGGTCAGAAGTTTACATACACTCAATTAGTATTTGGTAGCATTGCCTTTAAATTGTTTAACTTGGGTCAAACGTTTTGGGTAGCCTCCCACAAGCTTCCCACAATAAGTTGGGTGAATTTTGGCCCATTCCTCCTGACAGAGCTGGTGTAACTGAGTCAGGTTTGTAGGCCTCCTTGCTCGCACACGCTTTTTCAGTTCTGCCCACAGATTTTCTATGTGATTGAGGTCAGGGCTTTGTGATGACCACTCCAACACCTTGACTTTGTTGTCCTTAAGCCATTTTGCCACAACTTTGGAAGTATGTTTGGGGTCATTGTCCATTTGGAAGACCCATTTGCAACCAAGCTTTAACTTCCTGATGGGTGTCTTGAGATGTTGCTTCAATATATGCACAATTTTCCTGCCTCATGATGCCATCTATTTTGTGAAGTGCACCAGTCCCTCCTGCAGCAAAGCACCCCACAACATGATGCTGCCACCCCCGTGCTTCACGGTTGGGATGGTGTTCTTTGGCTTGCAAGCCTCCCCCTTTTTAACAATGGTCATTATGGCTAAACAGTTTTATTTTTGTTTCATCATACCAGAGGACATTTCTCCAAAAAGTACAATCTTTGTCCCCATGTGCAGTTGCAAACCGTAGTCTGGCTTTTTATGGCGGTTTTGGAGCAGTGGCTTCTTCCTGTCAACATAGGACTCGTTTTACTGTGGATATACATACTTTTGTACCAGTTTCCTCCAGCATCTTCACAAGGTCCTTTGCTGTTCTGGGATTGATTTGCACTTTTCGCACCAAAGTACGTTCATCTCTAGGAGACAAAACTTGTCTCCTTCCTGAGCGGTGTGACAGCTGCGTGGTCCCATGGTGTTTATACTTGCGTACTATTGTTTGTACAGATGAATGTGGTACCTTCAGGCATTTGGAAATTGCTCCCAAGGATGAACCAGACTTGTGGAGGTCTACCACTTTTTTTTCTGTCTTGGCTGATTTCTTTTGATTTTCCCATGATGTCAAGCAAATAGGCACTGAGTTTGAAGGTAAGCCTTGAAATACATCCACAGGTACACCTCCAATTGACTCAAATGATGTCAATTAGCCTATCAGAAGCTTGTAAAGCCATGACATCATTTTCTGGAATTTTCCAAGCTGTTTAAAGGCACGGTCAACTTACTGTATGTAAACTTCTGACCCACTGGAATTGTGATAGTGAATTATAAGTGAAATAATCTGTCTGTAAACAATTGTTAGAAACATTACTTGTTTCATGCACAAAGTAGATGTCCTAACCGACTTGCCAAAACTATAGTTTGTTAACAAGAAATTTGTGGAGTGGTTGAAAAACAAGTTTTAATGTCTCCAACCTAAGTGTATGTAAACTTCTGACTTCAATTGTATGTTGCATTAGCCTATCGTCCTCGGTTTGTTTGTGTAACTAAGTGTGTAGCCCAGTAGGTCTATTGTATAGCCTACTATGTTTATGGTATTTATTTTTCTGAGGAACCACTCCAAAAAACATTTATTTCTTATATTAGGTCCCTCAGCAGTTAAGTTTCCAAGATGAAGCACTTTCTGTAAATATAAAAAAATAAATTACATCTTTGTTACATTATGTGTTGTGTAACTCATGACTTTATGTTTGAAACAGAATAGTGAGTGTAGCAATCAGGATGGTTTCACCAGGCTTGCAAGAGAGTTAAGTGTCCTTAAAAAAAAACTTCTGACATTACATGCTAGAGTTTCCTAATGTGTAAAGGCCAGTGTCTAAGTCACATGCTGAAGATCCTGCCCACTACTGCAGAGGTAAGGTTCAAAGGGCCGTCCGTCTCTCCCGCTAGGCAACCGCTCCACGGTGAAGTTTCCCCTTGGTACAGATCTAGGACCAGCATCCCCCAATCCTATCCAGGATCAGTGTCTAGGGACTACTTCACCCTACACCTACGCAACCTGCCACACTCACGGGACATGCCGTCCGAGCCCCCCAAGCGCGCCTCCGGAGGGGAAGGGGGCAGTGGGTCCACCACGATGTCTAAATCAGACACCTTCCACGGGCCGAGGGGCTTTCGCACTGTGTCCGCCCCTGGACGAACGTGGTAGATAGGGATAGGAGTAGGGGTGTCACCCCCCCAGTGGAACAAAGACAATCACAGGACAGCACAGGACGGGAGAGGGAAAGAGAAGGAAATAACGGAGGGAGGGAAACACAGGATACACCACAGAGTAAAAAAGGGGAGAGAAGAAGGTTAGAGGAGGAGAGAGATAGAAATAAAAAAGTAATGAAGGAGTATCAACTGCAAAGCCTGTAAGGAGAGAGACATGGGCTTCAGGATCACTGGCGATGGTGATCATGGGGGACCAGAGGATTTGAGGCTGGGAGGCTGCTCGTCGTCCTCCTGATGGATACTGGCTGCTCTGGGCAAAGTTGAAATATTTAAGCCAGATGAAAATTATCCTTTATAGTGTTAAATTATGCTCCCCCATCAGATTTTTGGATGCAGTTAATTGGTAAAACAAAGGAAAATATTTAACAGATCACAAGTTAAAACAAAGATCCTGCTATATCCATGACATTCGGTAGAAATATCGTATCAGATTTACAGGGGAAGTTACCATGCAAACGTGTAGTCCTAACTGTCTGATAAGGACTTGGACCATGGATGCAGCACTCCGTTTGCTGGTTTTTGGTATTTTATAATCAGTACCTGTTCTAGACCATGCATGCCTGGGACAATTGGTGACGTTAATTCACCAATTGTGTGGCTGGGAGAAAACATGAGGACTACAGTTGTTCACGGGTGGCTAGGAAGCTCAATAATTAGTCTTCATGTGTCCCTCCCAACCACTATCAAATACATCCATTGTCAAGTCATTATGGCTGTCTTGAAGTAGAGCCAAAGACGGAAAGAGTACAAACGTGAAGCCATAGATAAAAGTTAAGAGAAAAAAAGATTGAATCATAGGAGAAAGCATGAGAGAGCAACAAAGACAGGTGAGTAATACGTCAGGTTATTGGAAAACCAACCACACAGAGTGCTCCGAGATTAAGTTTGATTTAGGTACAGATCTAGGATCAGCTTCCAGTGCCCCAATCCTAACCTTAAGCATTAGTGGGAATAATGCAAAACTGACCCAAGATCAGCATCTAGGGGCAACTACACCCTATACCATACCGGGTGAAGAGAGTCCATGATGGCAAGGTAGACCAACCTGATTTGGAGCGGGCATGATTGGCTGGGGCGTTGACACCCAGTGTCTGGGGTTTCATAGGTTCGGGGGGTCCAGTGTAGCCTCCGTCTTGTCTACCCGGCAGAGGGACCTGAATGTAGGGCCCCACGGCTGCCACCCGGCCCAGAGTCCCTGGGGCCGGCTGGGGAGAGGGAGGCCCGTTGGTCCTGTTTAGCTTTAGGGAAAAAGAGGGGACCACAGAGAGAAAGCGTTGTGTGGAGGGAGGGGAGCGGACCACAGAAAAAAGGGATGGGGAAAGCGAGGGGGGACCACAGAGAAAGGGAAGATGGAAGGAGAGATTAGGGTTAGTATCAATATGAAGTATTGGGCCCCATCGTAAGTGTGTGTATTGATGTGTATTGAGTCTTGTTATTCTTTTCTTGTATTCTGTCCTGTTTAAGGGAATACACTATCTTGGGTTCTAATCCGTTTCTGCTCTCTTGCCAACCTCTTAGGCATTGGCAATGAGAGACAGGGAGTTGGCATGATGCTGATAGCAAACAGATTGGCACTTTACCAGCTTTTGAATGTCCCAAAAGAGCCAACAGAAGTGAGCTTACCCATACATATGACAGGTGGGTAGGAGAGTGTTTGTGTCCATGTTGTGCACTCCTAGCCCAGGTTTTTATTATAAGAGGCTATATTAATGCATACGTTTGCTGTGTGTGTGTTTTCCTTAGTGTCAGTGTGTTTGTGCATTGTCCGTTCCTAGCCTTACAGGTAAGTTCTCTTTTTGACGTGCCTCAGCTTTTTTCTTATAGAGGCGCTCCCGCAGCTCGCCGATGCGCTTGTCCATGAGGGTCACCTCCATGTTGCGTTTGTTGAGCAGATCCTTTTGCTGCTGCAGCTTGCTGTTCTGATCCTGGTTCAGCTTGTTCCGGATCTGAGGGTGACACACACGCACGCCAACACACACACAAACAAAACGCACACAGTTTCACACGCACATACACACACAGAATAGAAAGACAAAGAGTTAGCACACAGGTATGAATATGGGAAGTAAAAATAGGCCCAGACACACGTGTGCACAAACATAACCCCAATAATCCAAAAGTATATTTAGCATCTATTTCCATCTAGTTTGCTGTCCACAAGCAGCAGGCCGCAGAGTTGTTTCCCCATTGTGAAGTTTTTAAGTTGCACTTTTCCTAAAAGCGCATCAGTTCACACAGAAGAAACGGCTAAGGAGATAGTCCTTTGCGTTTGTTTCGCCTACCAATCCAACGCTTTTTAACGCACGGGAAGGAGTGCACAATTGCAAACTTTGGGAGAAAAGACAGATAATTCGGACTCAGGGAAAGATTCGAAGGGTAGCGTTTTAGTGAGTCTGAGGCGGGGTTTATTTTGGGGCAGTCCTACTCCTTACCTATTGTTTTGTTCATTCGACAGGATTGAGAGAGAGAAGTAGATAGGAGAGAGAGACCCATGCTCGCAGCGGTAGTAAACAGTACATGTGATCCAGAGGCAGCGGGTTAGATTGCTGGACCACCCCACTGAGGCCCCTGGGCCGTATTTTTCAAAACATTTCATCCATATGAAAATTATTCTGTGTTGCATTAAATTCTGCTCCCCTTCAGATGTGGTCCCTCTTTTTTGGATGCAACTATAACACTGGACCAAATCTCTAACATATCACATACAATACAACAAATCAAATCGCGTGCACATATTTTACAGATGTTATTGCGGATGTAAGGAAATGCTTATGTTCCTAGCTCTAACAGTGCAGTAATACCTAACAATACATGCAAATCCCAAAAATCTAAAGAAAGGTATTAATAAAGAAATATTAGAATGAGCAACTAGCTGGCTAGTAACAGCGACTGAAGTTCAGGACAGTGTATTGGGCGGAGGCCGGCTAGTGGTGACTATTTAACAGTCCGCATTCTAGATAGTAGCGGGGTGAACAGGCTGTGGCTCGGGTGGCTGAGGTCCTTGATGATCTTCTTGGGATTCTTGTGACTCCGGGTGCTGTAGATGTCCTGGAGGGCAGTCAGTGTGCCCCCGGTGATGCTTTGGGCTGACAGCACCACCTTTGGAGAGCCCTCGTTTACGGATGGTGCAGTTGCCGTACCAGACGGCGACACAGCTCGACAGGATGCTCTCAATGGTGCATCTGTAGAAATTTGTGAGGGTTTTAGGGGCCAAGCCACATTTCTTTAGCCCCCTGAGGTTGAAGAGGCACTGTTGTTGTGAAGAAGGCACCACTGTTGTGCCTTCTTCATCACACTGTCTGTGTGGATAGACCATTTCAGGTTGTCAGTGATGTGTACACCAAGGAAGTTGAAGCTTTTCACCCTCTCCACGTTGAGGGAGAGGTTATTTTCCAGGCACCACTCCACCAGTACCCTCAACTCCTCCTTGTAGGTGGTCTCATCGTTGTTGGTAATCAGGCCTACCACTTGTGTCGCGTGGCCACGCAGTCATGGGTGAACTGGGAGAACATGAATGGGCTAAGCACGCAACCTTGTGGGGCCCCCGTGATGAGGATCAGCATCGAGGAGGTATTGCTGTCTTCCTTCACCACTTGGGGTCGGCCCGTCAGGAAGTCCAGGAACCAGTTTCACAGGGCGGGGTTCAGACCCAGGGTCCCGAGCTTAGTGATGAGCTTGGAGGGCACTATAGTGTTGAAGGCTGAACAGTGAACCATTGACATTTGGGTAAAATGAAGGCGAACAACATTGAATGGGGGAACAGAACTGATACAATACAGGATCATTTTGATCAGGATCAAAAGTTGGGCACTGGAGCAGAGGGTTTGTGATTGCACTTTAGTTCAGAACACTAAACTCTACCTGCAGCTCCTGGTAGAGTTTGCGCAGCTCCAGGGCTGCAGTGCTGGTGACCTGTCCTCCCAGCGCTGACTGCAGGCCGTTGAGCTTTCCCCGCCGCAGGTCCTCCAGCTGCAGACTCAGCTGCTCCACCCGCAGCACAGCTGACTGCAGCTCCACCTGCTTTTCCTGGAACAGCCCACTCACCTGCTCAATCTCCGCCGCTTTAGGGGTGGAGGGAGGAGGATTTAGGATTTAGTTGAGTTTATTTGAGTTCAGCACACATAGGGACGGTTTCCCACACATTAACTTAAAAGCGTTTTTCAATGTGCTTTTAAATCCAGGAATAGACTTAAACTGTGTCCGGGAAACCACCCCATCAAAAGACAACCTGATATATTTAAGCAACAAGGCCTGAGGAGGTGTGGTATGTGGCCAATATACCACAGTTAAGGGCTGTTCTTATGCACAACACAATACGGAGCGCCTGGACACAGCCCTTGGCCGTGGTATATCAGCCATATATCACAAACCCCCGAGGTGCCTTATTGCTATTATAAACTGGTTACCAATGTAATTAGAGTAGTACAAATAAAATGTTTTGTCATACCCGTGGTATACGGTCTGATATACCACGTTTGTCAGTCAATCAGCATTCAGGGCTCGAACCACCCAGTTTATAAAAAAATCTTTGAGGATGACAAAAAAAAGTTGCATGACTTATTTCCATTGTGGTCCATAGTACACACATTATGGATAACATGGGACGCACACACACACGTGGATACACAGTGTAGAGGCGAGTTGGGGTGAGGTGGATGGACATAGCGTACACGTGGCTGAGTTGGGCGAGTGTGTTTATACATGTGTAAACTTACACAGGTTGCCATTGATGACTTTGCTGTAGTCCACCTGGCCCCTCATGGCACGGATCTTCTTAAGCTTGGCCTCCTGGCTCTCCACGCGCTCCTTGAGCCTCTGTAGCTTCTCACTCTCAGACACCGACTGCTGCTGCCGCCGCTCTTGCTGTTTCAGGTAGCGCAGACGCTGCTCCTACAGACAGATAGAGGGAGAGAAAGAAAATGAGAGAGAGACAGGGAAGGAGAAAGAGGGACAGGGAACAAGAAAGCAAGAAGGGGAGATGGAAAGGGGGGGAGGGGGAAGAGAGTGATTAGAAATGGTCAACGGTCTTCAGCCTGATGCATAGCGAACACATTTGAAGGTCTGAACATCATCTGCACGTGTGCATTGGACAACACAGCCATCTGTAACAGCATGTGACATTTGTGGTTTAAGCCCATGTTACACTTCATACATACACTCCACCGGTCACACACACTTGTGTTACACACTTTGATCACACATTGCTGGCACGCAAGCACACACACGACAGTCCTCACAAGACCCTGATGTACAGATGAGCTTCCATCTAATAGCTAAAAGTACCCATCTATTCATCATTAATAATATAAACGGATGTCCATATAAGAAATACATTAGCGACTGGGTCTGAACTCTGAAGGAGGAAAGGAAAAGGAGGGATGACTTCATCTCTCTCTGAGTTTCTCAACTGTGTGTTGCTCTAATTCAAGTTCCAAGAGAGGAGATGACAGGCCAATGTTTCCAAATGACTGCAGGGTTTCAAGTAGACCTACTTTTTTTTATAATAAAATCATTTCTCTGCCATTTGGCACACAGAGGTTCCCTGCACGGCCAAATCGGTCAATCACGATGACGACCTAGTTTGGAGTCGAAACATTGTCCTTGTCTTAAAGACCTTGGGAACATCATACCAGTGTGAGGATTTATAGTTTTGTTCAACATTACCCTTTCAGATCCAGCACCTGGGAAAGCTTTCTATTATTATGGGTGTGTACAGAAATTGACTGCCCACATATTATCTCTTGGTCAATGCATTCCTCTAATAAGGAGCCAAATCTACTAACAAGACTCTACAGATGTTATAGCATTGGCTAAGCTAGCTTGAAGCTATTCCACAACGCTGGCTAGCAAGCCGCTGAGGCGAGCACTACAGCTAGCCTAAAAGCTGGTGAATAATAGCTAATGTGGACGCACTCAAGACCAACAGAGAAATGCCCAGAATGTCCTTCAGTGGAGGTAGGGTGAATTTGGCTGGCTGGACCACAAATGCAAATGGATTAAAATGAGAAAAAGAAAATGACAACCGCAAGAATGCACACACAAAACCCTGCCTGCTTCACTCTCCACATAATGGAATTCAGCACCAAGTCTCTGCAATGGACAGCATTAATCATGTGCACACACACACACACACACACACACACACACACACACACACACACACACACACACACAGGCCAGCAGCATGGCGGAACACATGCTCCCTAGTCCCTACTGAATCCAGAAGTGTTTTGATGTGTTCCAAATGACCCTGTATTCCCTATAGTGCATTACTTTTTAAAGAAGGGCAAAAAAAATGAATAAATGTTGTCACATACCCAACACTAACCGCTAGACTACATGCCGCCCTAATGTGCACTACATAGGGAATAGGGGTCCATTTAGGATGCAGCCCTTGACTGGCTAAGTGAATAGAAGCTATAAAATGGCCAGAGCTGCAGTGGCCTCACTGACACCCAACTACTCAGCCCCATGGCTCAGATGACTGAACAGTTTGAACAACTGTTGCAAATAACATTTCTAATGTGAACCCAATGATATTTCACAAGATATAGGCTTAACTAAACATGTGATTATCGAGGTCATGACATTTAAATACTGGCATAAAAATTGTATTTCCACAGTCATAAAAAGTGCCATTGAAAATTATAAATGAATGTAATTTTCCTGTGTTTTGCTACATTTTGCAGGAAAACATAGACTACGGCCAACAACACTGAAATAATACCTGAAAACTGAAGAGATTCTACATTGACGTTGATATTTGTTGAATCAGGAGTTTAAGTGCTGGGCTATTTTTTTTAATTTAACTTCTTTGGGATAGGGGGCAGTATTTTCCCGGCCGGATAAAAAACGTACCCGATTTAATCTGGTTACTACTCCTGCCCAGAAACTAGAATATGCATATAATTAGTAGATTTGGATAGAAAACACCCTAAAGTTTCTAAAACTGTTTGAATGGTGTCTGAGTATAACAGAACTCATACGCATAAAAATGGATTTTAAACAGCGTTTGACATGCTTCTAAGTACGGTAATGGAATATTTTGAATTTTTTTGCCACGAAATGCGCGTCACCCTTCGGATAGTGACCTGAACGCACGAACAAAACGGAGGTATTTGGATATAACTATGGATTATTTGGAACCAAAACAACATTTGTTGTTGAAGTAGAAGTCCTGGGAGTGCATTCTGACGAAGAACAGCAAAGGTAATCCAATTTTTCTAATAGTAATTCTGAGTTTAGGTTGTCCCAAACTTGGTGGGTGTCAAATTAGCTAGCCGTGATGGCCGAGCTATCTACTCAGAATATTGCAAAATGTGCTTTCGCCGAAAAGCTATTTTAAAATCAGACATAGCGATTGCATAAAGGAGTTCTGTATCTATAATTCTTAAAATAATTATGTATTTTGTCAACGTTTATCATGAGTAATTTAGTAAATTCACCGGAAGTTTTCGGTGGTTATGCTAGTTCTGAACATCACATGCTAATGTAAAAAGCTGGTTTTTGATATAAATATGAACTTGATTGAACAAAACATGCATGTATTGTATAACATAATGTGCTAGGAGTGTCATCTGATGAAGATCATCAAAGGATAGTGCTGCATTTAGCTGTGGTTTGGGTTTATGTGACATATATGCTTGCTTGGAAAATGGCTATGTACTCTCCTAACATAATCTAATGTTTTGCTTTCGCTGTAAAACCTTTTTGAAATCGGACAATGTGGTTAGATTAATGAGAGTCTTATCTTTAAAATGGTGTAAAATAGTTGATTGAGAAAATTGAATTGTGGTATTTTAGTTGGTTTTGTATTTCGCGCCGTGCGATGCCATTGGCTGTTGGCTAGGGGTTCCACAGGCGGAACGGGGTTCCGCTAGCAGAACGTCTGTCCTCAACAGGTTAACTAGGCAAGTCAGTTAAGAACAAATTCTTATTTTCAATGACGGCCGAGCAGCAGTGGGTTAACTGCCTTGTTCAGGGGCAGAACGACAGATTTGTACCTTGTCATAAGCATGTGTCCCTTTGCTTCCCTGATAGCCTGACATCTTCTGACTACGGTTGTCTTCTTATGGATGGAAAATGGGCACCATCAAATTCAAGTCTGGACCTCAAAGCATGGGTTGGACATGGTTGAGGGAACAGAACCGAAAATGGAATAAAAAATTGAATAAATTAATTTCTCATCCACTACACACATAATACCCCATAATGACAAATTGAAAACATGTTTTTAGAAATGTTTGCTAATTTATTGAAAATGAAATACAAAAATGTAATTTACATAAGAATTCACATCCCTGAGTCAATACTTTGTAGGATCACTTTTGACAGCTATTAGAGCTGTAAGTCTTTAAGAGCTTTCCACACCTGGACTGTGCAACATTTGACAAATTATTATTTTCAAAATACTTAAAGCTCTATCAATTTTGTTGTTTATCATTGCTAGACAACCATTTTCAGGTCTTGCCATAGATTTAAGTCAAAACTAACTCGAGCACTCAGGAACATTCACTTTCTTCTTGGTAAGCAACTCCAGTGTAGATTTGGCTTTGTATACTGCTCAAAAAAATAAAGGGAACACTTAAACAACACATCCTAGATCTGAATGAAAGAAATAATCTTATTAAATACTTTTTTCTTTACATAGTTGAATGTGCTGACAACAAAATCACACAAAAATAATCAATGGAAATCCAATTTATCAACCCATGGAGGTCTGGATTTGGAGTCACACTCAAAATTAAAGTGGAAAACCACACTACAGGCTGATCCAACTTTGATGTAATGTCCTTAAAACAAGTCAAAATGAGGCTCAGTAGTGTGTGTGGCCTCCACGTGCCTGTATGACCTCCCTACAACGCCTGGGCATGCTCCTGATGAGGTGGCGGATGGTCTCTCCTGAGGGATCTCCTCCCAGACCTGGACTAAAGCATCCGCCAACTCCTGGACAGTCTGTGGTGCAACGTGGTGTTGGTGGATGGAGCGAGACATGATGTCCCAGATGTGCTCAATTGGATTCAGGTCTGGGGAACGGGCGGGCCAGTCCATAGCATCAATGCCTTCCTCTAGCAGGAACTGCTGACACACTCCAGCCACATGAGGTCTAGCATTGTCTTGCATTAGGAGGAACCCAGGGCCAACCGCACCAGCATATGGTCTCACAAGGGGTCTGAGGATCTCATCTCGGTACCTAATGGCAGTCAGGCTACCTCTGGTGAGCACATGGAGGGCTGTGCGGTCCGCCAAAGAAATGCCACCCCACACCATGACTGACCCACCACCAAACCGGTCATGCTGGAGGATGTTGCAGGCAGCAGAACGTTCTCCACGGCGTCTCCAGACTCTGTCACGTCTGTCACGTGCTCAGTGTGAACCTGCTTTCATCTGTGAAGAGCACAGGGCGCCAGTGGCGAATTTGCCAATCTTGGTGTTCTCTGGCAAATGCCAAACGTCCTGCACGGTGTTGGGCTGTAAGCACAACCCCCACCTGTGGACGTAGGGCCCTCATACCACCCTCATGGAGTCTGTTTCTGACCGTTTGAGCAGACACATGCACATTTGTGGCCTGCTGGAGGTCATTTTTCAGGGCTCTGGCAGTGCTTCTCCTGCTCCTCCTTGCACAAAGGCGGAGGTAGCGGTCCTGCTGCTGGGTTGTTGCCCTCCTACGGCCTCCTCCACGTCTCCTGATGTACTGGCCTGTCTCCTGGTAGCGCCTCCATGCTCTGGACACTACGCTGACAGACACAGCAAACCTTCTTGCCATAGCTCGCATTGATGTGCCATCCTGGATGAGCTGCACTACCTGAGCCACTTGTGTGGGTTGTAGACTCCGTCTCATGCTACCACTAGAGTGAAAGCACCGCCATTCAAAAGTGACCAAAACATCAGCCAGGAAGCATAGGAACTGAGAAGTGGTCTGTGGTCCCCACCTGCAGAACCACTCCTTTATTGGGGGTGTCTTGCTAATTGCCTATAATTTCCACCTGTTGTCTATTCCTTTTGCACAACAGCATGTGAAATGTATTGTCAATCAGTGTTGCTTCCTAAGTGGACAGTTTGATTTCACAGAAGTGTGATTGACATGGAGTTACATTGTGTTGTTTAAGTGTTCCCTTTATTTTTTGAGCAGTGTATTTTAGTTACGGTCCTGCTGAAAGGTGAATTTATCTCCCAGTGTTTGGTGGAAAGCAGACTGAACCAGGTTTTCCTCTAGGATTTTGCCTGTGCTTAGCTCCATTACGTTTATTTTTTTTCATCCTGAAAAACTTCCCAGTCCTTAACGATTAAAAGCATAGCCATAACATGATGCAGCCACCACTATACATGAAAATATGGAGAGTAGTAGTGTGTTGTATTGGATTTGACCTAAACATAACACTTTGTATTCAGGACAAAAAGTGAATTACTTTGTCATATTTTTTTGCAGTGTTACTTTAGTGCCATTTTGCCAACATAATGCAATTTTTTTAATATTGTTATTCTGTACAGGCTTCCTTCTTTTCACAGTCAATAAGGTTACTATTATGGAGTAGCTACAATATTCTTGATCCATCCTCAGTTCTCTCCTATCACAGTCATTAAACTTTGTAACTGTTTTAAAGTCACCATTGGCCTCATTGTGAAATCACTGTGCAGTTTCCTTCCTCTCCGACAACTGAGTTAGGAAAGTTTTAAATGTCACATGCACAAGAACAGTGAAATGCTGCAGAAATGTTTTGGTACCTTTCCCCAGACCTGCGCAATGAAACAATCCTGTCTTGGAGTTCTACAGACAATTCATTCCACCTCATGGCTTGGTTTTTGCTCTGACATGCACTGTTAACTGTGGAACCTTATACAGGCAGTTGTGTGCCTTCCTAATTATTATTTTTTATTTTACCAGGTAAGTTGACTGAGAACACATTCTCATTTACAGCAACAACCTGGGGAATAGTTACAGGGGAGAGGAGGGGGATGAATGAGCCAATTGTAAGCAATTGTAAATCATGTCCAATCAATTGAATTTACCACAGGTGGACTCCAATTAAGTTGTAGAAACATCTTGAGGATGATCAATGGAAACAGGATGCACCTGAGCTCAATTTGGAGTGTCATAGCAAAGGGTCCGAATACTTAAGGAAATAAGGTGTTTAAACATTTTAATACATTTGTCAAAATTTCTAAAAACCTGTTTTTTCCATGTCATTATGGGGTATTGTGTGTAGATTGAGGGGGAAAAAACTATTGACTCCATTTTAAAACAAAGCTATAACATAACAAAATGTGGGAAAAGCCAAGGGGTTTGAATTACTTTCGGAATGCACTGTACACAGGGCTCTTTCCATGACAGACTGACCAGGTGAATCCTTGTGAAAGCTATGTTCCCTTATTGATGTCACTTGTTAAATCCACTTCAATCAGTGTAGATGGGGAGGAGTCAGGTTAAAGAACGATTTTTAAGCCTGGAGACAATTGAGACATGGATTGTGTATGTGTGCCACTCAAGAGTGTGAATGGGCAAGACAACATATTTAAGTGCCTTTGAACGGGGTATGGAAGTAGGTGCCAGGCGCACCAATTTGAGTGTGTCAAGAACTACAACGCTGCTGGGTTTTTCACGCTCAACAGTTTCCCATGTGTATCAAGAACGGTCCACCACCCAAAGGACATCCAGCCAACTTGACAACTGTGGGACGCATTGGAGTCAACATGGGCCAGCATCCCTGTGGACTGCTTCCGACACCTTGTAGAGTCAATGTGGCGACGAATTGATGCTGTTCTGAGGGCAAAAGAGGGGTGTACAACTCAACATTAGGAAGGTGTTTCTAATGTTTGCTATACTCAGTGTATGATCACAAGTCATACACTATATACACAAAAGTATGTGGATACCCCTTCAAATTAGTGGATTCGGCTATTTCAGCCACAACGGTTGCTGACAGGTGTATAAAACCGAGCACACCGCCATGCAATCCCCATAGACAAACATTGGCAGTAGAATGGCCTTACTGAAGAGCTCAGTGACTTTCAACGTGGCACCGTCATAGGATGCCACCTTTCCAACAAGTCAGTTCGTCAAATTTCTGTCCTGCTAAAGCTGCCCCGGTCAACTCTAAGTGCTGTTATTGTGAAGTGGAAACATCTAGGAGCAACAACGGCTCAGCCGCAAAGTGGTAGGCCTCACAAGCTCACAGAACGGTACCGCAGAGTGCTGAAGTGCGTAAGCACATCTGTCCTCGATTGCAACACTCACTACTGATTTCCAAACGGCATCTGGAAGCAACTTCAACACAAGAACTGTTCATCGGGAGCTTCATGATATCAGTTTCCATGGCCGAGCAGGCACACACAAGCTGAAGATCACCATGCGCAATGCCAAGCGTCGGCTGGAGTGGTGTAAAGCTCACTGCCATTGGACTCTGGAGCAGTTAAAACGTGTTTTCTGGAGTGATGAATCACGCTTCACCATCTGGCAGTTCAATGGACACATCTGAGTTTGGCGGATGCCAGGAGACCGCTACCTGCCCCAATGCGTAGGTCAACTGTAAAGTTGGGTGGAGAAGGAATAATGGTCTTGGGCTGTTTTTCATGGTTCGAGCTAGGCCCCTTAGTTCCAGTGAACGGACATTATACGCTACAGCATACAATGACATTCTAGACGATTCTGTGCTCCAACTTTGTGGCAACAGTTTGGGGAAGACCCTTTCCTGTTTCAGCATGACCATGCCCCCCATGCACAAAGCGAGGTCCATACTGAAATGGTTTGTCGAGATTGGTGTGGAAGAACTTGACTGGCCTGCACAGAGCCAACCTCAAAACCATAGAACAACTTTGGGATGAATTGAAACACCGACTGCGAGCCAGGCCTAATTGATGTGCCCTTGAGAAAGGCACTTAACCCGAATTGTTGCAATATTTGCCGTTAATAATGGCAGACCCTGGCCTTAACCGCACTACCTGTTGGCTTAAATGAGTGCCAGAGGACAAAGTTTGTAACATGGCTCGAGCACCTTTCACGAGGTGCTGAAACCCCTTATTCTTCTCTACCACTGAGAATAGGGGCATATCTGTAGATATAGACATACCTATCGCTCTTGCAATTTCTTTGGTCCGTTCAGAATCCTCTGTGAAGGGCTGCCGCTTGAATGGAGAGGGGAGACGAAGACATTGTTTTTTTTGCGTTTCCGTCTTGCTCTGGTGGTAGGAATACTGGGGTGATGTCGGCGTAAATGTGTCAACATGTTTGAGGTGTTGGCAGCTGCATAGGCTATTCTCGTTGAGCAGTGGCGACATACTCTAAGGTCTATCGCCGTTGTAATCTACTTGGAAGTAAACATTTAAACAATGGAGAATCCTCCTGGTTTATCGATCCCACCACTCGCCATTGTACAGAACTAGTTCCCGGCTGCGCCTCACAAAAGGACAGTTTGAAATGAGTCAATTAAGATTAGAATTTGATTACAGCATGCGGACAGGTTCTAGTTATTTTAATGGAATAGCCTGAAAGGTTTTTTCAGCTGATTTACTCAAGAGGCATACAACGCAGCATAGGCACTGTTTTTGGGTGTTATTTTAAAAAAAAATATTAAATACCGGTATTCATTCGGATTTACAGTGCTGAACGAACCGAGGTCGCAGCACCAAACGGTTCAGTACAAATGTGTACCGTTGCACCCCAAATTAAAACACTTTGAAAATGTTCTAGAGCATACACTGATATCTATTAATTAAAATGATAACACAATTTATAGAATCCAATTGCGTTAACATCAGGAAATCTGATGTGAAACCTGCCCTGTACATTGCACTCTGTATGAAAATCCCTTAGGAATGCATCACGTCCAAAAAAGAGGTACAGGTAACCCATTTTCACAAAATGCCTTCATAATGAGTGCACCAAACTTTACTTAAAGCTAGAAAAAGTCTAAACAATAATGCTTAGCTATTGCTGATTTAACCATAGGGTCATAGACATTTATAGAGATCACAATGTTGTATCTGTCCCATTATGGAGTCTGACTTCACAGGCACCACCATTTTGAAGTAGTCAATTTCCTCCTTCTACTACTACTTCTATGAGTTGGTAAAAAAAACTTAAAGGGTGCATACTGCCACCTGGAGTGTGTTATTTGAACCAGTATAAAGTCAAGGTTGGCGATTTACTGCCACCTACAGTTATGGAATATTCGCACACCCAGTATAATTGACTAATGTCTCCTGACGACCTGCAGAGAATTATGTGATCATTCCTTAACCCATAGGTAGGCCCACCCGATGGACTACTTCAAAATGGTTAAAGTCCTCAATGGCACAGCCCATGCTAAAACAGGATTTTGGGCACTAGCGTCCTCTATTACATCTCTATGCCATAAGGTACACATTTTCTGATATGGCCGCCAGCTAAATATTGCTATGCAACAGACTAAAAGTGACAACTATAAAACCAATACACTACTCGATGTGAATCTCTTGAACTTGTATTATTTCCCAGTATGACCAATTTCCCTAAAACAAGTAGCCTATGTAGTTCTACCATTTGTAACATTGTTGTTTCAATGTTGAGTCTACGTAAATCATTAGCTATGAATGGCAAAATGTAACCAAATCCCATGGTTTTTAAGATGAGATCCACCCAATAGAATGTTCCATTGTTGTTTAATAGTCATTTTCAATGAGCATGTGAACATTCCAACTTGTCTCAACATTCCTTAAATCAGCCTGCAAACATTCTATTGCATAAACTCCCAATCAACAAGATAAATAAAAGTGTAAGAAAACATAGAAAGCACCTTTTTTTGGAGAGGATATCATATCTATTTGATCAGGGGCTTGTGGGGAACAATTTAATACCGTCAAACCACCCCAAAGTGGACAAATCTCTAATCAAGGACAGATTTAGACCTGGGACACCAGGTGGGTGCAATTCATTATCAGGTAGAACAGAAAACCAGCAGCACTCTGGATCTCCAGACTGGGATTTGAATACCCCTGGAATACAGTTGCTCTGACCCTCTTCATAAGGCTTTTCTTCCAGTAAAGAAAATGACATCTACACAAACACACAATAGGTTACCTTGGCAACAAGCATCTGTTGCTGGGCCTCGATCTGCTGCTGTTGCCGTGTGGCCATCTCCTGCAGCTCCGAGAGTGTGAGCTCCACGCGGGGGTTCCCCACCTACACACAGAGAGAGAGGGAAAAAGAGACCATAGAAAGTGAGAGAGGGGGAGAGAGCGAGAAAGGGAGAGAAGAAAAAAAACAGGGAGAGAAAGAGAGAAGGGAGTGGCAGAGAGCAAAAGAAGGGATAGGTGGAGAGAGAGAGAGAGAGCAGAAGAGTGGTAAAGAAAGAGAGAGGGAAAGAAAAGGAGTGGTGGGAGAGAGATAAGGGAAAGAGAAAAAAGGGAGATAGACATTAGTAGGGATGTTCTGATGTGTTATCCATTTGTTTATCTCCTCAGCCCTGAAGAGGAATTCTGCATCCCAAATGGCACCCTTTCCCCTATAGCCCAGGGATCTAGTCAAAAGTAGTGCACTATAGGGATAAGGGTGCCATTTGGAATGAAGCCGAAGAGCCAGAGCACATTGGCTCAGCCAGAAAAAGAAAATGAGCTACAGCGGTCAGCAGCAGACCCATAATCTAGATAGAAAAAAACCACACTAACTGCGGGGAGGACAATCAAAGCATAGAGATCGCCCAGTGCTGGGATGGTCATTATTTCAGTAGTGGGTGTACACAGTACAGCCTACAAACAATTAGCCCAAGGCAGCTTTTGCACAGAAGTTTGTTTTGGGACACTGCAAAATGTTGCCTGTGTGTATATCTATTTATATCTATCAATCCATTCATTAATCTATTTACTCATTAAAAAAAAATTACAGTTCAATGCAGGTTATATAATAGATGTGGTCCTGTGTGGCTCAGTTAGTAGAGAATGGCGCTTGCAACTCCATGATTGTGAGTTTGATTCCCACTGGCGCCATCCATATGAAAACGTATGTACAAACTACTGTAAGTGGTATATATATTGCTAAATGGCATGTTGTAGATCGGTGTTCCCCAACTGGCGGCCCGTGGGCCAAATTCGGCCTGTGGGTGATTTTATTTAAACTGTTGGACATAAAAGACTAAAAATACCAGCAAATCAGCTCCAAGTTATTTTGATTTTGGAAATCTGTTCCCAAGTATTTCCACACATAATAGAGAGATATACACTACATGACCAAAAGTATGTGGACACCTGCTCGTCGAACATTTCATTCCAAAATCATGGGCATTAATACGGAGTTGATCCCCCCTTTGCTGCTATAACAGCCTCCACTCTTTTGTGAAGGCTTTCCACTAGATGTTGGAACATTGCTGCGGGGACTTGCTTCCATTCAAACACAAGAGCATTAGCAAGGCCAGGCTCTGATGTTGGGCGATTAGGCCTGGCTGATAGTCTGCGTTCCAATTCATCCCAAAGGTGTTCGATGGGGTTGAGGGCTCTGTGCAGGCCGGTCAAGGTCTTCCACACCGATCTCGACAAACCATTTCTGTATGGACCTTGCTTTTTGCACGGGGGCATTGTCATGCTGAAACAGGAAAGGGGCTGCCCCAAACTGTTGACACAAAGTTGGAAGCACAGAATCGTCTAGAATAGCATTGTATGATGTCGCATTAACATTTCTCTTCAATGAAACTAAGCCTTAATCATGAAAAACAGGCACAGACCATTATTCCTCCTCCACCAAACTTTACAGTTGGCACTATGCATTGGGGCAGGTAGCGTTCTCCTGACATCCGCCAAACTCTGATTTGTCCATCAGACTGCCAGATGGAGAACCATGATTCATCACTTCAGAGAACACGTTTCCACTGCTCCAGAGTCCAAAGGTGGCAAGCTTTACACTACACCAGCCGACGCTTCAGATTGTGCATGGTGATCTTAGGCTTGTGTGCAGCTGCTCGGCCTTGGAAAGCATTTCATGAAGCTCCCGACGAATAGAGATTTGACGAACTGACTTGTTGGACAGGTGGCATCCTATGACGGTGCCGCATTGAAAGTCACTGAGCACTTCAGTAAGGCCATTCTACTGCCAATGTTTGTCTATGGATATTGCATGGCTGTTTGCTCCATTTTATACACCTATCAGCAACGGGTATGGCTGAAATAGCCAAATCCACAAAATTTGAAGGGGTGTCCACATACTTTGTATATATAGTGTATGTGATTGCAAACAAATGTAAGGTATGAAATTATTATGTTTTCAATCTAATTTTATTTGTCACATGCTTTGCAAACAACAAGTGTAGACTAAGAGTGAAATGCTTACTTACGGCCCTTCCCAACAATACAGAGAGCAAGAAAATAGGGAAATGATAAGTAAAACGTGTAATAATAAATACACAATGAGTTACAATTACTTGGCTATATACACGGGGTACCAGTCAAATATGATATCTGTTTGGGCTTCTTGGGGTCAATTTGCAATCAACTAATTATGTTACAGCCCCCTAACCATCCACTCGTGAAAAAAAAATCTTCCTTATTTTAGTCTAATGCAGCCATACTCAACAGGAGCACCGTGGTCCGGATCTAGACCGGGGTCAATATGGACTGCCGCAAACGACTTCACTCAATTTAGCAGCCGGGTGAATCGCGGCTGTGAGAGCAACAGTATCAGTCTCTTTACACAGACGGAGCTCAGTTCCTATCACAACATCACGCGGGGCAGCGACAGGGTCGCTATGGCAATGGGGCACTGGGAGGGGCACGGACAAGGATAATTGGATTAAGCACATGTTCCCGAAGGCCAGAACTCGGGGGAAAAAAAGAATTCCTGTGTTCTCCGACTGTGTCCTGGTGGAACAGAGCCTCTATCGGTTCAGAGGTCAAGTCAAACCTTCTTCTCGTCCCGACTTCAAACCAGCCGGGTTGTGGAAACAAATACCTTTCTTGAAGTCAAATGGCCATAGGTGGGTAACACAAACACACCTAAAGCTGCATACACAAAGATGTAAACTGTGTTTAGACAGTAATGCATCCTCTTCAAAGCACATAGCTGAACATGGATAAACCTTATTGAAAGAGTATAGCTACCTCCAAAGGTGTTGCCTGGCTTCGGTAGAGCCTCAGAGCCAAAGGCAGTATTGAAATGGCAAAGAACCCCTAGCCAGGGCCTATGGAAAGTGTATTGAAAAAGGGGAGACTAAATGTCATGGTTGTCCTACACACATCAAACAGCACACTATAGTTCAGCAAGATATGAAGGAAAATGTGGAAATCAAGACAACTGTGTGTCGTTGTCTACTTTGTTCTGCTCTTTGGTCTTCTGAAAATGGTGTGCAAACTTCACAGACCCTTACCAAATCTGGGGCCGTATGTATGAAGCTTTCAGAGTAGGATTGCTGACCTAGGATCAGGTCAACCTCTGTCCATATAATCTTATTTGTTGACAAAACTGATCCTAACTTCGCGCTCCTAATCTGAGACTCTTGATACATAAGGCCACAGGTCCTTCGAAGTGTAAAAAAGACATGACGATAAAAAGGGTTGCAGTGACGAAAGACAATGTTGAGTTCTGTTTGGCTAGACAGATTAGGGAGGGGGCAGAACGTCAGGAGGGGAAAGACCGATCCTACAAAAGAAAATGTAATTCTGCCACTTTCTTAAGTGATAGGATGGGGGAAAAGAATTTGCCAATCTATATAAGGCATCACAATAAGTACAAGCTCTGGCTGATGTAAAACCAAGGGGTAAAACCAATCCAGGTCTGTTCACTATGCTCCTTTCAGAATTCCCTGATAAATTAGTCCACATGGAAAACTAAAGGAATAGGAACCGTAAATAACTTCAAATCGGAAATACATTTCTTTCCATGACAGAATAAAAAATAAAAAATAAACATTTTGTACTGACCAATGTAGACTTTAACTTCAGAGTTACACATCAAAGTTTGTGTGTGTGCCTGTGTCCCGTTAACGCTCTGGAATTATCCAGTAAAAAATTGGGAATGGCTCAGAGACCACAATGTCACTGGACGGTTACCAATTGCCAATTGCCTTATTAGATTAAAATGGAGGGTCCACCCACTGGAAATCCTTCTGAAAAAGCCGGACTAGAGAAAGCTACATTTGGGTAATCCCATGGTAACAGAATTATGCTGAGAATCAGATATTGCGCTTTAAAATGTATACCAAACAAAAATCATTGATTTCAAAGTTTAGTTTAACAAACCATATGCACGAGGACTACTTTCATAAATTTCCACAGAAAATTTTACAAAAACAATTTTTCAGGAAGTACTGTGCAGATACAAAGTTAGGTAACAGAATTAAACTGAGGAACATTTTACCGTTATCCTGTTACTGAACTTTGCATCTGCCCAATTTTGCCAGTAAATACATTTTTTTTAATGGATTTACTGTGTAAATTGTTCAAAGTAGTCATTGTGCATAGAGATGTATGGCTTGTTAAATTTTGAAATCAATGTTTTTTTGTGTGGCATACATTTTTTAAGTAAAACATCAGTCTCTGCGTAATTCCGTTACTGTGGAATTGCCCATTTCTAATCCCAAGCAGACTCAACACACTGGCTACATCTTGATTATCCCTCTTTCCTCCCAAAGTTTGCACTTGTTCACTTCCCTTTACTGATTTAAGAGGAAATGACTGGTATAAGAAATATGGTTTGTGCTAAGTAGTGAACGGGTATACATTTCAGGAGAAAATAGATATTATTGGAATGCATCCACTGTTGTGCCATTGTTCATTATGCTGTCCGTCTTTACCTGAAGAGAGTGGGGCAAGGCAGGGGAGCAGGGAAGAGCTGAAATCAAGAACTAGTAACGAGTTAGCGAGGCAGGAAAAAAAAAAAACATGGAAAAGAGATGGGGGTTGATTTTTTGGGATATGCTAGCCAGCTGCCAATAGTCCTAGTCTCTGTCCCACACACACATCTGATTCCCTGTCCACATTTGGAATTCAGCACCAGGTTTCACAGAGCGACCAAGATCCACACAACAGTTTGACACAGAAATCCAAAACGACCTGCTTGTGCCATTCAAACTTTTGACAATTTCCTTGTCATCACAGTGCCACTTCTACCGACTATGTTTGTTCTCCTATTGCATCACTATTACTGAATAAATCACATCACGATCAATCACCATATTATACTTGTAATCTCTTTATTGAGTGCAGACTTGCTTTTGTTTTGAGAGACAGGTAGAAAAAGTTCAAACCGTTAGAAAAGCTCTCTCGTTGAGATATCGGGCTATTCTTCAATGTTGAAAAGGTACACGTCTGTAGATGCTCTACAAAGTCCATAACATGTCAACTGCACGTCGGTTGTCTTTCAACCAGAACGTGTCTGTAGTCCATCTACAAACTATCACTAGACTATCAACAGCTTTATTTCTGCAGAGCAGCATAGTGTCTGTAAATATACTACAAATGCACACAGTCCCGAGTTGGCTGCGTGGTTCAGATGGAGGGTTGAGATCGCCTTACCTCCCAAGTGTTTCCCCAGCTTCAGTTGAGTGAATCCCGGGTGCGTGTATATGTGGGCTCTGCCTCACAGACAGGAGGGATGGAGTGGACGATAGTAGTGGGAGAGGGGACTGACTCAACTCAGGCAGGATGTGCCCCACACACACAGAAAGCCACTGGCACGCAGAACCACGCTCCAGTGCATCCGGGAAACACAGCCTCACTGATGAGGCCCACGGGAAAAATAAACACACACACACACACACACAGACCACCGAAAGGAGAGTGAGAGAATGTCTGGGTGAAATTGAGAGAAAGGAAGAGAGAGCGAGAGGGAGGGAGGGGGGCTGAGAGAAAGAGAAGGGGACCACCATGAGTATAGAGAGGAGAGGAGAGAGAGAGGGAAAGCCATGTCTTACCCTCCCAATCTCTAAAGGGCATGTGTCCCCTGGGGATTATAGAGCTCCTCTCTCTCCCTGGGCCTAGTCACCCGTGTGTGTGTGTGTGTGTGTGTGTGTGTGTGTGTGTGTGTGTGTGTGTGTGTGTGTAGTTTCGTTGCTTGTGTAAGTGTCATGAGTGTGAGAAAGTGTGCGCTTGCATGTGTGTTTGTGAGAGAGGGAGTAACTGTGTGTGTGCGCACGTGTTTGTGTTACACTTTTTCAGAGAGCTTCCCACATGTGGGCTGAGCAGCGAAAAGCCCCTTGCTCGACCAGAGCCCCGCGGATAACCACAACACTGATCCTCTTAGGACCGTTATGTCATCATACTGCCCTAATCCTCCAAACTACACAGGAGAGTACTGCGCTTCCTTATACATTCAAGGTTAACACACACAGGCTAGTGGGCAACATGCTATGGATCAGGGGTAATGTTTGTTTAGTTTGTCAGTGGGGTGGGGGGGAACAGGAGGGCAAGATGGATGGGGTTTACTGAGTGCATGGAGATTTGAAGAGTTGCCCAACAATGGGATGTCATCCGATTATATGGCCAAACAAATAGGCTATAGAAGCATTTGTGGACAGGACACCCCCTGCTCTGCCTAAAGTAGGAGAATGTGCGCACACAATATTATTCTGTACAATGTGTGGGGATATACACGCGCACACGCACACACACACACACACACACACACACACTTTGAGGGGGCAGAGGGAACTGATCCTAGATCTGTACTAGGTCTACAGGAAACATGTAGTTTGAGCGAGAGTCAGACTTGGTGGATTGTGTTCTGGCAGCACCCTCTAGGGTTGTATTCACTAGGGACCAAACGGAAGCAAATGGACCGAAACAGGGAGGGACCTAACTGAACTACCTGAAGAAACACTCGTAAAACGTTTTGCCATGGTTTGCACTAATAAATACAACCCAGGGGACACCCACCTGAGGAGACACGCTCTACCGGTGAGCTAGCGTTAGCCCTGTCTGGCTAATCAGCTCCCTAGCCGACAGTCCACCTTCCCTAGCTAAAACGCAACACTGCTCCCTGTAGTATTCACACACAAACTGACATGCTCGCACATCCATGAACATCCACATGCATGTGCACACGCAAACACATCTGGATCATGAATAGTCGGAGAATGTATGCCAAAGGGACCAGATGAGGCAATGTGGTGTGTCGCGATGCGGTCATCACAAGAGTATATAAACAAATAAACAACACCATCTTGTGCCGCAATGGTTTTTTTCCGCCCCCCCTTAAGGTTACATTAGTTCCGCTTCCTCAAGCACAGCTCTCCCCATTCTGGAATCTGGGACAGATGGTTAGGGAGTGAGGGGGCATGCCAGAGGCTGCTGTTATCATGGAGCCATTCTCTAACAAATGCATGCATGCACACTAGTGTGCGCGGGTCAGCTGTTTGATCACCCGCACCCAATAACCCATCTGCAACCGCCCGACTATATGTGATAAAGTGATAATTTGAGGCCCTCACCAAACTCTAACCCGCTAATATAGAAAATGCGCTGTAGGCTACAGTCAGAGATGGCAGAATTATATATTTTTTTTACAGGGGGTGCAAGAGTTTTGGGGGGCTGATTTACATACACCGAGTATACCAAACATTAGGGACACCTTCCTAACATTGAGTTGCATATTCACTTTTTCTGCCTGTTCCCAAAAGTATTTGGTGATCGGTGGGTAGGCTATTTGGCGCGCATACAGTTCGGCCCTAAAGCGTAGACTTGGGCACTAATGACAGATGGCATTAAATAACGAAATAAAATAAACTCAAATGTAGCCTATAGATATAAATTGCAAAAGAATGATAAATCCATAAAAGGTATTGTTTTCTCTTTATTTAACCCACCCTTCATCCACACAATATTTAATTACACTAAACCCGCCTGCCCAGCGGCTATAACCGCAGCAACGGTGGGTTATGAGTTAACCTGTGCATCACTAATGCGCACACACACACACACACACACACACACACACACACACACACACACACACACACACACACACACACACACACACACACACACACACACACACACACACAAGTTTACTAATGCCAGAAAGTGGGACTGCTATGGGAGTCATTTAGTGCAGTTATGTGAAAGAGGGTGACTGACATGCATTGAGTGTTTCCAAGAAAGTCTTCATTTGTCAAACCGTCATTGAAATGAGCGTGGATTTTAGCACATAAGTGCCCATGCGCAAAAGCTCACGTCTGATACGTCAAAGTTTCGTAACTGCCTTAACCAGGATGCATCACATCCGGCTGTGATTGTGTGCCGCCCTATGCGAATCCCAATGGGCCCAGCATCGTCCGGGTTTGGCCGGGGTAGGCCGTCATTGTAAATAAGAATTTGTTCTTATCTGACTTGCCTTGTGAAATGAAAAGTGTATAAGAGTTCGTTGCTCGATAATTCTAACTTCATCGTTCATGTGCACGTCATCTGAAATCAACATAATACATGCACAGCTTTTTTCAGGCTTTTTTCAGGTACATGCACAGCTTTTTTCAGGTCTCTCCAGAGATGTTGGATCAGGTTCAAGTCTGGGCTCTGGCTGGGCCACCCACTCCTGTGTTGTCTTGGCTGTGTGCTCAGGGTCGTTGTCCTGTTGGAAGGTGAACCTTCACCCCAGTCTGAGGTCCTGTGCGCTCTGGAGCAGGTTTTCACCAAGGATCTCTCTCTACTTTGCTCCATTCATCTTTCCCTTGATTCTGACTAGTCTCCCAGTCCCTGCCGCTGAAAAACATCCCCACAGCATGATGCTGCCAGCACCATGCTTCACCGTAGGGATGGTGCCAGGTTTCAAAGACTTCAATCTTGGTTTAATCAGACCAGAGAATCCTTTAGGTGCCTTTTAGCAAACTCTAAGCTGGCTGTCATGTGCCTTTTACTGAGGTGTTGCTTCCGTCTGGCCACTCTACTATAAAGGCCTGATCAGTGGAGTGCTGCAGAGATGGTTGTCCTTCTGGAAGGTTCTCCCATCTCCACAGAGGAACTCTGGAGCTCTGTCAGAGTGGCCATCAGATTCTTGGTCAGCTCCCTGATTGCTTGGTGAGTCTTGGTGGTTCCAAACTTCTTCCATTTAAGAATGGAGGCCACTGTGTTCTTGGGGACCTTCAATGCTGAAGACATTTTTTGGTACCCTTCCCCAGATCTGTGCCTCAACACAATCCTGTCGTCTCGGTGCTATACGGACAATTCCTTTGACCTCATGGCTTGATTTTTGCTCTAAACTTTTGGACCTTATAGGTATGTGCCTTTTCAAATCATGTCCAATCAATTGAATTACCACACGTGGCCTCCAATCAAGTTGTAGAAACAGCTCAAGGATGATCAATGGAAACAGGATGCACCTGACCAAAATGTTGAGTCTCATAGCAAAGGGTCTGAATACTTATGTAAACAAGGTCTCTCTCTCTTAGTTTAAAAAAAAAACTGTTTTTGCCATGTCAATATGGGGTATTGTGTGGAGATTGTTGAGGAATATTTTTTATTTAATCCATTTTAGAATAAGGCTGTAAAGTAACAAAATGTGGAAAAAGGGAAGGGGTCTGAATACTTTCCAAATGCACTGTATGTTTTAGGAATATAAAAAGATACTTTAAATATTATTTTTCAACATGATTTTACTGAGGCAAAAACTACTGAATGAGCTCAAAAACATGCGATGATGTATTGACTTTGATGACTGGGGTGAACATTTTTGTCCTGGCTAGCTATATAGAGTAGTTATTTGAATAACTGGAGCACGCAAAATGTCATTGACACACTGATTTTGTGAAACACTGGCACAGTGAGGGCCTAACCTCATCCCCAGGTTAATTGAGCATAACGCATATAATCCTGGCATATCAATGAATCAAAGCTGGCCTCTGTGGGAGTGAACAGAGGTAGGGAATGAACTGAAGTATTTGTTATTATTTGATCTTAGCGAATCACACGACTGCGAGGCGTGGCTCCGAATCAGACACATATGGTGTACCACTGTGTTCGAAGGTCCTCAGGGAGGTTCGGAGGGAGGAGATTGAATAGGGATAAAGCCAATGGATATGGGTAGGGACATTTTCTATTGGACAAGGACTTCTCCACATTCTCTCTATTGGGTTAACAAAGGCCATTTTTGAGGTATTGAAATAATATACCACAAGTATTTTTTTTTTTATATATCAAAAGAGCGGAGCAGTCTCACTATGGCACAACCCCAAACATATCAAAATATGAGTGTGTATCATTTAGGTGCATAATGTGTGTTAGACTGTTTTGTAAGACTCAGATACAGTGTGTGTTCTTACCCCATTCTCATTGTGCTTTTCCCCACCGCTTCCACTTCTACGGTTGGCCTGCTCTTGAGATTGCTGGCTCCCTGCAGGGGGAAAGCACAAACACTGAGTACACTCTAGACCACGTGTCAAACAAATCATTCAATCTGGCCCCAAAAAACTCATTTAACCACCGGCGAGCCAGTGGTATCATTTATTTTTTGTTGTAAAAAATACAAATTCATGTAGATCTCAAGACATGGAAATGAGTAAAAACAAACAAACTGTAGAAATGATAATGGACCTACATGTCCAGTCTCTTCACTCTCTACAGCTTGCTAACAGTCATTGAAACGAAAGCTAGACAGTCAGGAAGCCTAAAATTCTAAAAGTGATGTATAGAAAACTATTTTACTTATTATTTTTAAGGCGAGGAAATTATCAATATTAAGTGCGGACCTCAGTGAAGAACAAATGCAGCCCGCGGGGAAAATAAGTTTGAGACCCCTGCACTAGACAGTATATCTGCAAACACACACCCACGGGTAAGATGGGTTTTGGGTGTGCAGCGAGGTCTCAATGCGACTGTCATTGTATGTGTTTTTACAATTTTCCATTGCTGCTAGTCTGACTGGTTTTGTCAGACAGGAACCCCTCTCAGGGACACAACTCTTAATTTGCAAGTAAATACTAATAAACAGAGAACCCTCTTCTGCTGAAATGGGTCTTATTAAGTATGCAGATGATAAATAATAAGTGTGAGTGAGTAAGTAAGAGCTGGCATGTGATGGACTGGGGCCACTTCTCTGTGTGTGTGGGGGGGGTGCTCTGTGTCTTTGTGTTCCCGCCCAGTGGAGGGTTGACTCTCTCCACTGAAGACACCATCATATTCCACCTCACTGAGCCCAGACCGAGAAAGAGTGATGAGAGAGGACAAGTGAGTACACAGGGGTAAAAGTAACAAAAAATCCTGTGACTGAAACTTAAGTCGATCTCCGATCGATTGTCTGGGGCCAAGTTAATCTCCCCTTTTAGGGAAATAGGATCATCTTGTATTAAACTGCGAGTTTAACCAATTCCAGTCCCCTTGATTAGGGGGTCTGGGTCCACCCTGGGATAATTTTTATTCCGAAGGACTGAGAAGCTTTACTTTTTTTTTTTTTAAAGGACACTATAACCCAAAATGAATTTTAAAAATGCTGACACCATCTAAAATATAATTTCCACCTCCAGAAATGAGCCAAATAACATATTGGTAAAACTTATGGTACAATTATTTTCTGCATATTGGACCATGCTTATAGCCTGGTCTACATCCCTTAAACTCAACTCTGGACCTCAAAATCAGTTCAACTGCGTTTTTCATCATTCCCCTCTAATCAGGGACTGATTTAGACCTGGGACACCAGGTGGGTGAAATTAATTACCAACTAGAAAAGAAAACCAGTAGGGTCCGGACCTCATTGGGTAAGACTTGAATATCCATGGTCTATATTAATCAGGATGTGCTATTAGCAACAAACAAAAAACAATAACAAATAAATATGAAAAGACCAAACTGCTTTCAAAAGTGTTTTCCGAGTTTGTATTAAGATTTATTGTGCATTGACTGCTTGTCAGAATACATTTCCCTCACTATGGCTCTCGCAACTTGAAAGCGCCTGGAGAAGAATATTTCTCTCGCATAGAGCACACAACCAGCCGACTAGGTAAATAGGTAAACTATTCTACTATAGGGTTGTTTTATTAACATTATATGGCAAAAATAGTCGTTTTAGCACGGAAAGTTGCATCCTGAGTGATACTTTCCTTGAAGCTACAAACAGCTATTTGAGTTGAGCACCGCGGTGGTGTGCATTATAGACTATTTAACTCACTTCATCTGAACATCGAAGTGTCAGCAACAATCATTACTGTCAGTTCAGTGCACACTGCATAACAGAGAAAATGTCATATTTGAGAATACATTTATTTGGGAATATATTGCGTAGAATAGACATGCTTCTGTATTAGGTCATCTCCAAACCAGGACACAGGGAAAAAAAAGAGACGATTGAGGGGCTCAATTCAATTAATTCCCAGATTCCGCGCATCCTTCTCAGCAAAGACCCTGCCCACGGACATTCTTCTCCAATACATTTTAAGAAGGGAGGAGAGAAGATGCAAAGAAACGATGAAAGGTTAATTAAGGGTAGAGGAGAGAGGTAACATGCTTGCATTGGTGTTCCAACGCAATTCCTATTAACACTCATGGCATTTCAACGCGTGGCAGTTGAAGCATAACGGCAATAAAACATGCTCAGGGGCAGAAAGCCCCCTTTCCAGTGGCAAAATTACAGTGGGCCTATTATTTATCATTTGTGACCAGTGTAGATGTATACAGTTACAATGCCTGCAGAAAGTGTTCATACCCCTTGACTTATTCAAAGCGTTGTTCTATTACAGCCTGAATTCAAAATACAGAAATATCACATTTATAAAAGTTTTCACACCCCCGAGTCAATATTTTGTAGAAGCAACTTTGGCAATTACAGCTGTCAGTTTTTCTGGGTAAGTCTCGAAGAACTTACCCAGAAAAAACTGCCCATTATTTTATCCTGAAAACTTCCCAGTCCTTAACGGTTACAAGCATACCCCTAACATGATGCAGCCACAGCTATGCTTGAAAATCTGTAGAGTGGTACTTAGTAATGTGTTGTATTGAATTTGCCCTAAACACTTTGCATTCAGGACAAAAGTGAATTGCTTTGCCACATTTTTTGCAGTGTTACTTTAGTGCCTTGTTGCAAACAGGATGCATATTTTGGAATATTTGTATTCTGTACAGGCTTCTTTCTTTTCACTGTCAATAAGGTTACTATTGTGGAGTAACTACAATGTTGTTGATCCATCCTCATTTTTCTTCTATCACAACTATTAAACTCTGTAACTGTTTTAAAGTCACCATCGCTGAGCAGTTTCCTTCCTCTCTAGCAACTGAGTTCGGAACAACGCCTGTATCTTTGTAGTGACTGGGTGTATTGATACACCATCCAAAGTGTCATTAATAACTTCACCATGCTCAAAAGGATATTCAATGTCTGCTTATTTTTTTTACCCATCTACCAATAGCTGCCCTTCTTTGCGAGGCATTGGAAAACCTCCCTGGTCTTTCTGGCTGAATCTGAGTTTGAAATTCAGTGATGGAGGGACCAAACAGATAATTGTATGTGTGGGGTACAGAGATGTGTTAGTCATTCAAAGATCATGTTAAACACTACTATTGCACACAGAGTCCATGCAACTTATTATGTGACTTGTTAAGCACATTTATACTCCACTAACTTATTTAGTCTATTTAGGGCTTGAATATTTATTGACTCTCAAGGCATTTCAGCTTTTCATTTATTTATTTTTGTAAAAATGTCCACGGACATTATTGGGTATTGTGAATAGGCTAGTGACACAATCTCAATTTAATCCATTTTAAATTCAGGCAGTAACACAACATTTAGAAGAAGTCCAAGGGTGTGAATACTTTCTGAAAGCACTGTGTGCGCTTGCCTTTGTTTGCCTGTGTGCGCGCGTTTGCCTGTGCGTGTGTGTGTGTGTGTGTGTGTGTGTGTGTGTGTGTGTGTGTGTGTGTGTGTGTGTGTGTGTGTGTGTGTGTGTGTCAGTTACAGACAGCAAAGGGGTTACTATTACACCCACCTTGATCACTGCTTTCGGTGGGTGAGTCCTCGTGCCGGAGAAAGAACTTGACCTCTTGTTTTCGGGGTCCCCACTTCTGCAGGTGCTCATACATCATGTGCTCAAAGGGGATTGCTCGTTCTAGGGGTATGGGGGGGACAGAGAGAATTGTTTATTTCAGCCATCATTGATTTATTTCATTCCTATATGTTTGCTTGTATGCAATGTATGTGGTAGCACTTTCCATGGCAATAAAGCCTTCTGAATTTGAGAGAGAATTTAAAAACAGGAAAAGGCAGAAGCAGGTGGCTCATAGCTGTCTGAATGACTAGTCTATAATCTGCTTATCCAGCGTCTCAGAGTAGGAGTGCTGATATCGGATCAGGTCCCCCCTGTCCATGTAATATTTATTGTGATCTAAAAGGCAAAAGTTACCCTAAATCAGCATTCCTACTCTGAGATGCTTGACACATACTAGCCCAGGGACTGTGAGGGACAGCGAGAAGGAAAGGAACAAAGAGAGAAAGAGAGCGATTCAGAGAGAGAGAGGCAGGGGGATCTTAGCCCACCCCATAACATTCTTTACCATGACAGTGATGGCACTATAACCAGTAGAAAGCAGAGTTCTCCTGGTTGAGCAGAGTGACTGTACCAAAGCAGGAGCTTTAAAAGCACTTAAGTGAGCTCCTCCGCTTGAGGCAGACTCATGCCGACTGCTGGCCCCATTCGTTCCCATTACAGCTGAGCCAGACGCCTCACACAGGCAGAAAGGAAGAAGGGCAGCGTGGCCGCTCCCCCCTCCCCTCCAAAAACTTGAGCTCTGATGAAGACTAGATAGTTCCGGCTGTGCTTTTCATCAGTCTTTGGCTGCGTCCCAAATGGCAAAAGCAGTGTAGTATATAGGGGACAGGGTGCCATTTGGGATGCAGACTGTCTCTTCAGACATTAAATGCAGACAGCGGACACACCCCGCTGTCAGAGTGCGCGCGCGCACACACACACACACACACACACACACACACACACACACACACACACACACACACACGTCATGATTGCTTCTCTCACCAGAGTTCTAGCTGACACACCAGTGTCATCAGTGTTTTGCTGAGAGGGACCACTCCTTGAGATAAACATGACATCCAGCCAGCGTGTTTATTAGCCCTGTTACGTAACCCCATTTGGCTAGCTCCTGACAATACAACTCCTCTGTGTGTGTAAGCTGTTCTCCTTTGGGGAGAGATCTGTGGCAAATCAGTATTTTTGTATGCGATTACCCAGTACAGTGGAGGTTACGGACAGTTTTATGGCACACACATTAAAAAAATACGTTTTCAAAACCATGTGGAATTTGATTATTTGTCAAACATTCATTTTTAGATCATTTTCAAAAATAAATGTTCTTTTCACATATCTAATATTATGTATGCTTTATATTACTGTTTGGATGCCCATTTGTGGTGTCTACTTATTTAGTGAGGCCGCTATAGGTCAAGTGCACAGTACCTTCAAGCTTTGCATGAATGGGCTTGCAATCAACTAGAAGTTAATTTGTTTCCATAATTCAAGCATTTTGTCTAACTACAAGTAAAATGAACTGGCCATTACTCCTGCAACTGGCATAGGCCACATACAATTGACAATTCCCTCAAAAATTGAGTTGTCCCTTATAGTGCACATCTGACTACTCAAAGATCCACTTGTCTCCAGCGGTAGTTTCACGGTTGTTTCTCACACGAGAACTAGTTATTACCGTAGTTTGACTGGTATGTACGGCTCTGAAAAGCTCTCCGACGCAGAAGACCACACTTCCGCTGTTTGTGTATATACATAATTGTTTCCTTTCACAAAGCTTATTACAAATTGGAGCTGACTGTGTGCTACATACTTATTCATGCTCAAGTCTGAATGCAGCCTAAGCAGAGAAAGCATGTATCCCAAACAACACCCTATTCCCTATTTAGTCCACGACCAGAGCTCTTTGGGCCTTAGTAAAAGCAGTGCACTATATAGGGAAGAGAGCCATTTGGGATGCACACAGAGCATTGTTAGGGTCTCAAAGCACACAACTCCTTCACAATTTGTGTGGTAATGAGAGTTGTCAACATGCAGTTCAGGTAAAGTGGTTGATCAAAAAGTCTCCATTTCAACACTGACCTAGTCTAGTTGGAAGTGCACTTCAAGTCCTGACGAGCCAACATATGAGCAGGCTGTTACTCAAGCCAGTATCTGACTAAATAGCAAGAATGAAAATGAGCAGTGGAACTGGACTCTAGGTCAAGATTGAAGTATACCTGCACTAGAGGCTAGGGTAAGGTGGTGCTTGAGGAGGAGATTCGAGACGGCGTCACTCTCTTACCGTTGCCTCGCCACACTTCGGCAAGGTGGCAGCCGCTCTCGCCTGGCTCCTTGCAGAACTCGACCACGTCGCGGCATGACGTCTCAGGGGTGATGGGCACCTCGGTCAGTGCCTGTTCCCCATCACTTAGGTACACTGTCAGGATCATCTGAGCAGGAGAGAGGGAGGGAGGCAGTTATATCCCCTGCTATTGGTTACGTTGAGTAAGCAGTAGTACATTTAAGTCACGGGACAGGTTTTGCTCCCCCAACACCTAAAACAGATCTAGGGTCAAAATTTAGCATAAACACTTTGGCTAAACGTTAGCTACCCTTTGCCAATCCAAACTACACGTGCTTCATTTGCTCAATGGTTTCAGTGCCTTCAGTTAGCTAGCAATGATAAATAGCTACCAAAAGCGATTGACGTGGATTTTCAATGACGTTTTCAGCCATCTATCAATAATAAGCTTTCTCGCTCTCTGCTTTGCGTATTGAACAATCAAGCCACGACCAACCATGTGTCCTGGCTGTAGCTCGAGTTGCGTGTATCCTCAGCACACACTGCTGTGGAATGTGAGTGAAAAGGTTTGGTGGAGCTCTTTATGGTAAACGTCACAGAGGTTTGTGGAATACCACAGACTGACATCAGTTCCTCATAGGTGCATTGACATCTGATAATACTACCCCTACTGAATCAGCAGTGTACATGGGTTAACTCAATGGTGTGGTGATGATCATTATAACTTTCATCCATAGAGAAACAGAAAAACAGCTGCCAGAAAGCATTTATCTATGGCCCCAAACATATTTTTTTCCACATATTGGCTGGACAATTCCTCCCTCCCTCCCTTCTTTCTTTCCTTCTTATCGTAGCACTCACAGGTTTTAATGTGACATCAAGTGTTACCCATCAAAGACTGTCAGCGTTTGCCACAAGAGTCCCCCCAAAACTCTATGCACACACTTGATTCAGTCCAACGCTCAAAGCAGAGATGGAGAAAGCTAATTACTGATAGAACATAATTAATAACACGTTCAAGATACCTCCACTTCTATCCTAACAGCATAGCCTGCATCAGTCACAATGGACAGTCCTTCACACTTCCCACGGCTGATCTTGCCTCGGCAACAATGAACCAAAATCTCTATGAAATTAGAATGAGTGGCATTCCCTTCTGATTGCAGCTAACACTGTAGCACACATTACACCCAATCCCACACTGACCCCTAGCCCCACTGCAGTTTTGGGCAGTCAGACAAGATTTTATAAATTAAAGAAATATGGATGAAAATTCCACATGGCCAATCTGGGGGAAACGTGGAGCCATTACCCTATTGATTATATCCATTCAATCCTTTCATATCTCCAAAGTCCATAGGGGGTCTTGCTATGGGTCGATTTGGGATAGAGCAATAGATTCCACCAAGAGAGCAGCAGGGGGTAAGAGAGAAATCATTGGCCTTCTTTTCCACAGAAGGGGGGTAGACAAACCCAAACATGATGCAAATGTAGAGCGCCAATCACACCAACCAAGACCAGTTTCCACAATGAGCACCAACAGGCAATCCCATACCAATGAACGTATCTTCGTCCTGTGCTTTCTTATTTTCCAAATGAAACAAGAGAGGATAACATCATTTTCTAAGTAAATGCCTAATTCAGGGGAGCGGGCGCCAGGAAAGTGGTAGGCAGTGTTCGCCCTCTTCTGATGAGATTAAAATCGGGAAAACAGGGATGAACAAAGATTACCACTGCCAACACTGGACATGAGAAAATTCAGAGCGCAGAGCTTCAAAGCCCCTTGTCTCCCTGCAGAATCCCTCCATTAAGATCCACCTCAACATCAATATATCAGATGAAATCATAATCGCAATACCAAGCAATTTTTTTAAGTGCACTAAAACAAAGCCTATTGGACCATGACGGATAATGCAAGAAACCAATGATCTTGCCAAAACCTACCAGGAAAAAAAAAAACTGGTGAAATGATTTGTTGGTATTGAATGCTCTTCCTAAAATGAATAGGCTCTGATTTATTATAGTATACTGCAACCAGTAGCCTACATTTCAGATGCGAAGATCTAAGTATGTGCATATGGCAATAAACAAGCTCTATGGCAAATGGTGGCAATGGCCAGCAGCACACTCAGGGTCAGCAGTCAACACAATGAAGAATTACCAACTATCCACTCAATCACATCATTCCAAGACAGGGGAGGCTCATCTCCAAAGCAACATGCTCACACACAAATATTGTTTTGACAAAAAAAGGTTTAAAAAAATAAAAGAATTGTCCTGTCTGGCTCAGTTGGTAGAGTATGGTGCTTGAATCGCCAGGGTTGTGGGTTTGATTCCCGGGGACACCTACACGTAAAATGTATGCACGCATTACTAAGTCGCTTTGGAAAAATGTGTCCACTAAATGGCATATTATTATATTCAAAAATATGAAATTCACAAAGGTCAGCATTTCTGTCATGCCATGGGATTTTTATGCAAACATATGACCTTCTTCCAAAAAATGCCAAAATGCCGACACTTCTGCCAAAACACAGGAACCACGGAAGTGCTAGTTAGACCAATCAATGGCCTCTGCCCCAGCATTGACATGGGTCACCAATAGCGTTGCTGCAAAACAAAGGTTAGATGGATGACAAAAAGAGTTCTCACAGGGCAATATAGAGAAAGCAACAAGCATATCGACAAGGACCTGGCACGGGCAGGCAAAACTGAAAACAGCAAAGGCTGTTGTAAAGATTTAGCCGAGACAATTTCACCTCGTAAACGACCAACGCTGGCGTGAGACAATGAGAGTAAACCACCCTTGAATTAAAACTTGAGCAAGACAGATCTCACCTCAAGAGGAATACTAACCACCCTCCCATAGTTGCCGTTTCTGCCCGGGGCACTTCCCCCTTTAACTGCTGTCCTTCTCCTCCGGCCTTCCTTCTTCCCCGGCCGGTGGCGCTCCTTCACCCAGGTACGGTCCTTCGAGAGGCTGACCAGGCCGCGGAGCACTATGGTCACAAACTTCTTCATTATGCTCCCCCCCCCCGCCGCGTCTTATCGCCCTGCCACTGAAGACTCCAAAACACACTCAAGTAAACAGTATGAATAATAAACGCTAGGCAAGCGTCAGGGTACGCAGTAGCGAAAGGAGCCCTGCGGAGGAGTCTTTGGAGGAGTGAGCCTTGCTTGTTGTGTGAGCACCAAGGGATGAGAAAGAGAGACAGAGAGAGAGAGCGAGAGAGGGAGGGGTGCATCCGCAAGCCCCCCTCCTGAGCAAGTCTCCCTGGGGCACACTGGTGAGTCTAGCACCGATGACACACTGCCAATGAGTGTGGGCGGGCCTTGCTGTGACTGACAGATAGAGGATCCAACCCTGGCATCGCTTCAAGACGGTGACGGCTCAAGTAAGTCCCTCTCTGGGATTGTTTTAACCACTGCTTCCAGCAAGCAATCCCCCGTCTCTGGAGAGCATAGATGTATCGCGATTTGCGAATGAATGGGCAGTGGAAGTGGAGAGAGAGGGAGAAAACGAGGGAGAGCGAGCGAGAAAGAGAGGGAGAGAGAGGAGGGAGGGAGATGCATGCCATGCCTGCTCCCCAGTTGAAGGATTCACATGGTCATCAATTCTGACCACTCTAATCACATTCATATCCATAGCAAGGAGTGTGGACGCCTCAAAACAACATGAGAAAAACAAAACAAAGAAAGATTTAGAAAGCCATTTATTGCTACAATGACAACACTGGATTTAACCAGTTAAGGTACTGTACTTTTCAACAGTTACAGCATAATCTAGGACAATGGTCACTTTAGTGTGCATGTGTAAATAGTAATCTATTTTTCAGAACGTGGAGCCAGGAGTATGTCAGCTCCAGGGTTGGAAACATTTAATTGTAAATAGGCCTAAGTCAATTATGTGAGCGAGTTGGATATCTGATTAACGAACTTGAAATAAATCCTTATCGAGGATAGATTCCGTGAATTTGTATGGGGAATACATTCATTAGGCTATATAACAGACGTGCTTTTCAAATCGTGGCCTTGGGCCCATCTCAATTGACTGAAGCAAAAACTGTCAACATTACCACAATAGCCATTATCACTCGTATAGGGTAACGGTCATCATTATTTAAGAAAAACCCTTTCCACCACTAGGCTTCTATGGTCAGGCTCCCAAACATTGTATTTTTAGATTAAACACTACCACAATATTTCAAGTGATATATAGCCCTTGAAATATCCAAGTGCAAACTTAAATAATAAATCACCAAGGAAGTTAGTTCTAGCTCCCAAATAAGCTCCCACTTTAATGAAAAGACTTTCAAAAAAGGGTCATTTTCTTTTCGTCTGCCAACCAGCCAGGTTCTACATATGATGAATTGCCCCATAAAAAAGACACCTACTACTTACTGTATCACCATGCAATGTTAAACATTAGTTGCATCATTCCTCATCCGTTTAGTGCTTATACAGTAAACCCCAATATTTAGTTGATAGAGATCAAGATATATATTTCTGGATTCAAGGTTAATTGGCATAAACCTGCTGCTATGCCAGTCTCTACAATAAAATCCATCAGCCATGGTTTCCCCTTTTAATTTCAAGTAGAAGCATTGGAGTATAAATGATCTGGGCATTCTATTGACAGAGTTAGATAAGATAATGGATATCAATATTCCAGTCCTCCAAAAAATGGAAGTTGTTAAATCTTAGTTTACGGGGAAATATGTATACAATTAAAATTATGCTTGTTCCTAAGTTTAACTACAGTTGATGTCGGAAGTTTACATACACTTAGGTGCGAGTCATTAAAACTCGTTTTTCAAACACTCCACAAATTTCTTGTTAAACTATAGTTTTCACAAGTCGGTTAGGACATCTACTTTGTGCATGACACAAGTAATTTTTCCAACAATTGTTGGAATTTATTTCACTGTATCACAATTCCAGTGGGTCAGAAGTTTACATGCACTAAGTTGACTGTGCCTTTAAACAGCTTGGAAAATTCCAGAAAATGATGTCATGGCTTTAGAAGCTTCTGATAGGCTAATTGACATAATTTGAGTCAATTGGAGGTGCCTCTTTGCTTGACATCATGGGAAAATCAAAAGAAATCAGCCAAGACCTCAAAAAGAATTGTAGACCTCCACAAGTCTGGTAACTTCCTTGGGAGCAATTTCCAAACGCCTGAAGGTACCACATTCATCTGTACAAACAATAGTTCGCAAGTATAAACACCATGGGACCACGCAGCCGTCATACCGCTCAGGAAGGAGACGCATTCTGTCGCTTAGAGATTAAAGTACTTTTCTGCGAAAAGTGCAAATCAATCCCAGAACAACAGCAAAGGACCTTGTGAAGATGCTGGAGGAAACAGGTACAAAGGTATTTATATCCACAGTAAAACAAGTCCTATATCGCCATAACCTGAAAGGCCGCTCAGCAAGGAAGAAGCCACTGCTCCAAAACCGCCACAAAAAAGCCAGACTACGGTTTGCAACTGCACATGGGGACAAAGATTGTACTTTTTGGAGAAATGTCCCCTGATCTGATGCAACAAAAATAGAACTGTTTGGCCATAATGACCATTGTTATGTTTGGAGGAAAAAGGGGGAGGCTTGCAAGCCGAAGAACACCATCCCAACCGTGAAGCACGGGGGTGGCAGCATCATGTTGTGGGGGTGCTTTGCTGCAGGAGGGACTGGTGCACTTCACAAAATAGATGGCATCATGAAAAAGGAAAATTATGTGGATATATTGAAGCAACATCAAGAGACAGTTAAAGAGAAAGTTAAAGCTTGGTCGCAAATGGGTTCCAAATGGACAATGACCCCAAGCATACATCCAAAGTTGTGGCAAAATGGCTTAAGGACAACAAAGTCAAGGTATTGGAGTGGTGGCAATCACAAAGCCCTGACCTCAATCCCATAGAAAATGTGTGGGCAGAACTGAAAAAGCACGTGCAAGCAAGGCCTACAAACCTGACTCAGTTACACTAGCTCTGTCAGGAGGAATGGGCCAAAATTCACCCAACTTATTGTGGGAAGCTTGTGGAAGGCTCCCCGAAACATTTGACTCAAGTTAAATTTAAAGGCAATGCTACCAAATACTAATTGAGTGTATGTAAACGTTTGACCCACTGAGAATGTGATGAAAGAAATTAAAGCTGAAATAAATCACTCTACTATTATTCTGACATTTCACATTCTTAAAATAAAGTGGTGATCTTAACTGACCGAAAACAGGGAATTTTTACAAGGATTAAATGTCAGGAATTGTGAAAAACTGAGTTTAAATGTATTTGGCTAAGGTGTATGGAAACTTCTGACTTCAACTGTATATTTCAATGATACTACCGACATGCATTCCATACATTTTTAAGCAGTATAATAGTATTATTAAATATTTTATATGGGAGTGGAAAAGACCATGTATCAGTATGCAGAAAATACATGCCCCTAAAGAAAGAGGGTTAGGAATCCCAGATGTAGAACTGTACAATGTGACTTTCGAGCTATCCAAAATGGCAAAGCACTGCAGGAGAGGTAGAAGAGAGATTGGTTACGTTGGAAATTAGGTTTGACTGCTCCCTTTGAACCTTTATATGTTTATCCCCCCCACCCCCCAAAACGAGCCTATGATACAGATATTCAGGGCATCGTTCCAATTCTACACCATTCTAGGGCAGTGTGATCGTTAATACATAAAATAACCCAAGAGTCTCTCCATTGACAAAGATATGATTCTGTAATTTTTTGTCATTTAAGAAATGGGGAATAAGAATAAACAGTGTGATAATGACATAAAGAGATATACGCAACTTAAAAGCTGTGTCAACACTAGGTCTTGCTATTATGTCAAAAGGCAACAATGTTTTGGAAGATTCCTTTTCACTACCATGCTCTGTACAAGCAGATACATGTTTGTATATTACAGATTTCAAATATTGGGCAGAATGTCAGAGAAGGGAAAAGGTATACAATTTAAAGTTTTTCAAATATTTTACTTCAATTTCCGTAGGATGGGTTTGTCACAAGATGTGTGTTAGCGATGTGAATGGGCAAAAGGAACCCTCCTTCATGCACTGTGATAATGCCCAGTTGTGCCCCTTATGGGACAAAGCCTTAAAGTGCATGGGGTATGGCCTTGGATTCCATATACCTATGTCACCAAGACTGACTGTTGAGTGAAAAGTCAGAAATAAGAGGGATTAACCAGACATAACTTAAAATTAGTTTCAGGTATTGTGTCAGTGTTAAATATGTATAAAGTTTTCATTCAAATAGCTCTAAAATGGCCACAATTAAGTGGCAAGGATGAGAGAATAAAACACTATGTAGATGATATGCGGCATCAGACCAGTCTGTCCTCTGTGGCTGCAGCTTCAATTCCACTGTTTGGGCCCGGATTTCACAAGCATTTTGTGGCGTGGCCACATGCCTACTGAGGATTTTTTTAAATCATATAAGAATGTACATTTACATTGTGCATAATTAAATGTATTACTCATTTAAGAGCACACAATAAGGTTTCAAATGACATCAAGATTAAGTTTGCCCCACATATAGATCAACAGTTAGTATTTCTATTCTAGTTTCATTAGGAATCACCCACCTATCACACGGAAGTTAAAAAAATGTTAACTGCAACAAGTGTTCTGCTCATTTAGGATAGGCCCTATACTTCACTGTAAAAAGTAGACTCCGAGAGAAATCAGTATTGACAGCGCCTTCGGAAATTATTCAAGCCCCTAGACTACTTTTCCACATTTTGTTACAGCCTTATTCTAAAATTTATAAAATTGTTATTCTTCTAATCAATCACACACAATACCCCATAATGACAAAACAAAAATTATATATTTTTTTCAATTCTTGCTAATTTATATAAATAAATAAAAACTGAAATATCACTTTTACATAAGTATTCAGACCCTTTACTCAGTACTTTGTTGAAGCACCTTTGGCAGTGATTACAGCATCAAGTCTTCTTGGGTATGACACTACAAGCTTGGCACACAAGTGTTTGGGGAGTTTCTCCCATTCTTCTCGGCACATCCTCTCAAGCACTGTCAAGTTGGATAGGGAGCGTTGCTGCACAGCTATTTTTAGGTCTCTCCAGAAATGTTCGATCGAGTTCTAGTTCGGGCTCTGGCTGGCCCACTCAAAGACATTCAGAGTCTTGTCCCGAAACCACTCCTGCGTTGTCTTGGCTGTGTGCTTATGGTCATTCGCCCCCAGTCTGAGGTCCTGAGCGCTCTGGAGCAGGTTTTCATTAAGAATTTTTCTGTACTTTGACATTCATCTTTGCGTCGATACTGACTAGTAGGGTGGCAGGTAGCCTAGTGATTAGAGCGTTGGGCCAGTAGCCGAAAGGTTGCTGGATCGAATCCCCGAGCTGACAAGGTAAAAATCTGCCGTCTGTCCCTGAGCAACGCAATTAACCCACTGTTCCCGGGCGCCAAAGACGTGAATGTCGGCAGTCCCCCGCACCTCTTGGAATCAGAGGGGTTGGGTTAAATGATGTACACATATTTCAGTTGACTGCATTCAGTTGTACAAAAGGCTAGGTATCCCACTTTGCCAGTCCCTGCCACTGAAAAACATCCCCACAGCATGGGCTTCACCGTAAGGAAAGCCAGGTTTCCTCCAGACTTGACGCTTGGCATTCAGGCCAAAGAGTTCCATCTTGGTTTCATCCGACCAGAGAATCTTGTTTCTCATGGTCAGAGTCATTAGGTGCCTTTTGGCAAACTCCAAGCGGGCTGAGGAGTGGCTTACGTCTGGTCACTCTACCATAAAGGCCTGATTGGTGGAGTGCTGCAGAGATGGTTGTCCTTCTGGAAGTTCTCCCATCTCCATAGACTCTGGAGCTCTGTCAGAGTGACCATCGGAATCTTGGTCACCTCCCTGAACAAGGCCCTTCTCCCAGATTGCTCAGTTTGGCCAGCTCTAGGAAGTCTTGGTGGTTCCAAACTTCTTCCATTTAAGAATGATGGAGGCCACTGTGTTCTTGGGGATCGTCAATGCTCTGCAGCTCTGCATTTTTTGGTAACCTTCCCCAGATCTGTGCCTCGACATAATCCTGTCGTCTCGAGCTCTACTGACAATTCCTTCTACCTCATGGCTTGGTTTTTGCTCTGACATGCACTGTCAACTGTGGGACCTCATCTAGACAGCTGTGTGCCTTTCCAAATCAGGTCCAATCAATTGAATTTATCACAGGTGGACTCCAATCAATCAAGTTGTAGAAACAACAAGGATGATCAATGGAAACAGGATGCACCCGAGTTCAATTTCAAATCTCATAGAAAAGGGTCTGAATACTTATGTAAAAATGTTTAATTTAATACACTTTTAAAAAAGCCTGTTTTCGTTTTGCCATTATGGGGTAGTGTGTAGATTGTAAAGATTTGAAAAACATTTTATTTAATCAATTTTAGAATAAGGCTGTAATGTAACAAAATGTGGAAAAAGTCAAGGGGTCTGAATACTTTCCGAAGGCACTGTACGTTAACAGTAGCCAAATCTGCCAAGACCAGTCATTATTAGCTTCAACCAATTTGCCCACTGCCACATTCGATAGAGCCAACAAAGGCAGCCTTGGAAGATTTGGTTACCATTAGATCAAATTGTATTCGTCACATACATTTTACAGCAGGTATAAAAAGGTACAGCGAATTGCTTATGTGCTTTAAAACTAATATATATATATATATATATAAATAAATTATTTTACTTTACTAGGCAAGTCAATTAAGAACAAATTCTTATTTACATTGAAGGCCTACCAAGAGGCAAAAGGCCTCCTGCGGGGGCTGGGATTAAAAATGTTGGACAAAACACACAAGAGAGACCTAAGACAACAACACAGCTAGCTTGCTACCACAATGCAATACATCAGTCAATAACAATAAAGAGTCAAGTCAAAAATAACAAGTAATAGAAGTAGGGATGCACGATATATCAGTGAACATTTCGAAATCGGCCGAAATTAGCTAAAATGCCAACATCGGTGTTGGCCCGATGTCTAGTTTAACGCCGATGTTAAAAACCGATGTCAAAGATACCGTGCATACCTATATAACGTAGGTACATGACGCCACGTAAGATGTTGCGCTACACGTGCAACACAGCATTCCTAACCTAGCCCACATTGTCTGCTGTGTGGAATGAAGCCGTCAACAAGTCAAGCAGTCATTTGAAAGAGTAACAACATTTCAGCTCATAAGCGAAATGCATTAAAGCCAAGATAATGAAATTCATTGCCCTTGACAAAGAACCGTTCTCTGTCGTGGGTGATGGCGGCTTTCGCCGACTGGTCGAACATCCGGTACACACGACCAAGTGCGCTATTTTTCAGATGTTGCCCTACCGGAGTTACACAGTAGTAGCGTCACTGCTATTAGCTTCACGACATACATACTATAGAACGCCATTTGGGTCTTTGCGTGTCAAAAAAGATACAGTAGCACTGTCAAAGCTGTACAAAAAAGTCTGCAAACAAACAAACACCGGCCACGAACGATGTGTTTACAATACCGCATTGGTAATAAAGCATAATTTGTTCGAACGCAAGTTCTGGGGAAGTTAGCTTTAGCTTGGTACCTAGCTAGTACTAATACAACCAGCCTGAAAACAATGACCAGTAGAAACTGCAGTCATTTTCATTATTCTTAGCAATGATTTAGGAATCCTTGTGCGTAAGTATTAGCTAGGTAGCCACTTGTTGTTCGCCTATTGAAATTGAACTTCAGTTCATGAAAATAAATAGCTAGCCAGCTACTTAACCCTGTTGCCTAAAGCAATAAGCAGCCAGCTAGCTTCATCTGGCTAGTGAGGCTCGACCGTACCAGGTTGTGTGTTGTGAAGCAAGCCACAATAAGGGTTAGGCACAAGTGGAATTTGCGGTTTGCCTTCAAAATAAAAGTATGTCATTGACTGTGATGCAAATTAATACAAATAGTAGAATTATGCCACACTTTTATTTTGAAGGCTACCCGCAAATTCCACTGTTGTGGCTAATCCTTATTGTGGATAGCTTCACATAGATTGGTCCAACCACCATTAATCAAATATTAACTGTATTATAAATTAGGGTTATTTAGGTGACACCTAGCTATATTGTTAGCTAGCTAACTATAGCTTCGGAAACAGATGTCGTTTTGCTATGTTTTTGGGGAAGAACATTGGTTACATCCATGAGCAAGCTAGCTTCTTTTTTTTTATGACCAGCACTGTAGGTGTGCGAGACAACTTTACCAGCATCATAGCATACATATCGATGAGTCGTTGTGACATACGAGTGATAGTGTAATCAACGTGTAATAACTGTAATAACTACGTAAAAAATTAATGAACGCGTTAAATTATGTGACGCGCAGTCATGTTCAGGTCCTGATCGGTCAACAAGCTTATTTGGCACATCAAATAGCGTTATTTAAAAACGCCAAAGACCCAAACGGCATAGAAATCCTGGTTGAGAATGAAATGACCGGAAAAAAATGAACAGCTAAACAGCACAACAAGTAAAGCGAAAGAAATAGGTTTTGAATAACACACACACACGGACGCAGCGGTCTAACTATTTAACTGTACTAGAATGCTTAAAAGGCCGCTAAAATGTTAAATATCGGTATCATTTTTTTGGCAAGGAAAATATCTGATATCGGTATCGGCCAAAAAAGTCATATCGGTGCATCACTAAATAGAAGTAATAAGAAAGGAAGTATGCATAGTAATAATGGACTGTACTTACAAATATCAAGTGGGTAGTGACTGTCACAACATGGAACTGACTTTAAGTGGGAAGTTATTCCGTATGTCTATGATGATGTCATGTTGCTGAATCTACCTTTGAAGTGGCAGTCTGAGATCTGAGAAGTTAATGTTCAAGAATCAATAAGAATCAATGTTCAATCAATGTTCAATAATTAATATGGCATGAATTTATAAGTCCAAAAATGAATGTACACTCACAGGAGGGCATCTCTCCACCATGATTCAAAGCTGTAACGACGGGGCCACATTTGAAAAGCTTCTCCATATCAAACATGACAATTTAGAAGAGTGCATTAAGGGGAAAAAAAATGAATATGTAATGAACTACGCAAAAAGAGAGGGAAAGAAACAGAGCGCGCACAGGTATACGAGGTCTTTTGAATAAATCAACAGCTAGCTGACTCTTTTCATCCTTTCAGGGTCAATTCAGGGGAAAGAAAGTGCTGGGCTGCCATCAAGTCCGTTTCATTCCAGACCTTGAGTCAGTGCAGCTCTGAAAGAGCTAATTGATGCTCCTATAAACAGCCATAGGCCCATCCAGGAAGAGGATGTTATGTAATATATTTATATGTAAGATTGGGTTGTGCTTGTGAGAAACGGTAGATGGCGCTTGACTATCTCCTCCGGAGTCCCCCTGACAACAGTACATTAGCCATTCCTGCCCGTGTGTTATTGGCTAAGGGAGTCACGCGAGATGAGGCGAGGAAAGGCACAGGGCTGCTCTCCGGTCGACTGGCTGTTTGACACTGATGGTCCGGTGGCGCCGTGGGGCACAAACGTCTGCCTGGGCCAGCGCCGCAGTCACTCAACTCCCCCATTGAGGACACTGGGGGGAGGAACCTCCCAGCACTGCCTACATGTCCATCCTGCTGCACCCTCTGTAAGACCACTCACTATATGCTCTTATTCACTCACAACACACTAGGCTTTCTGTAACCTCTGCTCGGTGCAACGCCACTGGCCATCACCCTCTTTCACATTGACCACGTTTACATGCACACCAATATCCCGTTTTTATTCGAGATACTCAAATATTCTGTTTTTAAGTTGATGCATAAACATATCCCATTTACAATAACCCAAAAATGCTTGTATCCTGTTTGAGTAACCCAGATAAGATGCCTGGGATATGCTGATCTTAGACGGGATACTCTGGCATGTAAACATCTTACCCGTTTACTGTTGATTTTTTGTGATCTGCGCTTGCTCAGTTTCACATATCATGGGTGTTGTGTGATGTTTTCATCTGATTTTCAAACAAATCACTTCAAAAAGTAGGCTACCTGCGCAGTTCAATCCACCATTATAATATTTTAGCTGATACTCCGTACTGGACCATACAGCCTACTGGCTTAGGCTACTTGCACCCCTAATTTAGATAAATGTCTGTTTATAATTTCTGACATTTGGTAGGCTATTTGTTTGTCAACTATAGTTAGATACATGCTTCTTCTCTTGTCATAACTTGTTGCCCTACGGCAGGGGGATTTTGTAGAATCTAAGGGGAGACTCAGGAGATGAATGGTTGGGACGGGGACTGATAAACAACCTCAGTTGCTGGGTGGGATAGGAAAGGGTGGGAGGCATGCTTTCTTCAGGTTAAGCAAGGTGGGAAGCATGGTTTGCGGGTGGGGAGGGAGGATGGGGACTGAGTCGGTGTGATCTTTACACGAATGTTCTTTCTTTTTCTTTTATTACCTCTAACCCCCTCTGAAAAATAAAATATAACTAAATAAAAAGTTGGTTACAAAAAAATACTTTTGGCCCAAGAACAGTGTTTCCCCCAACTCTGGTCCTCGAGTACCCCCAACAGTACACAGTTTTGTTGTAGCTCTTGGCAAACACACCTCATTCAATTTCATTGAAAGGATTGATGATTAGTTGACAAGTTGAATCTGGTGTGCTTGTCCAGAGTTACAATAAAAATGTGTACTGTTGGGGACCAAGGTTGGGAAACACTGCCCTAAAATACTAAATAAAGCAGTGCTCAGCAGAATAAGGTCTTAAATCGACTTAACGCATGCATTAGTAATCTAGTTAACACCGGTAAAGTTGTCTGTTTCACTTCAGCTATGCCCCAACCTCGCAGAGAGAGGATGTTTAAGGAATGGGCAGGGAAGTAAAGGCAATAACTCCAGAAAACATTGGAAAGATTGTTTCCATGCAAAATGTCCAAATGTCATCCGTTTGACCGGCTTTAAGGAAATGAAAAGCTGAGAAATTGACAAAACACGTTTCTGATAAGACTTCAGTTTGTCTTGGGTGCATAATTTGTGGTTGAAATACTATCTGCTTGCATAACAGTGTCAAAGATATCACGGTACAGGCGCATTTATTCAAGAGATGTTGAAAAATTTACATTTGGTGTATAGTTTTACTGCAAGAACTGCATAATTCTGCAGGAGTTCATAATATATAATGCTACATGTGAGCGGTTATAGTCCTACAGTCAGCATCCAGAATTCAGTTACTATTCCATTTAACCCATATGAATTTAAATTAGAAACATTCATTTTTATTCCTGATACAGGGATACTCGTGAGCGGGATATCAAAAGGTGCATGTCAACAGCTGACCTAGAATAAGATGTAGCTCATATCCTGCTTAACTATCTCATATAGTACCTGTAAATGTGATCACTGTAAGGATAGCGGCACTTGAAATTTAACAGGACAACTTTTCTTACAACGATGTGTTCACAATACCGCGTTGGTAATAAAGCATAATTTGTTCGACCGCAACTTCTGGGGTAGCTAGCTTTAGTTTGGTACCTAGCTAGCACCAATGCAACCAGTCTGAAAACAATGACCAGTAGAAACTGCAGTCATTTTCATTATTTTTAGCAATGATTTTGGAATCCTTGTGAGTAAGTATCAGCTAGGTAGCCACTTGTTGTTCACCTATTGAAATTGAACTTCAGTTCATGAAAATAAATAGCTAGCCAGTTACTTAACCCTGTTGCCCAAAGCTAACGTTATAAGCAGCCAGCTAGCATCATCTGGCTAGTGAGGCTCGACCACACCGGGTTGTGTTGTAGAGCTAGCCACAATAAAGATTAGGCACAATAGTGGAATTTGCGGTTTGCCTTTAAAATAAAATTACCTCTTTGAAAGTGATGCGGAAGGTTACAATTGAAGGAATCATGTCATATTTAGACTAGATAATGTTAAACAAGTTTCGAATGTGAAGCAATGAAATGGGATATCAGTCTACTCGGTGAAACCCACAGGACACAACTGTTTAGAGTTTACGCAAATATTAGCGTTGTAGCTCTTATCGCGGGACTGTGACTGTGTGAAATTACCTCCCCAGTCAGCCTATATTGTGTATTGGCATTCATATTGCATAGTACAGCTTTACCTAAGGATTGGGGATCAATGAAATGGGGTATCAGTCTACTCAATACCCAAGATATTTTTTCCCAATGTCCTCCTCAGTTATCAGACTCAAAAACATCCACACAGTATTGTTTTTCCTCATGAATAGTATTCAATACATGTAGGAGGACAATAAATGTGTCTCAATTCACAGTTGTTTCAGAGTCGCGCAATAAGAGCTACGACGCTAATGTTCTCTGGGTGTTACTGAGTAGACTGATCCCCCATGTCATTGATCCACAATCCATAGGTAAGGCTGTACAGTGAAATAAGTATGCCCCCACTGCAATTCTAAAGTATAATACATCCAGTGTGATTTCAACAGATGTCAAATTAACAAATTGTCTTTTGTTGATTTTATATAACATTACAACCTCGTTTAGCATGATCTATTCAATTATGGCATAATTCTACTATTTGCATTCATTTGTATCACTGTCAAGGACATACTTTTATTTTGAAGGCTAACCACAAAGTCCACTAATCCTTATTGTGGCTAGTTTCACATAGATGGGTCCGACCACCATTAATCAAATAAGAACTGTCTTATAAATGAGGGTTATTTTAGATGTTTACACCTAGCTATATAGTTAGCTAGCTGGCTAACTACAGCTACTGAAACAGATGTCGTTTTGCTATGTTTTTGGGGAAGAACATTGGTTGCTTCCATGAGCTAGCTAGCTTTTTTTTTTATGAGCAGCACAGTAGGTGCGCGAGACAACTTCACCAGCATCATAGCATACGTATCAATGAATAGTTGACATGGAATACGAGTGATTAATGTGTAATAACTACATAAAAAATGTATTAACACGTTAAATTATTATGTGACGTGCAATCATATTCAGGTCCTGATTGGCCAACAAGCTTATTCAACACGCAAAGACACAAACGGCGTTCCATAGTATGAGAAATCCTGGTTGAGAATGAAACGACTGATCAAATGAACAACAAAACAGTACAGCAAGTAAGTGAAAGAAATAGGTTTTGATTATGTTTAACTGGTAATGGGGACATACGTAAATGCCAACAAAATAACTTATTGGTCAGTGTGGTGTGTGTAACCCTTATTTAACGTCCATGTGTGTGTTAACTATTTAACTGTAGTAGAACGCTTAAAAAGCAGCAAATATTTTTTAATACTGGTTTTCGGTATCGTTTTTTTTTTTTTTTTTACAAGGAAAATATCAGATATTGGTATCGGCCAAAAATGTCATATCGGTGCATCACTACTCTCAAGCTTTGTCAGGTCGGATGGGGAGAGTCGCTGCACAGCTATTTTCAGTTCTCTCCAGAGATTTTCGATCAGGTTCAAGTCCAAGCTCTGGCAGGGCCACTCAAGGACATACAAAGACTTGTTCTGAAGCCACTCTTGCGTTGTCTTGGCTGGGTGCTCAGGATCGTTGTCCTGTTGAAAGGTGAACCTTCGCCCCAGTCTGAGGTCCTGAGCGCTGTGGAGTTATACATTTTTTTAAAATCAAGGATCTCTCTGTACTTTGCTCTGTTCATCCTTTTCTCAATCCTGACTCAGTCCCTGCCACTGAAAAACATCCCGACACCACAGCATGATGCTGCCACCACCACGCTTCACCGTAGGGATGATGCCAGGTTTCCTCCAGACGTGACGCTTGGCATTCAGGACAAAGAGTTCAATCTTGGTGACATCAGACCAGAGAATCTTGTTTCTCATGGTCTGAGAGTTTTTAGGTGCCTTTTGGCAAACTCCAAGCGGGCTGTCATGTGCCTTTTACTGAGGAGTGGCTTCCGTCTGGCCACCCTACCATAAAGGCCTGATTGGTGGAGTGCTGCAGAGACGGTTGTCCTTCTGGAAGGTTCTCCCATCTCCACAGAGGAACTCTGGAGCTCTGTCAGAGTGACCATTGGGTTCTTGGTCACCTCCCTGACCAAAGCCCTTCTCCCCAGATTGCTCAGTTTGGCCGGGCAGCCTGCTCTAGGAAGAGTCTTGGTGGGTTAGGGTTAGAATGATGGAAAGAATGATGGAGGCCACGGTGTTCTTGGGGACCTTCAATGCTTCAGAAATGTTTTTGTATCCTTCCCAAGATCTGTGCCTCGACATAATTCTGTCTCGGAGCTCTATGGACAATTCCTTCTACCTCATGGCTTGGTTTTTGCTCTAACAAACTGTCAACTGTGGGACCTTATCTAGACAGGTGTGTGCCTTTCCAAATCATATCCAATCAATTGAATTTACCATATGTGGACCCCAATCAAGTTGTAGAAACATCAAGGATGATCAATGGAAACAGGATGCAACCGAGCTCAATTTCAAGTCTCATTGCAAAGGGTCTGAATACTTATGGACCTGTTTATTTTATTTGTGGGAGAAAGAAAAATAATAATAATTCACTTTGTCATTATGGGACATTGATGAGAATTTTTTTATTAATTTTAGAATAAGGCTGTAATGTAACAAAATGTGGAGAAGATCAAGGGGTCTGAATACTTTCCGAATGCACTGTATTTGTGGCAAATGGGCAAAGATATTAGAATATCCGGACATCAGTATTTGATTACTTGCGAGAGTATTCATTTAAGAAAAGAATAGGCCTTCTAACAATGAAAAGGCTGTCTAAAATAAAATGATCTATGTGACATAGCCTACAAGGATAGACCATTACATTCAACATTTTAATAAAACACTGACAGTTGTGAGTGAGCCCCATCAAAAAAAGAAGTAGCCTGGACACTTGTGTAGCTTGTTGTTATTGCCGGTCAATCAATGCACCAGTGAAGTCAGTGATTTCTAATCAATGCAAAATATAATAAAAACGTACCGAATTAAGTTGACTAAATGAGAAAGGAGTAGGCTACAATGATCAACCAACAGGTAGGTTGTTGTTTAATATGAATGGAGTGGCTGTAGACAAGGACAGGGTTGTCACTAGTTAAAAGAACCACAAAGCCCAAATTGGCTATATCGTAAAAATTTGTAAACAAAAATGTGCTTTTTCATCTTAATTTAAGATTAGGCATAATGTTAACCACACTGCTAAGGTTAGGTTTAAAATTAGATTTTAAGTAGAGAAATTGTAGAAATAAGCGGGCTTTAAACATTATGACTGTGGCAACTAGTGACAACCCAAAGACGGGGAGCGCAGCAAAATAACCTCAATTAGCCCTGCTGCCTATGCTGTCTGACAAAAATCACTATTTTAGTAATTCTTCAAAGAAAATAAGGCAGTTTGTATTCAGCAGTCATAAAAGTATAAATCTTAGATCATGTACTGCATTTTCAGGTAGATACCTCACATTTTCAGGTAGATACCTTCTATCCCTCCGATCAGGCGTTCGGACAAGTAGACGCAAAATGGATTATGATCATTGTAGTGTATAACCACGTTTTCTGCGTTAAACTACGTTGAATATTGGCCTGTTGGAAACTACAATGCAGTCCAGCTCCACAGTGCTGTGTAGAGCCATCAAAAATTATGATCTGACGATGATGATGATGCACTGACTACAGAGTTCGATAATCAATCTGACCTTCTCTAACCCAGTTCACTAATACATTACGCAGGCCTTTCTAATCGACCTGGCCGGGGTATCCTGGAATGACATTGACCTCATCCCGTCAGTAGATGATGCCTGGCTATTCTTTAAAAGTGCCTTCCTCACCATCTTAACCTGTTGGGGCTAGGGGGCACTATTTTCACGGCCGGATAAAAAAAATGTACCCGATTTAACCTCCCTGGGCGAGGTGGGACGCTTGCCCACCCTAGTCAACAGCCAGTGGAATCGCGTGGCGCGAAATACAAATACCTCAAAAATGCTATAACTTCAATTTCTCAAACATATGACTATTTTACACCATTTTAAAAAGACAAGACTCTCATTAATCTAACCACATTGTCCCATTTCAAAAAGGCTTTACAACGAAAGCAAAACATTAGATTATGTCAGGAGAGTACCCTGCCCAAAATAATCACACAGCCATTTTCAAAGCAAGCATATATGTCACAAAAACCAAAACCACAGCTAAATGCAGCACTAACCTTTGATGATCTTCATCAGATGACACTCCTAGGACATTATGTTATACAATACATGCATGTTTTGTTCAATCAAGTTCATATTTATATCAAAAAACAGCTTTTTACATTAGCATGTGATGTTCAGAACTAGCATAGCCCCCGCAAACCTCCGGTGAATTTACTAAATTACTCACGATAAACATTCACAAAAAACATAACAATTATTTTAAGAATTATAGATACAGAACTCCTTTATGCAATCGCTATGTCCGATTTTAAAATAGCTTTTCGGCGAAAGCACATTTTGCAATATTCTGAGTACATAGCCCAGCCATCACGGCTAGCTATTTTGACACCCACCAAGTTTGGGACAACCTGAACTCAGAATTACTATTAGAAAAATTGGATTACCTTTGCTGTTCTTTGTCAGAATGCACTCCGAGGACTTCTACTTCAACAACAAATGCTGTTTTGGTTCCAAATAATCCATAGTTATATTCAAATAGCTCCGTTTTGTTCGTGCGTTCAGGTCACTATCCAAAGGGTGACGCGCGAGCGCATTTCGTGACAAAAAAAAATCGAAATATTCCATTACCGTACTTAGAAGCATGTCAAACGCTGTTTAAAATAAATTTTTATGCTCTTTTTCTCGTAAAACAGCGATAATATTCCAACCGGGTAACGTTGTATTCATTCAAAGGCTGAAAGAAAAAAATTGAGAATTCTCGTGACCGTGCATCTCCAGTGTCACTGTCCCCAGGCTGACCACTCACAAACTCTCCTGCTGTTCTTCGCCCAGAGACAGCAGACACCCCATTCCACTTTCTGGCGGCTTTAGAGAGCCAATGGGAGCCTTAGAAAGTGTCACGTTACAGCACAGATGCTGTATTTTCGATAGAGATGCAACAGAAGGACAACAGAAGGACAACAAATTGTCAGACAGGGCACTTCCTGTATGGAATCTTCTCAGGTTTTGGCCTGCCATATGAGTTCTGTTATACTCACAGACACCATTCAAACAGTTTTAGAGTGTTTCCTATCCAAATCTACTAATTATATGCATATTCTCGTTTCTGGGCAAGAGTAGTAACCAGTTTAAATCGGGTACGTTTTTTATCCGGCCGTGAAAATACTGCCCCCTATCCCGAAGAAGTTAACTGACTTGCCTAGTTAAATAAAGGTGTAAAACATTTTTTTTTAATAAAAAAAAATAAAAATAAGAAATAAAATTAATTTAAAAAAATGATTATTTTTTTTACATTTCGGCAAATCGGTGTCCAAAAATACCGATTACTATGAAAACGTTTAATCGGCCCTAATTAAAATCGGCCATTCCGATTAACGGGTCACCCTCTAGACTATTTCTCTACACCATTTGTATTTCATATAGCTTTGACTACGGGATGTTCTTATAGGCACTATAGTATTGCCAGTGTAACAGTATAGCTTCCGTCCCTCTCCTCGCCCCTACCTGGGCTCGAACCAGGGACACGTCGACAAGAGCCACTCTTGAAGCATCGTTACCCATCGCTCCACAAAAGCCACGGCCCTTGCAGAGCAAGGGGAACAACTACTTCAAGGTCTCAGAGCGAGTGACGTCACTGATTGAAATGCTATTAGTGCGCACCCCGCTAACTAGCTAGCCATTTCACATCGGTTACACTAGCCTATTCTCAGGAGTTGATAGGCTTGAAGTCATAAACAGCTCAATGCTTGAAGCACAGCGAAGAGCTGCTGGCAAATGCACGAAAGTGCTGTTTGAATGAATGCTTACGAACCTGCTGCTGCCTACCACCGTTCAGTCAGACTGCTCTATCAAATATCAAATCATAGACTTAATTATAACATAACACACAGAAATACGAGCCTTAGGTCATTAATATGGTCGAATCCGGAAACTATAATTTAGAAAACAAAACATTTATTCTTTCAATGAAATACGGAACCGTTCCGTATTTTATCTAACGGGTGACATCCCTTAAGTCTAAATATTGCTGTTACATTGCACAACCTTCAATGTTATGGCATGACTATGTACAACTATGGCAATTTAATTACAGTCTTTGTTAGGGAGAAATGGTCTTCACATAGTTTGCAACGAGCCAGGCGGCCCAAACTGCTGCATATACACTGACTCTCCTTGCACGGAACGCAAGAGAAGTGACACAATTTCCCCAGTTAAAAGAAATTCATGTTAGCAGGCAATATTAACTAAATATGCAGGTTTAAAAATATATACTTGTGTATTGATTTTAAAGAAAGGCATTGATGTTTATGGTTAGGTACACATTGGTGCAACGACAGTGCTTTTTTTCGCAAATGCGCTTGTTAAACCAACACCCGTTTGGCGAAGTAGGCTGTGATTCGATGAGAAATTAACAGGCACTGCATCGATTATATGCAACGCAGGACAAGCTAGATAAACTAGAAATATCATCAACCATGTGTAGTTAACTAGTGATAAGATTGATTGTTTTTTATAAGATAAGTTTAATGCTAGCTAGCAACTTACCTTGGCTTCTTGCTGCACTCGCGTAACAGGTATTCAGCCTGCTACGCAGTCTCCTCGTGGAGTGCAATGTAATCGGCCACAATCGGTGTGCAAAAATGCAGATTACCGATTGTTATGAAAACTTGAAATCGGCCCTAATGAATCAGCAATTCCGATTAATCGGTCGACCTCTAGTTCAGATACCGTATGAGAACTTTTTTCATCCTATTTATAGAGCGCCAGAGTGGAATTGTCATAATACCCATAAAACCTAGTGGTCAAACAGGGAAATTAAGAAACACTTAAAATAAGGGTTGTGTTTTATGCAGACTTTGGCATGACGTTTTGATAACCATGTAATTTTCTCGAATAAGATGACTTATCAATATATTCAGCACTCTTTACTCCGATTCAAAAATGCTAAATAGCATCAGAGTATACATCATGCCAGGGTAAGCCTACACGAAACACAGCCCTTATTTTAAATGTTTCTAAAAATCCCCTACAGGAAAAATTGTGGGAAAATTATTGGAATGTCTTCCCTGTTTGACCGCTAGGTTATGCGTATTATGACTCATACTGTGGAATTATCTACCGATATAGCGGTAAAAGGCCAATATCGGCCGATACCGTCAGTGAACTGATATATCGGTCGGGCCCCTAAACGAATACTTTGAAACTGACAATGACAAATGCACAAAAGTGACCAAAAAAATTCTCCCTTATCCATTGTTACTTACATGAAATGGACAAAAGACAAAGGCTCTTCCAAACTCCAAAAAGCACAGATGAAATTCAGTACAAAAACAGGACAGCCCTCTCACACACATCGTGCCGTTCGAAACACACCAACATTAAAATAGGGGGGTAGTAGCCGATCTCAGATAGATACATAAACACCAACAAACTCCACAGTCTCTCCTTTTCTCTCACCTAAATCACTCAAGTCTATTACTCCAGGACAGCCGGCCCCCTGCAATGTGTGTACGAGTGAGAGACTGAGTGTGCGTGTGTTTTTGTTTGTTTGCGAGCAGTGTGATGGACTGGAAGGGCGGCTAAGGCTCCCTGAGAGCTCCCTGTGCTGTTCCACCGGGGAGCAATTCGTCTGACCTGCTAAATATACCCCCAGGGGGCATGGCAGGCACAGAGAGTGAACACATTTATCCATTGCCCAGGCTGGGCTGGCCAGCAAAACCTCCATCCATCCAGTTAGCAGATTGCCGATTTCTCTCTGGCAGCATTTTCTCCTCATTAACCTGAGGATTTGGGAGTCTGTGCTGCCCATCTACAATGCTGGGTCTGACTAAATAGGCCTAAAATGTTAGATGGTAACAGCGGGTGGATAAACCTATCCAATCATTAAGCTTATCATCAGTGCTCATGAGAGATGAAATGCAGATCGAAAGCCATTTCCTAAATATTGCACACCGCGCATAGCATTTGTGCAAATGCAGGGGAAACCCTAAACCTGACCTTTGACCCCCTGCTGTACAGTGAGGGCATTAGGTCCTCACACACCCTATAGTCCTGTGTACTGTCATGCATGCATGCATGTCACTGTGTAGGCAGATTGTCCATGGGCTGCTGGCAGTTTAGTTTTTTTCACCATTCATCATTGGAGTCCTAGCACGAGACAACATTCTAGGTCATGTTACCCCTCTTATAGACTCGCATGGCAGGACTCTCTCCCACTCACAACTCCAAAAGGTGTGTCTGTAGCTTGCAGGTATAGGAAAAATTGGTAGGTCACACACAATCTCCTGTGTGATAGGGAAAACAAAATATCTCTTCCCACCCTACATTCTTCTGGAGTTCATGGAAATATATCAACCTTGTCAAAACACAGGGTTTGTGAATGTGCTTCGCTAACTAGCGTACCTTCGATAACGTCAAAAGTTTGATACAATGTAGGCTACATTTGTCATATCAGCCCCACTCGCGGCAGCAGTATGTTGACCTTAGAATGTCCCAACTCCCAAGCACGGCGATACCACAATCGAACAGCCATAACAAACCACGTTTCCATCCACAGTTTTTATGCAAGTAAAGTTACATCGTATAAAGAAAAAAAGTGATGGAAACAGGACATTTTGGTACAATTTTAAAAGTGCTGTTATAGAATTATTAGTCGACATGGAATCTTTTTGTGCCTGAAATGAATTAAGCAAGAAATGGAGGTGGAAACGCCTTAATGCGCAAATGATATAACAACCACCATATCGAAGTAAACTTGTATTCACGTGATTATTTGGTGTGTTGTCCTCCCACTACAACTTGGGAAATGCAGTTTATTAGGCTACAGATGAAATAGTCATGATGAACTTCACAAGTGCACCGTGATCTTGATGCTCCTTTCCAATAAATATTGAGGGTCTTATGATGATCGATGCTTGAGTTGCGTTTGACAAATAAAAATGCTCTCTCCCTTTTATCCATAATAATCTCATCATGTAGACTAGTCCACCGCACATCATCTGCGGGCTTTTGGCTAGAGCACACGTGCAAAGACCAGAGTAGGCATATTTGCTATTTAACGCAACAGTTTGGGACAAAACTAATCAGTCGAGTTGAAAATGCAATGGAAACACATTGAACTTTCGATGTTTATTTGGTACATGAAAACTTCAGCAAAAAAGTACATTTTGTGTGCACTGTCACCACCCACTGATTTGTATCTGCAACAAGTCAGTTTGGTGGAAAGACACCACTGGTGGGAAAATACGCATGTTTGCTATATGCAGATTTTAGAATATCTGCATGAAAATCTGTCGCCAAATTGGATGTAAAACATGATACTACGGCTGAAAAAAAAAGAACCATGAAGAGCAGAGGTTTTTCTGTTTTCTTCAAAATTAGCCCCATGGAATGTCTCTGTAGGGTAGGTTGCTAGTGACAGTGGAGGGGGGGTGTATATGAAACACAGCATGGGTAAAGCAGCCTACCCATGAGAGCCTAACCTCATGCTGAACCCAAAGCCACACCTTAAGAAGGGGTCAGAAGTTCAACTGCCCAATATTTATCTACTCCACTCTGGCTCTCACCTCTTTCCTCAGCTTTTAAAGTACAGTCAATTATATCAGTGTGGGCCTGGTTTCAATGGTTTTGCTTTGAGTTTGTTTTGTAGTGCATTCATTTTACATACAGTACGAGTCAAACGTTTGGACACCTACTCATTCAAGGGTTTTTCTTTATTTTTACTATTTCCTACATTGTAGAATAATAGAGAAGACATCAACTATGAAATACCACATATGGAATCATGTAGTAACCAAAAAAAAGTGTTAAACAATTCCAAATATATTTGAGATTCTTCAAAGCAGCCACCCTTTGCCTTGACAGCTTTGCACACGCTTGGCATTGTCTCAACCAGCTTCACCTGGAACGCTTTTCCAACAGTCTTGAAGGAGTTCCCACATATGCTGAGCACTTGTTGGCTGCTTTTCCTTCACTGTTGTCCAACTCATCCCAAAGCATCTCAATTGGGTTGAGGTTGGGTGATTGTGGAGGCCAGGTCATCTGATGCAGCACTCCATCACTCTCCTTCTAAGTCCAATAGCCCTTACACAGCCTGGAGGTGTGTTGGGTCATTGTCCTTTTGAAAAACAAATGATAGTCCCACTAAGCGCAGACCAGATGGGATGGCTTTTGGCTGCAGAATTCTGTGGTAGCCATGCTGGTTAAGTGTGCCTTGAATTCTAAATAAATCACAGACAGTGTCACCAGCAAAGCACCCCCACACCATAATACTTTCTCCTCCATGCTTCCCGGTGGGAACCAAACATGCGGAGATCATCCGTTCAGAAAGACACGGCGGTTGGAACCAAAAATATCCAATTTGGACTCCAGACCAAAGGACAAATTTCCACCAGTCAAATGTCCATTGCTCGTGTTTCTTGGCCCAAGCAAGTCTCTTTTTATTGGTGTCCTTAAGTAGTGGTTCCTTTGCAGCAATTTGACCATGAAGGCCTGATTCACACAGTCTCCTCTGAAAAGTTGATGTAGAGATGTGTGTTACTTGAACTCTGTGAAGCATTCATTTTGGCTGCAATCTGAGGTGCAGTTAACTCTAATGAACTTAACCTCTGCAGCAGAGGTAACTCTGGGTCTTCCTTTCCTGTGGCGGTCCTCATGAGCGTCAGTTTCATCATAGCGCTTGATGGTTTTTGCAACTGCACTTGAAGAAAATGTCAAAGTTCTTGAAATGTTCTGGATTGATAATATGGATTTGGTCTTTTACCAAATAGGGCTATCTTTTGTATACCACCCCTACCTTGTCACAACACAACTGACTCTGATTCATTAAGGAAAGTAATTCCACAAATTAACTTTTAAGAAGGCACACCTGTTAATTGGAAAGCATTCCAGGTGACTACCTTATGAAGCTGGCTGAGAGAATGCCAAGAGTGTGCAATGCTGTCATCAAGGCAAAGGGTGACTACTTTGAAGAATGTCAAATATGAAATTTATTTGATTTGTTTAACACTTTTTTGATTACTACATGATTCCATATGTGTTATTTCATAGTTTTGGTGTCTTCACTATTATTCTACAATGTAGAAAATAGTTAAATTCAGAAAAACCCTGGAATGATTAGGTGTCCAAACATTTGACTGGTACTGTATAATCCTTCGCTTTTTCATAAGTCAGTGGAGCCTTCACAAAACCTAGGGTATTCAACAACTCTTAAAAAGGGTAGCCTAACACCCATTCCAAAGTCACAAATGGATTAACAGTCATGATGCATAACTAGGCTAATTGTCACCATTGCAAACCAGTGCAGGGTGACAAAGAGCTGACTAGAATGTTTTTTTTAAAAAAGGGATAGACAAATGAGCTGGGACAGATAAGAAGGAACATAGTGTGAAGACAGGTTGGGCATGGATTTGAACACATGCAGAGAGGGGTTTGAGTGCAGAGGGCAGCGCCTTTAACCCTAAATGCTCAACCAACCTCAGGCACTAATGTAATCTTTCTTAAAAGGAAGTGAACAGTGCCACACAGCACTTAAACCCCTGTGGATTGTCTGAAAATCTACTAATCTCATTAGATCCCCAAATGGGCAGCAGACTTGGTGGAATATTGTCAGGGCGCTGCCCCTCCCACATTAATCACTAGGATTATCCCAACTTTCTTTACGGTAATCCCATTCTTAAATGGTATTCCCAGACACTTGCAGAGGTGATCATTTAATTCACTGGTGCGTACATGCGCTTGCCATTAGACATAATATTACTTTCCAACTGCAATTGTTTCTTTGGGGTTTCACTAGCCAAGGCATTCGAACAAGCGGCATAGCTAAAGCTTGTGGTCGAGTTGATGGTTCATTGACAATATGGTAAAACAATGTTCAACCAACCTTAAAATTGGTGATACTTCATTTATTCAACATTTTGAAGGCACCAGTGTCTTATTAACGGCTGTTTACATTTGCAGGTGGAACTCCAAAATCCAGAGAATGTTCACAAAAATATGAAATATACTTTTAGCACCGCGTGAAGAGGTTTCTCGCCATCTTAGCTGACATACATCTCACATTTCCTAACATCTTTGCTGGAACTAGTCATTTCTAAAAAAAAACGGGGTTACGGCCACATATAGATTTCACAGCGTTACGCAATGCGACCAAAACTGGATGTATTTATTTCTGAATATTCCCTGGTTATCGGGGTTCCACCTGCAACTGGACATTGGTGCAATTCAAAAATCATGAATTATGGAAGTATCGACAAGGTAGGTAGAAAAATGTTCACCCATCTATAATCCATCCTACACTAGAAGCCCATATGGAAGAAGTAGCCGTACAAGGATCTAACTAGAGCTGTGGTTTCATGAGCCAGTGGTCTAGTTGGAACAATGCTTCAAATATTGGAGAAGGGATACAAAAACGTAGTGGGTTTTCAACAACACATTTGGCAGGAGAAGTTCTGCCACGATTCATTTTCAACGAGAGGAGGGCACGTGGAGAAATATAGGGGGATTGTGAGCGGTGAGAACCCTGCGAGCAGAGTGGTAGAAGAAGTTGAGCTCTACTATATGCACATTTCAAGCGAAACGTTATCAAAATCCACTGTTTCAAGCACGTATCATCTTCCTGGTAACATACACTTCTCACAGAGATTGACTGAGGCAACAGTTAAAGATGGAATCCGCATAAAGGGAAAAATAACCACTGTCCGCCCCAGCACCTTTGTTATTGTTTTGCGGATGAAAATGAGGTGATGTGTGTCTAGTAGTGTGGTAAAAAAAACATTGCATTACATATTCTTCTGTTCTATCGAACGCATGCAATGATGTCCCGTAATGTAATATCCCAATCGTTAGTGGCAGATTCACCATTAAGGATCCCAGCTTTAATGCCTCCATGTTCCCTTTGTGAAGTGTCGAACGACAAGCATAACATGTACATTCACCAACACTCACCGGTATCATATTGGCGGCTGTCTGTCAGAACGACGGGGGCATCAAATCAACAATGTCGAACTTGGAAAGGGTGAATTCGATGTCTTCTAGCTATCTGTTAACGACATCCAAAGTTATGGCTGGAGATTCTGCCCAGTAGCGCCAACAGTTCAGTGATGAGGGCCAGCCCAGGCCTCGTCCTATGCAATGCAATATAAAACGGATATGAGCTAACTAACTGTTACAGTAACTAGATACCTAGCCAACTAACTGCATACAGACTATGTGGCAGGCAGTGAGAAGTAACGTTGGCCTAACTAGCTAGTTAGGCCGAGTTGGTCAGAGCTCAGTTAGTCTAACGTTACGGTAAACACTGACATCAACTCTTGGGCCTGGAACGAACCTTATATTGATGATGAATACCAAACACTGACACTACGGTTGCCCTTACTATATAGCTAGAGAGTTATCTAAGTTAATGTTTCGATGATTACTTTAACATTGTACTGTAAGTAGTTAACTATTTATAGGCTAGGTAGCAAGCTAACGTTAGCTAGTTAGTAGTGTCATACCGTCAGTATAATTTGGTCAGTGTGGAACTTCGCTAGCTAGCCAATTAGACAGTTAGCTAAAGTTAGGCCCTCAGCAAGACCTAACTATCTAGCTAACGTTACCTAGCTGCTGCTTGTTCTGCTATGCTATCTAACGTAACGTTCGTTGCCAATTGTTTGTATCGTAGTTATAACTGAAATTATAGGAGCGTTGGGTAGTGCTTAGCTAACGTTTGCAGCTAGTTGTTGAATGTCAAACATGATTAACGTTAGTCTTGTTCAGGTGGATTGTTTACTAGCTAACGTTAGTGAATAGCTAGTCTAACTTAGGTCGCGAGATGACGTTAACTAGCTAGCTAATCAGCTGATGAAACGATAGCTAGCTACTGAAATAAACAACAAAAGCGTTACTTACAGATGTCAGAGTCAATTCCTGTTCATTCTTGGTCGTCGTAGCCTATCGCGAGTGATTCAGGCCTAATGAAGCTACTGATACCTCTCACCAAGTAACCTAACGTACTAGCGCCATAAGATGCGGTCAAAGATCTTTACAACTAACCCAAGATAGACCAGAGTCTGAATCCTAGTGGGCAGAACAAGCAAGGAGGTGGGCAGAGCCAAACACTTCTTCTTCGATGAGGTTTAACGGCGGTTGGCATCCAATAAATGTTGCATTATCGCCACATACTAGACTGGAGTACAACTCCCTTATACTTTGGTTGAAAAAAAAAAAAGATTAACAAATACCCAACCATCTAACACAGGAGTGGGCAAACTTTTTGGCTCAAGGGCCACATCAGTATTTTGAAATTCAACGGAGGAATGCAGTTTTGGGCAGACCAATTGTTTGTTAAAAGCAATTTGTGGGGGCCTCCCGAGTGGCGCAGCAGTCTAAGGCACTGCATTGCAGTGAGATGTCACTACTAGACCCGGGTTCAATCCCAGGCTGTGTCACAGCTGGCCTTGACACACTGCCATGAGGCAGTGCACAATTGGCCCAGCATCCTCTGGGTCAGGAGAGGGTTTGGCAGGCTGAGATTTCCTTGGGCTGGGTGCATGCATGCTGACATGTTGGTGTGGCAGTGTGGCTTGGCTAGGTTGTGTTTCGGAGGCTAGCTAACATTAGCTTGCTCTCGACCTTCGCCTCTCCTGAGTCTGTACGGGAGTTGCAGTGTGGGATACCATGAAATTGGGGAGAAAAAGTGGTAAAAAAAATAATATTCTTTTTAAATGTCTAGCGGGCCGGATTGAAGTGTCCGGCGGGCCAGATACAGCAAGAAGGTGGGCAGAGCCAAGCACGAGCTATCAAGAGGCTATTGGTGCATTCTAGCATGTATTTGCATATTTCCATTAGGGAATGCCTACTCTGTTGTGTGTGTGTGTGTGTGTGTGTGTGTGTGTGTGTGTGTGTGTGTGTGTGTGTGTGTGTGTGTGTGTGTGTGTGTGTGTGTGTGTGTAGGCTGGTGGGAGGAGCTAAAGGAGGATGGGCTGTGTGTAATGGCTTGAATGGAATAAATAGAACGGTATCAAACACTTCAAACATATGGAAACCACAGTTCCATTTATTCCTTTCCAGCCGTTACAGAGCTCCTCCCACCACCCTCCCACCACCCACACCCTGTGTGTATTTGCGTGTGTGCAATAACTCAATTTGCCCTTGCACTCCTTCTAAACAACGCCATTTTTAGAAACTTTGGCAAATGTTAAAGTCTACAAAACTTTGTCCACTCTGTTCGTAACCGATTGTAGTTTTGGAAAAAGAAAACTGTATTGAGATCAAATGTTCCATTGATGAGAACATTTGCTGAGTGTCGGACAAAATCCATCTCTCACTGCCGGCCACTCGGCTTTCTCTCACCACCATATTTGATCCCACACCAGGCCAGCAGCTGGATGGAAGGGACGCTATTGTTCAAAACACCTTGTAACTCTTCTGCAATAAAATCTCATACACCCAAGTACTTCTCTGTAGTTGCCACCACCACAACATTTATCCTCTGTGATTTACGTTCCATTCCTGCGGTACAGTTGACAACCATGAACGCCAAAAAACCAACCTTACTGAAGCCCATGTTATTCCTACCACTTTCTATTGGCCTCGGCCTACTCACAGGGATCCATCTAGTATCCTTCACCCTGGACCCATCTTCCTCTTTTACATTTTTGTATCCTTTATTTAACTAGGCAAGTCAGTTAAGAACATGCTTTCATTTGTGTTTGGAGCTCATCAGTTTAATATTTAGAATGTTAGCTCAAGGTAAGGAACATTTAGCTTGCTAAGAGCTCTTGGGGCATCAAAGCCCTCGTAGAGCATTTAAGCCCTGACCAATGCCTGACAGACAGTTTGTCTCCCAGGCTGTACGCCACCCCCAAAACTACAGCCAACCGCATGCCAGCAACAACGCAGCTACTGTGTGTAACGATCGTCGTGCATGAAGGAAGAAGTGGACCAAGGCGCAGCTGGGAGCGAACACGTTATTTATTTCAGACTGAAATAACACGGACAAAACAGAGAATAAACATATCGCTACTGCTCAAACAAAAAGAGACAACAACCCACAAACATCGTGGGGGGAAAAGGAACTTAAATATGATTCCCCAATCAGAGGCAACTAGCGACAGCTGTCTCTGATTGGGAATCGACAGAACCCAACATAGAAATACGCCCCAAAGCAAGGCTATACCAAAACATAGAAAATAAACTATAGAAATGCCACACCCTGACCAAAATAGAAGAGTTCACCTGGTCAGGGCGTGACACTGTGCCTTCAGAAAGTATTCATACGCCTTGACATATTCCATATTTTGTTGTGTTACGGCCTGAATTTTGTCACCCATCTACACACAATACCACATAATGACAAAGTGAAAACATGTTTTTAGAAACGTTTGCAAATGTATTGAAAATTAAATACAGAAATATCTCATTTACATAATTATTCACACGCCTGAGTCAATACTTTGTAGAAGCATCTGTGGCAGTGATTACAGCTGTGAGTCTTTCTGGGTAAGTCTCGAAGAGCTTTCCACACCTGGATTGACCAACATTTTCCCATTTTTCTTTTAAAAATTCTTCAAGCTCCATCACATGTTTGTTGATCATTGCTAGACAACTATGTTAAGGTCTTGCCATAGATTGTCAAATAGATTTAAGTCAAAACTGTAACTCGTCCACTCAGGAACATTCACTGTCTTCTTGGTAAGCAGTGTCTTGGTAAGCAACTCCGGAGTTGATTTGGCCTTTTGGGGGTGGACGTAATTGCTAAAACTCCCCTGTCCTTAGCGATTACAAGCATACCCATAACATGATGCAGCCACCACTATGCTTGAAAATATGGACAGTGGTACAGTAATGTGTTGTATTGGATTTGCCCCAAATATAAACACTGTATTCAGGACAAAAAGTACATTTTGCAGTTTTTAGTGCCCTGTTGCAAACATGATGCATGTTTTGGAATATTTGTATTCTGTACAGGCTTCCTTCTTATCACTCTGTCAGTTAGGTTAATATTGTGGAGTAACTACAATGTTGTTGATCCATCCTCAGTTCTCCTATCACAGCCATTAAAACTCCAAAGTGTAATCAATAACTTCAACATGCTCAATGTTTTTTTTTTCTTCTTTATTTTATTTTAAAACTACCAATAGGTGCCCTTCAATTGCGAGACATTGGAAAACCTCCCTGGTCTTTGCGGTTGAATCTGTGTTCGAAATTCACTTCGACTGAGGGGTACCCCTGTGTGGGGTACAGAGATGAGGTAGTCATTCAAAAATCATGTTAAAAACTGTCATTGCACATTGTCCATACAACTTATTATGTGACTTGTTGAGCACATTTTTACTCCTGAACTTATTTAGGCTTGCCATAATAAAGGTGTTGAATACTTATTGACTCAGCTTTACATTTTTTATTAATTTGTAACAATTTCAAAAACATAATTCCATTTTGACATTATGGGGTATTGTATGTAGGCTAGTGACAAAAAATCGAAATTGTATCAATTTTAAATTCAGGCTATAACACAACAAAATGTGGAAAAGGGGGTGTGAATACTTTCTGAAGGCACAATAACTTGGTTAGTCTTGTTATTTACATTTACATTTTAGTCATTTAGCAGACGCTCTTATCCAGAGCGATTTACAGTAGTGAATGCATACATTTCAGGTCATTTCGTGCATATTTTTTTTGTACTTGTTATATATGCTGGTTGTTAGCTTGCATAACTGACATGTTTCTAATTGTAAGGGACACTTCATGTTTTATGGATAATATTTACATTTACAGAGTGGGTGAGCTGATCAGATTCAATAGCCGCCTCAAAGGCCGATAAGTCAGAATGCTGCCTAATAGGCTGTCTGCAAGGATCTTACATATAAAACATCCTACAAGGTAGCATCCTGATTTATTAGCCTCTGAATCTGCTATTGAATCTGATCAGCCTGCCAGGAAGAGCTCACCCACTTTGGATTATATGTGTCAGCATATAACACGCTGACAGCTAATCTGCCTGCAAAGAGTTTTACCTATGAAACAGTCAAATCAAATCAAATCAAATGTATTTATATAGTCCTTCTTACATCAGCTGATATCTCAAAGTGCTGTAACAGAAACCCAGCCTAAAACCCCAAACAGCAAGCAATGCAGGTGTAGAAGCAACAAAGCAGCAACCTGACATCAACTTCTGAGGCTGCTATTGAATCTGCTCAGCCTGCCAGGAATAGAGCTCACCCCCTGGATCAGATATGCATCTGCCTATAAAGCACTTTGACAGCTCATCTGCCTGCCTACCTATGAAACCGGCTCCAATGCAGAATCTTGACTTGAATCTGATCTGATCCGGAATGGAGCTCACCCAATGTTAATGTAAATATTATCCACAAAACATGAAGTGTCCTTTATAAATATACACATATCAGTTATGCAAGCTAACATCCACCATATATAAACTAGCTTGATAGCTAGCTAACAAGTCTACATAACTAACTAGCTACAGTGGGGGGGGAAAGTATTCGATCCCCTGCTGATTTTGTACGTTTGCCCACTGACAAAGAAAGGATCAGTCTATAATTTTAATGGTAGGTTTATTTGAACAGTGAGAGACAGAAAAACAACAAAAATATCCAGAAAAACGCATGTCAGAAATGTTATAAATTGATTTGCATTTTAATGAGGCAAATAAGTATTTGACCCCCTCTCAATCAGAAAGATTTCTGGCTCCCAGGTGTCTTTTATACAGGTAACGAGCTGAGATTAGGAGCACACTCTTAAAGGGAGTGCTCCTAACCACAGCTTCTAACCTGAAAAAAAGACACCTGTCCACAAAAGCAATCAATCAATCAGATTCCAAACTCTCCACCATGGCCAAGACCAAAGAGCTCTCCAAGGATGTCAGGGACAAGATTGTAGACCTACACAAGGCTGGAATGGGCTACAAGACCATCGCCAAGAAGCTTGGTGAGAAGGTGACAACAGTTGGTGCGATTATTCGCAAATGGAAGAAACACAAAAGAACTGTGAATATCCCTCGGCCTGGGGCTCCAAGCAAGATCTCACCTCGTGGAGTTGCAATGATCATGAGAATGGTGAGGAATCAGCCCAGAACTACACGAGAGGATCTTGTCAATGATCTCAAGGCAGCTGGGACCATAGTCACCAAGAAAACAATTGGTAACACACTACGCCGTGAAGGACTGAAATCCTGCAGCGCCCGCAAGGTCCCCCTGCTCAAGAATACATATACATGCCCGTCTGAAGTTTGCCAATGAACATCTGAATGACTCAGAGGACAACTGGTGAAATGAGATGGTGTTCTTGTGGTCAGATGAGACCAAAATGGAGCTCTTTGACATCAACTCAACTCGCCGTGTTTGGAGGAGGAGGAATGCTGCCTATGACCCCAAGAACACCATCTCTACTGTCAAACATGGAGGTGGAAACATTATGCTTTGGGGGTGTTTTTCTGCTAAGGGGACAGGACAACTTCACCGCATCAAAGGGACGATGGACGGGGCCATGTAACGTCAAATCTTGGGTGAGAACCTCCTTCCCTCAGCCAGGGCATTGAAAATGGGTCGTGGATGGGTATTCCAGCATGACAATGACCCAAAACACACGGCCAAGGCAACAAAGGAGTGGCTCAAGAAGAAGCACATTAAGGTCCTGGAGTGGCCTAGCCAGTCTCCAGACCTTAATCCCATGGAAAATCTGTGGAGGGAGCTGAAGGTTCGAGTTGCCAAACGTCAGCCTCGAAACCTTAATGACTTGGAGAAGATCTGCAAAGAGGAGTGGGACAAAATCCCTCCTGAGATGTGTGCAAACCTGGTGGCCAACTACAAGAAATGTCTGACCTCTGTGATTGCCAACAAGGGTTTTGCCACCAAGTACTAAGTCATGTTTTGCAGAGGGGTCAAATACTTATTTCCCTCATTAAAATGCAAATCATTTTATAATATTTTTGACATGCGTTTTTCTGGATTTTTTTGTTGTTATTCTGTCTCTCACTGTTCAAATAAACCTACCATTAAAATTATAGACTGATAATTTCTTTGTAAGTGGGCAAACGTACAAAATCAGCAGGGGATCAAATACTTTTTTCCCTCACTGTAGCTCACAAGACTAGCAAAGTTAGCTGCATTGTTCCTTCATGTAATTCGCTGTGATCTTGGGGGTGGTACGGCGCCTGGGAGTAGGTGCCACCTTCAGGCATCGTTCAGGGCTTAAATGCCTCGCATTGCGATTAATGCAGCCACAGGGCTCCTTGATGAAGTGGTTATCGTGCATCTGAACAAATTAATGGATGATGCGTGGTACTTTGGATTATCTCGTGACCTCGACAAAACAACTTTTGTTCTGTCGGGATCACCAGAAAAATCTTGTGATCGACAAAACTTTTGTTATGTTGTGAACGTGAGATAAATAAGTTGTGATCTTGACATAATGAGGGAAATATTTTTTTTATTCATATGTCCTCTCTGGACTTCCGAAGGGTTTCAAACATGTGGCAACACACATCATGGAAGTTGACCATCGGTCTGAAAACGAACTATTTCTGATCCTGGGACTTAGCAACAATGCATCACACTCAAAATGTGAGGAAAATAACTACTGTTTAACTGTGCAACCATTGAAAATAAGGTTGCATGATGATACATACTGTAACGATTCAATATTATACCCATTTGTAAGTTAATTTCTAAATGGTTAATACCTGGAGGTAAATAGTGGCGCACTATTTGGCAAGCACTGGCTAGCTATCGCACTATTTTGATCAATTTGTTATAACCCATGTATTAATGGTTTCTAATGCATTTACTAATTATTAAATAACAATTAAGGACTTAATTACAAACGGTTTACAAATGGAACTTTATTGTAAAGTGTTAACAAAGAGATAGAAGCGGTAGGTCTATCGATAGAACAAACAGTTTAACAGAGAAATATATTTTTAATTTTCAGGAGGGGGGAATTGCATTGAATCAAAATCAAATCAAACTTTGTCACATGCGCCGAATACAACCTTACCGTGAAATGCTGACTTACAAGCCCTTAACCAACAATGCAGTTCAAGCAGAGTTAAGAAAATATTTAACAAATAAACAAAAATAACCATAACGAGGCTATATACATGTAGGTAGGGGTAAAGTGTGTGCATAGATAATAAACAGCTAGTAGCAGCAGTGTAAAAATAAAATTGGGGGGTGTCCAGGTGGCCATTTGATTAATTGTTCAGCAGTCTTATGGCTTGGGGCTAGAAGCTGTTAATGAGCCTTTTGGTCCTAGACTTGGCGCTCTGGTACCGCTTGCCGTGCGCTAGCAGAGAAAACAGTCTATGACTTGGGTGACAGGAGTCTTTGAGAATTTTTTGGGTTTACCTGGATGGCAGGAAGCTTGGCCGTACTGGGCCGTACGCACTACCTTCTGTAGCATCTTACGGTCAGATGCTGAGCAGTTGCCATACCAGGCGGTGATGCAACGGGTCAGGATGCTCTTGATGGTACAGCTGTAGAACTTTGAGGATCTGGGGACCCATGCCAAATCTTTTCGGTCTCCTGAGGGGGAAAAGGTTTTGTTGTGCCATGCAGTTGTAGGTGAACAGGGAATACAGGAGGGGACTAAGTACACACCCCTGAGGGGCCCCAGTGTTAAGGATCAGCGTGGCAGACGTGTTGTTGCCTACTTTTGCTACCTGGGGGCGGCCCGTCAGGAAGTCCAGGATCCAGTTGCAGAAGGAGGTATTTAGTCTCAGAGTCCTTAGCTTAGTTATGAGCTTCGCGGGCACTATGGTGTTGAACGCTGAGCTGTAGTCAATGAACAGCATTCTCACATAGGTGTCCCTTTTTGTCCAGGTGAGAAAGGGCAGTGTGGAGTGCGATTGAGATTGCGTCATCTGTGGATCTGTTGGGGTGGTATGCGAATTGGAGTGGGTCTAGGGTGTCTGGGAGGATGCTGTTGATGTGAGCCATGACCAGCCTTTCAAAGCACTTCATGGCTACTGACGTGAGTGCCACGGGGCGGTAATCAATTTGGCAGGTTACCTTCGCCTCCTTGGGCACAGGGACTATGGTGGTCTGCTTGAAACATGTAGGTATTACAGACTCAGTCAGGGAGAGGTTGAAAATGTCAGTGAAGACACTTGACAGTTGGTCCGCGCATGCTTTGAGTACACGTCCTGGTAATCCATCTGGCCCAGCGGCTTTGTGAATGTTGATCTGTTTAAAGGTTTTGTTCACATCGGCTACCAAGAGAGTTATCGCACAGTCATCCAGAACAGCTGGTGCTCTCGTGCATGTTTCAGTGTTGCTTGCCTCGAAGCGAGCACAAAAGGAATTTAGCTCGTTTAGTAGGCTCGCATCACTAGGCAGCTCACGTCTGGGTTTCCGTTTGTAGTCCATAATAGTTTTCAAGCCTGCCACATATCCCCCCCAATCAAAGGATCAGATAATTAATCTAGCACTGAAAGCATATGATACAGCTAGCTAGCACTGCAGTGCATAAAATGTGGCGAGTAGTCAACTCAAAGAGAGAGAAAGACAATAGCTGAACACACATTTCCAAAATGAAGGAGAAGCAAGAGAGTATCACTTACTTAGCGAGGAAATGCAGCTAGCTAGTTTAGCCTACTCGGAAACCCTGCTCAAACAGAGGGCTGCTATGTTAGCTAGCTGGCGATGACTATCCAACACAACACTGGAACTCTTCCAAGTCAAGGTAAGCTTTTGGTTTTACTAATTTATTGCCACCAGGGCCCACCGATGTAAGTGCTAAACTGCTTACTGATTGTACACTGTAACTTTACTGCATGATTGTGGCGGGTTAACTAACGTGTTAGGTTTAGTATTAGCTATGTTGACTGATGTAACTTTAGTCAATATGGTGACAACGATGTAGGCTGTGTGTAGTGGTATTGATATGGTTTGGCTTGGAAAGGTTTTTTCGCCTGGTCACATACAGCTGACGTGTTGTGCACTGAAGTCCACAGGTGAAGGGAAAGGTGAGAGGATGGGAGCGCATAGATCAGAGAAGGAATACAACGTGGCTGCTATGAAAGTGAACCATGTTTACGCATGATCAGAGGTGTATTCATTCCACCTATTCTGTGGAAAAACGTTTCTTATACGGAAGCAAACGGAAATAAACATAGCTTCATTTATCAAACTGAATCTCTTGTTATCAACTGTTGACCTAATGACTACACCCTAGATTTTTGATTTTTTTTAACTAGGCAAGTCAGTTAAGAACAAATTCTTATTTACAATGATGGCCTACCGGGGAACAGTGGCTTAACTGCCTTGTTCAGGGGCACAATGACAGATTTCTACCTTGTCAGCTCGGGGATTCGATTGAGCAACCTTTCGGTTACTGGCTCTAACCACTAGGCTACCTCCCTAACCCATCTAGATGCAAGTAAGAGTGTGCAAGTCGGTATTGAATGTGTCACTGTCTGTCCATGTGTCACTGTCTGTCGCATCCATTTTTTTTCTCGACCTGTGTGCTCCTACGTTGTAAACTTTCATCCATAGGCTAGGTTGTAGCAACCTCATGATGGGTATAGGGAAAATTTGAGAATCAATTAATAGCCCTAACCTATCGCTGTTACATTGAACTGGGTGAATGGAATATGAATGACAGTCATCCAATATGATGTAATAGAAATAAGCTATGCTCACGAAAAGTGAAAATCGTTCTCCCTCATCTTAAACGGCAATGACCACAACTGGCTACACTGCATGTTTTATAAAATTCACAGCCAAAACCATAGGGGCCTGCAGTCTTTCCAGGTGCGAAAGCTTTTATTGACGCTATCATCAAGTTTTGGCAGGCTGATGGAGTCAAAGAAGGCTGACACATCAGAACTAGAAGCATCGGATCTGGAAGAATATAACTCCGAGTTTAGGATCTGTCAGCAAGGTGCCTGCCTCAGACCGGATTTATGGATTGCTCTTTTAACCTGTGCTCTCTTTAGTTGTCTAGCCAGCAACCTTTCCGGTTTGTCCCCTAGTTCAAATAGTTTTTGTCTCAGATTTAATAGGAGGTTACTGACCTGGGAACCAAGATGATCATATATTTTAATTTCAAAATATTGTTGTAGTCAACCTGAGAGAGTGAAGTTCTGTATGTCCCCTTCAAAGCGTGGAGGTTTTTTTCTATCTTATACAGTATCATGCGATACCCCTTTTTTTTTTAATGGCAGACTCATATGAAATAATATGACCTTTCATAACCACTTTAAAAGTTTCCCATAGTGTAGAATCAGATACCACTCCTGTGTCATTAGTCTTGAGGAACTCATTCAACTTGGCTGTCATGCAGTCAATGAATGCTTAGTCTGTGAGCAAATAGGGATTAAAACGCCGACTGTAATTCTGTTTAGGTAAAGAGAGATTGAGGGACAACATAATTGGACTGTGATCACTTATGAAGATGCTAAAGTATTTCGAATTGAGCACATTGAGTATCAATTTGGAATCTATTAGGAAGTAGTCGATTCTAGAATAAGACTTGTGAACATGAGAGTAGAATGAGTAGTTCTTGTCTGTGGGATGTTGGTCTCCAGATGTCTACTACATCTCCTGGATTTGATTATTTAGAACCTCTACGTGTAGTTAGTCTGTCAAGATACGGGTCAAAGTAACAATTAAAATCACCTGCGAGTATTAGATTAGTGGTACTAAGATCTGGGAGTAAATCAAAAACATTCAGAAATAAATGTGGGTCAACACTGTTTGGGCGTTCAATAGGGTGACAGGGAAAAAGTGAATGTTCCCTGATACTATGATGTACCTACTGTGTGGGTCTGTAGACAATGGATGATAGTTGAAAAGGGATGTTTTTACGAAAGAGAATAGCAACACCTCTAGCCTTGGAAGAGAAGGATGATTAATAAACTTCAGAAATCCAGTTGGATCTCAGATGATGCTGTTCGGTAGCTTTTATGTTGGTTTTTGAAGGAAAATTATGTCAGCACCAAGTGATTTCAAGTGCTTAAAACCATACCCCTTTTGTTCGCATGCCCGAGACCGTGCACATTCCACAAGACTAATGTGACAGCTTTAACATCTGACTGATTCCCATGATAGTTTCCTGGCATTTATATCCAAAGGCATTTCAAATAAAACATCTTAAACATGTACTAATTCAAATAAAACTTGTCTGGCAGCAGAAAACAGAAACAAAACAATGTCACAGACCCCAGAGAAACCCACCCTCCCCACTGCTTCCCCAAATGAAGCACTGTTCTCCCCATCTCACATAAATGAGGCCCTTTCCGCGGTTGTTGGAAAACAAATGGATACCTTACTATTTATGAATAAACAAAGACATTTGTGGCAAGTGATTTCACCCTTTCAGGGGGTTTGCTGTAATTTTGATATGTAGCTTGCAGCTTCTTTGGGCTTGGTGAAGATTCTTGTCATGCTGTTGTGATGGACATGTAGCTTGGATGGAAAATGCAGGCTGTATTTCACCTCCGCCTATCTCATGGTCTGCATCACTTCTCGGAATGTGCACCATTGCTCCATCACCTCCTTGGTGTAGTCGGGGAAGATGAGAACCTTTTGGCCTTTGTATCCCATAGCTCATCCAAGTCATAGAATGAGCTCCTTTTTCTGAAAGTGATGCACCCTTGCGATTATGGCTTGGCATCTGGTGAGGGCTTCGCCTGTAGAGAGCGGTGTACATGGTCAATGATGAGGGGCTTTGGGAAGTTGTCCTCGCCCAGCAGCTTGGGAATGAGCTTGGACACGAACTCTGTGGGTTTCGTTGATCTCTCTTTTTTTTTTACAGCCTCTCATTTGTTGACACATGGTCGTGGCAGAATCCTGTTGCTGGATATCTGGAGAGTTGTCATCATCAGTACTCAAAATGGCCATATTTCACTTTTTCGCTGCTAGTTTGTGCCTGGGGAATATACTAAACAGCATGTGTGTATATATATATATATAGCTTCAGTGATTTTTCAATTCGTTCCAGTCATTGGCAGCAGAGAACTGGAAAGAAAGGCGGCCAAAGGAGGTGTTGGCTTTGGGGATGACCAGTGAAATATACCTGCTGGAGAGCATGCTACGGGTGGGTGTTGCTATGGTGACCAGTGAGCTGAGATAAGGCGGGGTTTTAACTAGCAAAGACTTATAGATGACCTGGAGCCAGTGGGTTTGGCGATAAATATGTAGCGAGGGTCAGCCAACGAGAGCATAGAGGTCGCAGTGGTGGGTAGTATATGGGGCTTTGGTGACAAAACGGATGGCACTGTGATAGCCTACATCCAATTTGCTGAGTAGACTGTTGGAGGCTATTTTGTAAATTACATCGCCGAAGTCAAGGATCGGTAGGATAGTCAGTTTTACAAGGGTATGTTTGGCAGCATGAGTGAAGGAGGCTTTATTGCAAAATAGGAAGCCAATTCTAGATGTAATGTTGGATTGGAGAAGCTTAATGTGAGTCTGGAAGGAGAGTTTACAGTCTAACCAGACACCTAGGTATTTGTAGTTGTTCACATATTCTAAGTCAGAACCGTGGCGATGCCAGTCGGGCGGGCGGGTGTGGGCAGCAATCGGTTGAAGAGCATGCATTTAGTTTTACTAGCATTTAAAAGCAGTTGAGGCAACGGAAGGAGTGATGTATGGCATTGAAGCTCATTTGGAGATTTGTTAACACAGTGTCCAAAGAAGGGCCAGATGTATACAGAATGGTGTCGTCTGCGTAGAGGTGGATCAGAGAATCACCAGCAGCAAGAGCGACATCATTGATGTAGCCTTCCCTGTAGCTCAGTTGGTAGAGCATGGTGTTTGCAACACCAGGGTTGTGGGTTTGATTCCCATGGGGGGCCAGCACAGAAAAATAATGTATGAAATGAAATGTATGCATTCACTACTGTAAGTCGCTCTGGATAAGGGCGTCTGCTAAATGACTAAAATGTAAAAAAATTATGTATACAGAGAAAAGAGTCTGCCCGAGAATTGAACCCTGTGGCACCCCCATAGAGACTGCCAGACGTCCGGAGAACAGGCCCTCCGATTTTACACACTGAACTCTATCTGAGAAGTAGTTGGTGAACCAGGCGAGGCAGTCATTTGAGAAACCAAGGCTATTGAGTCTGCCTATAAGAATGCGATGATTGACAGAGTCAAAAGCCTTGGCCAGGTCGATGAAGATGGCTGCACAGTGCTATCTTTTATCGATGGCGGTTATGATACCGTTTAGGCTCTTGAGCGTGGCTGAGGTGCACCCATGACCAGCTCGGAAACCAGATTGCATAGTGGAGAAGGTACGGTAGGATTCGAAATGGTCTGTTACCTGTTTGTTAGCTTGGCTTTCGAAGATTTCAGAAAGGCAGGGCAGGATGGATATAGGTCTATAACAGTTTGGGTCTAGAGTGTCTCCCCCTTTGAATAGGGGGATGACCACGGCAGCTTTCCAATCTTTGGGGATCTCAGATGATACGAAAGAGAGGTTGAACAGGCTAGTAATAGGGGTTGCAACAATTTCGGCGGATAATTTTAGAAAGAGAGGGTCCAGATTGTCTAGCCCAGCTGATTTGTTGGGATCCATATTTTGCAGCTCTTTCAGAACATCGGCTATCTGGATTTGGGTGAAGGAGAAGCGGGGGGTGGGGGGGGGGCAAGTTTCTGCGGGGGGTGCAGAGCTGTTGGCCGGGGTACGGGTAGCCAGGTGGAAAGCATGGTCAGTCGTAGAAAAATGCTTTTTGAAATGATCGATTATCGTAGATTTATCGGTGGTGACAGTGTTTCCTAGACTCAGTGCAGTGGGCAGCTGGGAGGAGGTGCTATTATTCTCCATGGACTTTACAGTGTCCCAAAACTTTTTGGAATTAGTGCTACAGGATGCAAATTTCTGTTTGAAAAAGCTAGTCTTAGCTTTCCTAACTGACTGTGTATATTGGTTCCTGACTTCCCTGAAAAGTTGCATATCGCGATCCACCGCTATTCGATGCTAATGCAGTACGCCACAGGATGTTTTTGTGCTGGTCAAGGGCAGTCAAGTCTGATGTGAACCAAGGGCTATATCTGTTCTTAGTTCTACATTTTTTGAATGGGGCATGCTTATTTAAGATGGTGAGGAAAGCACTTTTAAAGAGCAACCAGTCATCCTCTACTGACGGGATGAGGTCAATATCCTTCCAGGATACCCGGTCCAGGTTGATTAAAAAGGCCTGCTTCCTGAAGTGTTTAAAGGAGCGTTTGACAGTGATGAGGGGTGGTCATTTGACCGCCGACACATTACGGATGCAGGCAATGAGCCAGTGATCGCTGAGATCCTGGTTGAAGACAGCAGAGGTGTATTTAGAGGGCAAGTTGGTCAGGATGATATCTATAAGGGTGCCTATGGTTACGGATTTAGGGTTGTACCTGGTAGGTTACTTGATAATTGTTAAGCACATCCCAGTTTAGGTCACCTAACAGTACAAACTCTGAAGATGGATGGGGGCAATCAATTCACATATGGTGTCCAGGGCACAGCTGATGGCTGAGGGGGGTCTATAACAAGCGGCAACGGTGAGAGACATTTCTGGAAAGGTGGATTTTTAAAAGTAGAAGCTCGAATTGTTTGGGCACAGACCTGGATAGTATGACAGAACTCTGCAGGCTATCTCTGCAATAGATTGCAACTCTGCCCCCTTTGGCTGTTCTATCTTGTTGGAAAATGTTGCAGTTGGGGACGGAAATTTCAGAATTTTTGATGGCCTTCCTAAGCCAGGATTCAGAGACGGCTAAGACATCAGGGTTGGCGGAGTGTGCCGAAGCAGTGAATAAAACAAACTTAGGGAGGAGGCTTCTGATGTTAACATGCATGAAACCAGGGCTTTTACGGTTACAGAAGTCAACAAATGAGAGCGCCTGGGGAATAGGTGTGGTGCTGGGGGCTACAGGGCCTGGGTTAACCTCAACATCACCAGAGGAACAGGGGAGGAGTAGGATAAGGGTATGGCTAAAGACATGGCTAAAGGCTATAAGAACTGGTCATCTAGTGCGTTGGGAACAGAGAATAAAAGGAGCAGATTTATGGGCGTGGTAGAATAGATTCAGGGCATAATGTACAGACAAGGGTATGGTAGGATGTGAGTACAGTGGAGGTAAACCTAGGCATTGAGTGATGATGAGAGCGGTTGCGTCTCTGGATGCACCAGTTAAGCCAGGTGAGGTCTCCGCATGTGTGGAGGGTGGGACAAAAGAGCCATCTAAGGCATTTAGGGCAGGGCTGGGGGCTCTACAGTGAAATAAAACAATAACTAACCTAAACAGCAGTAGACAAGGCATATTGACATTAGGGAAAGGAATGTGTTGCCGAGCGATCATAGGGTCCGATGAGCATCAATAGGTGAATCAGGGAGCCGTTCGGTAGTCGCTACTATGCTAGGCGAGCTGGAGACACGGCGATTCAGAAAGCAAGCGGGCTGGGGCCAGCAGATGGGTCTTCAACGACGTCGCAACGGAAAAGCCTGTTGAAACCACCTCGGACGATTACGTCGGCAGACCAGTCGTGATGGATCAATTTAGTTAATATGTTCAAATATATCAAATAAAAAGTTATATATACATTTTTTTAAACTACCTCTAGAATGTAATGGATACAGCTGGTGTCCAACTCGAAGAATATACTCAAGATATTCTTGATTGGAAAAACTAGCTTGGCAATGTCAGTGATATATTCTTCTAGACAATGTATAAATTCAAGTCTCCACAGATAGACACTCAAACCACATGTCTCCCTACACTTTATGCACTTCAGCCATACCCTAACTGTACCCCCCTAAATCTACATAATTCATTGTCATAACTATAAATAAGTCATTAATGCAATTGAACCAGTAACCATCAATTCACTTTCAATTCAAGATAAATGTGATTTCATTTCATATATTTAAAAACATTTTTGTAATATAAGTAACACTTTATTTTAAGGTAGGCCTAGTTTATATGCACAGTACCAGTCAAAGGTTTGGACACCTACTCATTCCAGGGTTTTTCTTTATTTTGACTATTTTCTATATTGTAGTATAATACTGAAGACATCAAAACTATGAAATAACACATGGAATCACATAGTAACCAAAAAAGTGTTAAACAAATCAAAATATATTTTATATTTGATTTTCTTCAAAGTAGCCACCCCGTTGCCTTGATGACAGCTTTGCACACTCTTGGCATTCTCTCAACCAGCTTCATGAGTTAGTCACCTCATGAACAAGAACAAATTCTTATTTACAATGACGGCCTGCCCTGGCCAAACCCTAACGACATTGTGCCAATTGTGTGCCGTCCTCCGGCCGTGATTAGGAGTCCCATAGGGCGGCACACAACTGGCCCAGCGTCGTTCAGGTTAGGCCGGAGTAGGCCATCATCGTAAATAAGAATTTGTTCTTAACTGACTTGCCTAGTTAAATAAAAATAAATTTGTAAGCTCTTTCATTGTCTGCTTATATGCCCACTTTATTTATCCTACAGTTCTGACTTGGTGTGCCAGCTGAATACTGTAAGAACAGCCCATGTTCTTAATTCTGTTGCTGTACATTTAAAAAGTGCTGAACAAATAGTTATATTGACTACGTTCGTCCTAGCTCGCTCATTAATGTCTTAATCGTAATTACGGATTGCCTCATCGCTCGACGTTCCCGTATGCCATAGTTTGTACATCTCAATTATCAGTAGAAACCACATTTGTTTAAGTGTAACCGATGTGAAATGGCTAGTTAGTTAATGGTGGTGCGCGCTAATAGTGTTTCAATTGGGTGACGTCACTCGCTCTTGAGACCTGAAGTAGTTGTTCCCCTTGCTCTGCAAGGGCTGCAGCTTTTGTGGCGTGATGGGTAACGACGCTTTGCGGGGTGTCAGTTGTTGATGTGTGCAAAGGGTCCCTGGTTCAAGCCCAGGTTGGGGCGGAAGCTATATATGTTACATAAGCAAGTCAGCCATATCAGCTATGTTTTTAAAAAGGCAATAAATGCGGCTGAATGAACTATTCCGCTGCCAGACAAGGCTCCGTTGATAGCCATGTGTAGCGGTGGTAAGGATTCACTTCATGGTGCTGAAAAGTAAGCGCTGCTGTTGGAACAGCATTAAAGGGAAAGGGGATACCTAGTCAGTTGTACAACTGAATGCATTCAACTGAAACGTGTCTTCTGCATTTAACCTCTGAATCAGAGGTGCGGGGGGCTACCATAATCGACATCCACGTATTTTATGTAGGCCCTAACTGTTTGTCACCTTTATAGTGCAATTAATGTATTGTTTAGTGGCATGCATCAACAACAAAAGTGTTTACCCCACCAAGTTTTACATGCTAAAATCCCCACAGCACGACAGGCCCCATGGAAACATCAAATTTGTCACTAAACTTTCCAGATGTCGACAAGTTAAAATACACTAGATAAGGTGGGATATTTATCTCAGTAAAATAATTATGCGAGAAATAGTGGAAACCACCAAAACGAAGTAAACATTGTGTGGTCCTCACACTAAGGCTTGGGAAAGCATGCAGTTTAATAGGCTACAGATAAATTATGAAATTCATAGGGTGGTGTAAGTGCACGGTTATGAGCATGATGCTCCTTTCCAATAGAGGTTCTTATTCTGGTGACATGTTCAGCTGCCATTTGTCAAATAATCTTACTTTTATCCATAATAATCTAATTGTGAAGGTTACCAACCCGCATTGTATCTGCTTGTTTAGTCCCGCAGCGAAGCATTTAAAAAAAAAAGTTAGACATGACTTTCAAGATGCCAGCAAATCAGCTCATGTTCTGGCCCCTGACCATCCGCTCAAGAAAAAAAGCATAAATCTGCCCTTGGCTGAACCTAGTTGATGATCCCTGGTTAGACAGATGGCATATTGCAGAAACTTCCTTGATCAACCAAATCTATAGCATTCGATACGTTGAACGTGTCCTTCGCTAACAAATAAGTGTTTAAAACGTATTTTTATCCAGGGTCTCCCATTTTCCACCAGTAGAAGTGTGTGATTAAGAGGTTAGTCGCACGTGACTGTGGTCTAGATTCAACTACAATGTCAGCCAGTTGGAAAATAGGTCTGCCCCATGTTTCTCCAAGTAAAAATATGGCCACATGTCAGAATAGGGAAGTTACTATGACCACATTGAGACAGCATACACAGAATGAGTTTCCACTAATTGGTCCTTTGTCCAATCAGAGCAGATCTGAAAACCAATTAGTAAGAAAAAAGTATATTTGTCTGTTTAAACGCAGCATAAGAGTCTGTTTAACTTGCTCTTTAAACTATAAATATGCCTTCATTATAGCTAATAAAGAGGGTATTAAGGATTGGCCAGAACAACATTACTTATGTTTGCATAACAAATCACTTAAATCCTAATAAACCTAAGGCCTTACATAACTAATAATGCTGCTAATATGTGTACCTTAAAATAAAGTCAATGGTTTAGTAGAAAAATGTGTTGACTAACATATACCAGTATTTTGAACCAGTTGATGAGATTACCATTATCACTGAATACAATGGCAAAAATGTATCATCCTTCTAGTGATCTCAGTAGACCATTTTATTGTTCCATAGAAACAAACAATATGGACAGACATTATGGTGTAAATTGAGCTGCTTCACATGGGGTGCTATTTCACATGGGGAAAGGGGGTGACCGCTCAGCATCGTGATGAAATCAATGTGCAGGCTCTGAAATAAACACAAAAACGTGTCAATACAACCATAAAACAGACTAATGCAAAATACTTAAAAATGTATGATGTTGTTCAAGTTTGTTTATTGATGTCAGGTGTTACACTACCTACTGCAACAACATTGGCAGTAACATCTGCAATATCATCTCTTATGAAATGTTGTTTAATACATCATAAAGTATAAACGTTTTGTTTTTATTGATTCCATGAATGTGAAAATGCTCATGTATTGCTGTTTTAACATGCAAATCTGCCATGTAGGTATCCCAATAAACTTGAACATGAAATGCCAAATAGAAAACATGTTGCACTTACTTCCTTTAACTGCTTTCTTTCCTAAGGTTAGAAAAGGGAGAAGGAAACAGAAGTTAAAAAGCAAAAGCATACATTATCCAAATGCAGGTGTACTAGCCCTGTACAAAGTTAATATGCTCAACTAAAAAGCCCATTCTGAAATTGTGGTAGTGTTCTGCTGCAGCATGATACAGTTTCTCCAATCACTGATGTAGAGATCTTGTTCAGTTGCTAAAGATAATCCTCTTCAAGTTTGTGGCGTGCCTTACCAACAATGAAAGATAATGCTTCACACATTATTGCCCACAGCCACCAACTTTTCAAAAGAATGAAGTGTAGTACAGTACAACAGAACACTGTACTACGATTTCAGAGGTTTTGGTGTCAAACTTTTATTCAATTTAGCAGTAGACACTCACCCCCATAAGAGACTTTGTAGTACAGGTATGTCATGACACCCAGGCCGACCCACATCTCCTGGTACGCCCCAGCGTAGTAAGGGCTCATCTTGGCCCACCAGCTTGTAAATACACGCCCTGCCATCTGTGTGAAAAATAACAAAATTCTGTCAAATACATGTATTTTCCAGGCAAAAAACAGGGGGGGTCCAACAATAGAAGGAATTACCTTAGAACAAGTAGTACCATAGCAGTACCACTACAGCTGGCAAGCTTGTAGTACGTGGGAGGTGAGAGACGCCTAGGTGAAAGATAGCTAACTAGCGTTAGCTGTATAGCCTAACAAGCGACATGGTATATGCCCACGGAACAGAACCACCGTTGAAGCAGAGGACGTCGCATGACTTTCAACCACATCTGCCTTGTTAGCTAACGTTGCCCAGTTGTCCTGATACATGGCCGTTATAAGAGTCAACTTAACGTTATCAATGCACACTAGCAAGTATGTATGTCTGTCAAAAGTAACAGCAAAAACTAGCTAGCAACAATCACGCAAGGTTAGCTTGCTAAAATCCTGCAACTAACTGCTAGCCAGTTTGCTCGCTAACGTTAGGCCTCATGCAGAGGTTGTCGTCTTGGCTGGTACACGTAGGTAAACCTGATATATATATATAAAAAACAACAAGGTAATCTGACATATTTAAATAATATTTTTGCACTATGTATTGGTTTGTAGGCATACTAGAAAATCTTTGTAGGCCTTACCTTCAGTATGTGATTCGCGGTGCGAAGAAGGTCACTGTCCAACGCAAACAACAGCCAACAGTGTGTCGCAGAGCGTAGTGGGATATCAGTTATCTTCTTTTGCCGCACGCAGAGTAGTAGAATGCACATACAGATTTAGCCACATCGCCACCCCGTGGTAGCCGCGATTTATCATCCAGCAAAAGCACTAGACCCACCGATATAACAGTGAAACGTTGCTGTTCCATTAACTTGTCCAGTGATTTTTTTTGTCGACATTTAGAAAGTTTGCATAGGAAATAGACGTAACAGTTATCTTTCCATTTAACTATATTGTCTCGATAAAGACAGCTAGAGGTAATTGTTTCGTAACACCTAAAACAATGTTTGACTTGTGAAAACCTACAGTGTCGAATAAAAATTAGGTGGTTGAAGTGTTTCCATTATCCATAGAGGCTAATTGCACATTAATAAATTGACGACAGCCTGTATGCCTTCAGGATGGTTATAATGCAATATTAACTGGACGAATATTTGGCATTTTCTAATAACGTATTACCACAGTACGTTCCAGGGTGAAATTTGCACTCCCGTAGATCTGAAATAATTGGATGGTGAAACTTGCATTCAGCCAACCAGAAAAGCAAGGCAAAGCAATTCCGGCATTCTTGAAAGTCAGGCCAATCCTTGTCGTGCAAAGAAACATTATTTTTTATAGTTGCCATTTTTTTAATTTAGCAAGCAGAAGGCATTTGAAATTAAATGTTTATACATTTTTTATTTCACTTTTATTTAACCAGGTAGGCCAGTTGAGAACAAGTTCTCATTTACAACTGCTACCTGGACAAGAAAAAGCAAAGCAGTGCGACAAAAACAACAACACAGAGTTACACAAACAAACGTACAGTCAATAACACAATAGAGAAGAAAAATAGAAAAATCTATGTACAGTGTGCAAATGTAGAAGAGTGGGGAGGTTGGCAATAAATAGGCCATAGAGGGGGTGGATGTGGGGTGGAGCTTTATAGTTAGGCCATGTGATGACATCACGTGACCCGCATACCTTCAAAATTATTCGTCAATCATCATATATTCGAAAAACAGTTTCCATCATAGTGATGCAATAAAGAAAGACAACAGAACGATCCAGCCCTGTCGAACGGATAACAATGTTGTTGATCTTTAGAAAATGTCTCCTATATGTGTCATTTCCATTACAAATGCGACAATGTTTTTGTTGTTGTAGTGACATTGCTTTTGTCAAATAAACATTGTGGTAAATGGAAACCTGTCTCCTGTTCCTGAGTGGACTAAATGCTTTATTCCCGAGAGGAAGAGGCGAAGCTAGAGGGATAACTAAGCCCAAAATCTGTCTTCTCTAGCAGGTGGCGTTATTAGATTATTATTTTTTTGCTCACCAAGCGAGGAGGTTTTGAATGGAGGTCAATGTGTCGAGTTTGGTTAACCATTTTTTTATGGATTATTTGCTACGTGTGGTTTATTTGATCGAAAATCTTTCGTAATAATTAGGTTGTTACGAGTGTACTGATATAAGTAAGACACGTGACATCCCGGCAACTTAGAGAAAAAACACTTTATATTGTAGTTGTGCCTGATAGTCACTAGTAGTTACCTGGTCGTCATAAACCCCGCCTATGTCTACAAATTATATTCTTAAAATGTGATTTTAAACCTAACCTAACCACACTGATAACCAAGTCAAAAAGCCCCTAATAATGCATCTCCAGGAGACCTGTGGATAATGCAGCTGGCTACCGATTAATTTTCATTTAGTCATGGCTGGTTTAGGAATGTATTTGAATCACCAATACGAATGGTTTGAAAGAAATGGAATATATTTTGGATGGTCACCACCCGGCTGGGAATGTAAATTTAGCAAAAAAAGAAACTGCGTTTATTTTCAGCAAACTTAACATGTGTAAATATTTGTCTGAACATAACAAGATTCAACAACTGAGACATAAACTGAACAAGTTCCACAGACATGTGACTAACAGAAATTGAATAATGTGTCTCTGAAATGGGGGGGGGTCAAAACCAAAAGTAACAGTCACCAGCTGCATTAAGTACTGCAGTGCATCTCCTACTCATGGACTGCACCAGATTTGCCAGTTCTTGCTGTGAGATGTTACCCCACTCTTCCACCAAGGCACCTGCAAGTTCCCGGACATTTCTGGGGGGAATGGCCCTAGCCCTCACCCTCCGGTCCAACAGGTCCCAGACGTGCTCAATGGGATTGAGATCCGGGCTCTTCGCTGGCCATGGCAGAACACTGACATTCCTGTCTTGCAGGAAATCACGCACAGAACGAGCAGTATGGCTGGTGGCATTGTTATGCTGGAGGGTCATGTCAGGATGAGCCTGCAGGAAGGGTACCACATGAGGGAGAAGGATGTCTTCCCTGTAACGCACAGGGTTGAGATTGCCTGCAATGACAACAAGCTCAGTCTGATGATGCTGTGACACACCGCCCCAGACCATGATGGACCCTCCCCCTCCAAATCGATCCCGCTCCAGAGTACAGGCCTCAGTGTCACGCTTATTCCTTCGATGATAAACGCAAATCCGACCATCACCCCTGGTGATACAAAACCGCGACTCGTCAGCGAAGAGCACTTTTTGCCAGTCCTGTCTGGTCCAGCGACGGTGGGTTTGTGCCCATACGCGATGTTGTTGCCGGTGATGTCTGGTGAGGACCTGCCTTACAACAGGCCTACAAGCCCTCAGTCCAGCCTCTCTCAGCCTATTGCGGACAGTCTGAGCACTGATGGAGGGATTGTGCATTCCTGGTGTAACTCGGGCAGTTGTTGTTGCCATCCTGTACCTGTCCTGCAGCTGTGATGTTCAGATGTACCGATCCTGTGCAGGTGTTGTTACACATGGTCTGCCACTGCGAGGATGATCTGCTGTCCTTCCTGTCTCCCTGTAGCGCTGTCCTAGGCGTCTCACAGTACGGACATTGCAATTTATTGCCCTGGCCACATCTGCAGTCCTCATGCCTCCTTGCAGCATGCCTAAGGCACGTTTACTCAAATGAGCAGGGACCCTGGGCATCTTTCTTTTGGTGTTTTTCAGAGTCAGTAGAAAGGCCACTTTAGTGTCATAAGTTTTCATAACTGTGACCTTAATTATTTGCCTACCGTCTGTAAGCTGTTAGTGTCTTAACGACTATTCCACAGGTGCATGTTCATTAATTGTTTATGGTTCATTGAACAAGCATGGGAAACAATGTATAAACCCTTTACAATGAAGATCTGTGAAGTTATTTGGATTTTTACGAATTATCTTTGAAAGAAAGTGTCCTGAAAAAGGGACTTTCTTTTTTTGCTGAGTTTATTTCAGCAATAAGAGGGTGTGTCTGAAAATACCTGGTAGCCTATGCCAACACACTTTTTTTGCCACTATTCCTGAGGGAAGGTTGCTGGCTTCCTGACCAAAGGGCAATCCAGTGGGCATGTGGCGTGATAAAGATGTCTTATAACCAGATCACAACCATATTAAGATGTGAAAAATAAGTAATGTAAAATACGTCTCATTTTGGTTGATATCTGGTTTATGGTTGAAATTTGATTGAACTACTGACCACTTACCTACTCAATTAATAGACACCAATCTATATAAACATGTGCATAGTGTTTGTGGGCCATGCACCCATTAGATATAAGACACTAGAACCGTAACAATTATTAAAATTGGAGTAATGTTCTTTTTCATCAGGGTTTGCATGATTCAGCTTAGCACAGTTGGCAAACAACAGCTGGCAGCGCGGACCAAAACGGATTAGGGTTTCATGGCATACTGTACCCAGTCATCACTCTTGGCCTATTCCGGTTGAGACTCAGGGGGCTTCATGCAGGCCGAGCTCTTCCCGAGTCCGGCAGAATCATATTACTTTGGGCTCCGGCTAATGATACTCAGGCCAAGTCCACTTCAGTTTATCCAGCCCAAATTACTTTTTCAGGAGTAGGGCCATTTGAAATTTTTATTCAGCAGGTGATGAAATACCAATTAAAAAAGCAAAGAAATGTGCTATATTTCACCTCTGAGTCATCGAATTTGCTAGATACAATGTGTCTCTGCGGTACTATAACTATCAGAGATGGTCCCTAATTTAGAGAATCTTCATGCCTATTGCTTTTACTAGCTAAGGGAGTGTTTTTCGTAGTTTGCAATTGAAAGGTGCACATTCATTTCCATAACATTTGTTCCAGGCTACCAGCATGTAAGATAAACATGCACAATAATACAGGATACAATTTGTGTCTCTGTGGTCCTATAGCTATCAGAGATAGCTATGCAGAAATAGCTCCACCAATTCCTGGTTGCTAAAATTCTAATAGTTTGGCTAAATGCAGTTTATGTGACAAAACAAGCAAGTATAGTGTTGAGAATTCATGTACCATCTAAACCAATGTGAAGTATCTTTTCCATAACCAAAAATATAGTATTTTCAGCTGTTGGAAGCTGGTGTACAAAACCGAAAGTAAAAGAAGCAAAATATAAACTTAAGAATTGGAAGCCTAGAAATTGCACACACAGGACAGATCTACCACTTCTTAGACGTGCTTTCAATAAGAATGACAGTTCTATAACAAATTTCTATGTGAATTTGGTCAGGTCGCCCAAAAAGGTTCCTACAGTGCCTTCGGAAATTATTCAGACCTGTTGACTTTTTCCACATTTTGTTACGTTACAGCCTTATTGTAAAATGAATTAAACGAGAAAAAAAATCCTCAGCAATCTACACACAATCCCCCATAATGACAAAGCGAAAAAAAGTTTAGAAATGTTAGCAAATTTATATATGTTGTAAAAACAGAAATAAAATTTTTACACAAGTATTCAGAGATATGAGACATAAGTATTCAGAAATTGAGCACAGGTGCATCCTGTTTCCATTGATCATTCTTGAGATGTTTCAACAACTTGATTGGAGTCCACATGTGGTAAATTCAATTGATTGGACATGATTTGGAAAGGCACATACTTGTCTATATAAGGTCCCACAATCGGCAGTGCATGTCAGAGCAAAAACCAAGCCATGAGGTCAAAGGAATTGTCCGTAGAGCTCCGAGACAGGATTGCGTCAAGGCACAGATCTGGGGAAGGGTACCAAACATTTCTGCAGCATGGATGGTCCCCAAGAACACAGTGCCCTCCATCATTCTTAAATGGAAGTTTGGAACCTTTGGAAGTTTGGAACTGAGCAATTGGAGGAGAAGGGCCTTGGTCAGGGAGTTGACCAAGAACCCGATGGTCACTGACAGAGCTCCAGAGTTCCTCTGTGGAGATGGGAGAACCTTCCAGAAGGACAACCATCTCTGTAGCCCTCCACCAATCAGGCCTTTATGGTAGAGTGGCCAGACAGAAGCCACTCCTCAGTAAAAGGCACATGACAGCCTGCTGTGATTTTGCCAAAAGGCACCTTAAGGACTCAGACCATGAGAAACAAGATTGTCTGGTCTGATGAAACCAATATTGAACTCTTTGGCCTGAATGCCAAGCGTCACATCTGGAGGAAACCTGGCACCATCCCTACAGTGAAACATGATGGTGGCAGAATCATGTTGTCGGGATGTTTTTCAGCGGCAGGGACTGGGAGACTACTCAGGATCGAGGCAAAGGTGAACAGAGCAAAGTACAGAGAGATCCTTGATGAAAACATGCTCCAGGGCTCTCAGGAACTCAGACTGGGGCTAAGGTTCACCTTCCAACAGGTCAATGACACTAAGCACACAGCAAAGACAATGCAGGAGTGGTTTCGGGACAAGTCACTGAATGTCCTTGAGTGGCCCAGTCAGAGCCCGAACTTAAACCTTATCGAACATCTCTGGAGAGACCTGAAAATAGCTGCACAGCAACACTTCCACAGCAACACACTTTACGACCCTGCCTCACACAGGAAGCGGCGCAGGTCCTAATCCAGGCACTTGTCATCTCCCGTCTGGATTACTGCAACTCGCTGTTGGCGGGGCTCCCTGCCTGTGCCATTAAACCCATACAACTCATCCAGAACGCCGCAGCCCGTCTGGTGTTCAACCTTCCCAAGTTCTCTCACGTCACCCCGCTCCTCTGCACACTCCACTGGCTTCCAGTTGAAGCTCGCATTTGCTACAAGACCATGGTGCTTGCCTACAGAGCTGTGAGGAGAACGGCACCTCCGTACCTTCAGGCTCTGATCAGTCCCTACACCCAAAGAAGGGCACTGCGTTCATCCACCTCTGGCCTGCTCGCCTCCCTACCTCTGCGGAAGCACAGTTCCCGCTCAGCCCAGTCAAAACTATTCGCTGCTCTGGCACCCCAATGGTGGAACAAGCTCCCTCACGACGCCAGGACAGCGGAGTCAATCACCACCTTCCGGAGACACCTGAAACCCCACCTCTTTAAGGAATACCTGTGATAGGATTAAGTAATCCTTCTAACCCTCCCCCCCTACCCTCCCCCCCAACAAAATATATAGATGTACTATTGTAAAGTGGTTGTTCCACTGGATCATATGGTGAATGCACCAATTTGTAAGTCGCTCTGGATAAGAGCGTCTGCTAAATTACGTAAATGTAAATGTAAATATGTTGTTGTTGTCTGGCAGAGGGGGTGGGGGGTTGGTGGCATTGGCCCGTTCAGCATAGAAAAGGGGCAGTTTCGGTAGTAGTGCCCCTGCCTCCAGTACACGTTGCAGGGTCGTGTTGATTTGCATTCTGATGTGGGGTGGTCGCCTTTGCTGATTTTACAGGTTATGGCTGTACAGGCTGCGGCCAGATGGCTCAGTTGGCCAGAGTTCCTGCACAGCTTGGGAATGCCGTAAAAGTGGACAGAGCCCCTGTTGTTCCCCAGGGTGATGGTGCTGGGTATGTGTTATCTGTAATACCAACATGTTTCAAGCAGACCACCATAGTCCCTGTGCCCAAGAACACAAAGGCAACCTGCCTAAATGACTACAGACCCGTAGCACTCATGTCCGTAGCCATGAAGTGCTTTGAAAGGTTGGTGATGGCTCACATAAACACCATTATCCCAGAAACCCTAGACCCACTCCAATTTGCATACTGCCCAAACAGATCCACAGATGATGCAATCTCTATTGCACTCCACACTGCGCTTTCCCACCTGGACAAAAGGAACACTTGTGTGAGAATGCTATTCATTGACTAGAGCTCAGCGTTCAACACCATAGTACCCTCAAAGCTCATCACTAAGCTAAGGATCCTGGGACTAAACACCTTCCCCTGCAACTGTATCCTGGACTTCCTGATGGGCCGCCCCCAGGTGGTGAGGGTAGGTAGTATCACATCTGCCACGCTGATCCTCAACAGTGGAGCTCCCCAGGGGTGCGTGCTCAGTCCCCTCCTGTACTCCCTGTTCACCCACGACTGCATGGCCAGGCACGACTCCAACATCATTATTAAGTTTGCAGACGACAGAACAGTGGTAGGCCTGATCACCGACAACAACGAGACAGCCTATAGGGGGGTGACAGAATAACAACCCATCCCTCAACGTAACCAAGACTAAGAAGATGATTGTGGACTACAGGAAAAGGAGGACCGAGCACACCCCCATTCTCATCGACTGGGCTGTAGTGGAGCAGGTTGAGAGCTTCAAGTTCCTTGGTGTCCACATCAACAACAAACTAGAATGGTCCAAACACACCAAGACAGTCGTGAAGAGGGCACAGCAAAGCCTATTCCCCCTCAGGAAACTAAAAAGATTTGGCATGGGTCCTGAGATCCTCAAAATGTTCTACAGCTACAACATCGAGAGCATCCTGACTGGTTGCATCACTGCCTGGTACGGCAATTGCTCGGCCTCTGACCGCAAGGCACTACAGAGGGTAGTGCGTATGGCCCAGTACATCACTGGGGCTAAGCTGCCTGCCATCCAGGACCTCTACACCAGGCGGTGTCAGAGGAAGGCCCTAAAAATTGTCAAAGACCCCAGCCCCCATCATAGACTGTTCTCTCTACTACCACATGGCAAGCGATACCGGAGAGCCAAGTCTAGGACAAAAAGGCTTCTCAACAGTTTTTACCCCCAAGCCATTAGACTCCCGAACAGGTAATCAAATGGCTACCCGGACTATTTGCATTGTGTGCCCCCCCCCAAACCCCTCTTTTACGCTGCTGCTACTCTCTGTTTATCATATATGCATTGTCACTGTAACTATTCATTCATGTACATACTACCTCAATTGGGCCAACCAACCAGTGCTCCCGCACATTGGCTAACCGGCTATCTGCATTGTGTCCCGTCACCCACCCTCTTTTACACTACTGCTACTCTCTGTTCATCATATATGCATAGTCACTTTAACCATATCTACATGTACATACTACCTCAATCAGCCTGACTAACCGGTGTCTGTATGTAGCCTCGCTACTTTTATAGCCTCGCTACTGTATATAGCAG